>NC_064565.1:91142963-91448900 GCF_937001465.1 Orcinus orca
CGCTTCTCTAAATGTTTGATAGAATTCACCTGTGAAGCCATCTGGTCCTGGACTTCTGTTTGTTGGAAGATTTTTAATCACAGTCTCAATTTCAGTGCTTGTAATTGGTCTGTTTATATTTTCTATTTCTTCCTGGTTCAGTCTCGGAAGGTTGTGCTTTTCTAAGAATTTGTCCATTTCTTCCAGGTTGTCCATTTTATTGGCATACAGTTGCTTGTAGTAATCTCTCATGATCCTTTGTATTTCTGCAGTGTAAGCTGTTAATTCTCCTTTTTCATTTCTAATTCTATTGATGTGAGTCTTCTCCCTTATTTTCTTGATGAGTCTGGCTAATGGTTTATCAATTTTGTTTATCTTCTCAAAGAACGAGCTTTTAGTTTTATTGATCTTTGCTATTGTTTCCCTCATTTCTTTTTCATTTATTTCTGATCTGATCTTTATGATTTCTTTCCTTCTGCTAACTTTGGGGGTCTTTTGTTCTTCTTTCTCTAATTGCTTTAGGTGTAAGGTTAGGTTGTTTATTTGAGATGTTTCTTGTTTCTTGAGGTAGGACTGTGTTGCTATAAACTTCCCTCTTAGAACTGTTGTTGCTGCATTCCATAGGTTTTGGGCCATCGTATTTTCATTGTCATTTGTTTCTAGGTATTTTTTGATTTCCTCTTTGGTTTCTTCAGTGATCTCTTGGTTATTTAGTAGTGTATTGTTTAGCCTCCATGTGTTTGTATTTTTTGCAGATTTTTTTCCTGTAATTGATGTCTAGTCTTATAGCATTGTGGTCGGAAAAGATACTTGATATGATTTCAATTTTCTTAAATTTACCAAGGCTTGCTTTGTGACTCTGAGATATGATCTATCTTGCAGAATGTTCCATGAGCACTTGAGAAGAAAGTGTAATCTGCTGTTTTCAGATGGAATGTCCTATAAATATCAATTAAGTCCATCTTGTTTAATGTATCATTTAAAGCTTGTGTTTCCTTATTTATTTTCATTTTGGATGGTCTGTCCATTGGTGAAAGTGGGTGTGAAAGTCCCTTACTATGATTTTATTACTGTCGATTTTCCCTTTTATGAGTGTTAGCATTTGCTTTACGTATTGAGGTGCTCCTATGTTGGGTGCATAAATATTTACAATTGTTATCTCTTCTTCTTGGATTGATCCCTTGATCATCATGTAGTGTCCTTCTTTGTCTCTTGTAATAGTCTTTATTTTAAAGTCTATTTTCTCTGATATGAGAATGGCTACTCCAGCTTTCTTTTGATTTCCATTTGTGTGGAATATCTTTTTCCATCCCCTCACTTTCAGTCTGTGTGTGTCCCTAGGTCTGAAGTGGGTCTCTTTGTATCCATTCAGCCAGTCTGTGTCTTTTGGTGGGAGCCTTTAATCCTTTTACATTTAAGGTAGTTATCGATATGTATGTTCCTATTACCATTTTCTTAATTGTTTTGAGTTTGTTATTGTAAGTTTTTTTCTTCTCTTGTGTTTCCTGCCTAGAGAAGTTCCTTTAGCATTTGTTGTGGAGCTTGTTTGGTTGTGCTGAATTCTCTTAGCTTTTGCTTATCTGTAAATGTTTTAATTTCTCCATCAAATCTGAATGAGATCCTTGCTGGCTAGAGTAATCTTTGTTGTAGGTTTTTCCCTTTCATCACTTTAAATATGTCCTGCCACTCCCGTCTGGCTTGCAGAGTTTCTGCTGAAAGATCAGCTGTTAACCTTATGGGGATTCCCTTGTATGTCAATTGTTGCTTTTCCCTTGCTGCTTTTAATATGTTTTCTTTGTATTTAATTTTTGATAGTTTGATTAATATGTGTCTTGGCGTGTTTCTCTTTGGACTTATCCTGTATGGGACTATCTGCGCTTCCTGGACTTGATTGACTATTTCCTTACCCATATTAGGGAAGTTTTCCACTATAATCTCTTCAAACATTTTCTCAGTCCCTTTTGTTTCTCTTCTTCTCCTGGGACCCCTATAATTCAAATGTTGGTGCGTTCAATATTGTCCCAGAGGTCTCTGAGATTGTCCTCAATTCTTTTTATTCTATTTTTTTTTCTTTATTCTTCTCTGCGGTAGTTATTTCCACTATTTTATCTTCCAGGTCACTTATGCATTCTTCTGCCTCAGTTATTCTGCTATTGATTCCTTCTAGAGAATTTTTAATTTCATTTACTGTGTTGTTCATCATTGTTTGTTTGCTCTTTAGTTCTTCTAGGTCCTTGTTAAACGTTTCTTGTATTTTCTCCATTCTATATCCAAGATTTTGGATCATCTTTACTATCATTACTCTGAATTGTTTTTCAGGTTGACTGACTATTTCCTCTCCATTTGTTTGGTCTGGTGGGTTTTTACCTTGCTCCTTCATCTGCTGTGTATTTCTGTCTTCTTATTTTGCCTAACTTACCGTGTTTTGGGGTCTCCGTTTTGCAAGCTGCAAGTTCGTAGTTCCCAGTGTTTTTGGTGTCTGCTCCCAGTGGGTAAGTTTGGTTCAGTGGGTTTGTAGGCTTCCTGATGGAGGGGACTGGTGCCTGTGTTCTGGTGGATGAGGCTGGATCTTGTCTTTCTGGTGGGCAGGACCGTGTCCGGTGGTGTGTTTTGGGATGTCTGTGACCTTATTATGATTTTAGGCAGCCTCTCTGCTAATGGGTGGGGTTGTGTTCCTGTCTTGCTAGTTGTTTGCCATAGGGTGTCTAGCACTGTAGCTTGCTGGTCATTGAGTGGAGCTGGGTCTTAGCATGGAGATGGACATCTCTGGGAGAGCTTTTGCCATTTGATGTTACATGAGGCCAGGAGGTCTCTGGTGGACCAATGTCCTGAACTTGGCTGTCCCACCTCAGAATCTCAGGCCTGACACTGGCCAGAGCACCAAGACCCTGTCAGCCACATGGCTCAGGAGAAAAGTGAGAAAAAAAAGAAAGAAATAAAGAATATAAAATAAAGTTATTAAAATAAAAAAATATTAAAAATAAAAAATAAAAGGGTAATAAAAAAAGAGAAAGAAACAAGAGAGCAACCAAACCAAAAAATAAATCCTCCAATGATAACAAGCACTAAAAACTATACTTAAAAAACCCAAAAACAGAAACCAAAAACAGACAGTCAGAACCCTAGGACAAATGGCAAAAGCAAAGCTATACAGAAAAATCATACAAAGAAGGATACAGATACACACTCACAAAAAGAGCAAAAGGAAAAAAAGTAAAAAAAAATGTATATAACAAATTTAAAAAGGAGGAGAGCAACCAAATCAATAAACAAATCTACCAATGATAATAAGCTCTAAATACTAAACTAAGATAAACATAAAACCAGAAACAAATTAGATGCAGAAAGCAAATCCCCAGTCTACAGTTGATCCCAAAGTCCACCGCCTCAATTTTGGGATGATTCTTTGTCTATTCATTTATTCCACAGATGCAGGTACATCAAGTGGATTGTGGAGATTTAATCCACTGCTCCTAATGCTGGTGGGAGAGATTTCCCTTTCTCTTCTTTCTTCGCACAGCTCCTGGGGTTCAGCTTTGGATTTGGCCCTGCTTCTGCGTGTAGGTCACCTGAGGGTGTCTGTTCCCTGCCCAGACAGGACGGGGTTAAAGGAGAAGCTGATTAGGGGGCTCTGGCTCACTCAGGCTGTGGGGGAGGGAGGGGTACGGAATGCAGGGCGAGCCTGCGGTGGCAGAGGCTGATGTGACGTTGCACCAGCCTGAGGTGTGCCGTGGGTTCTCCTGGGGAAGTTGTCCCTGGATCACGGGACCCTGGCAGTGTGGGCTGCACAGGCTCCCGGGAGGGGAGGTGTGGATAGTGACCTGTGCTTGCACACAGGCTTCTTGATGGCGGTAGCAGCAGCGTCTCATGCCCGTCTCTGGGGTCCGCGCTGATAGCCGCGGCTCGTGCGTGTCTCTGGAGCTCGTTTAGACGGTGCTCTGAATCCCCTCTCCTTGTGCACCCCGAAAAAATGGTCTCTTGACTCTTAGGCAGTTCCAGACTTTTTTCTGGACTCCTTCCCGGCTAGCTGTCGTGCACTAGCCCCTTCAGGCTGTGTTCATGCCGCCAACCCCTGTCCTCTCCCTGGAATCCTACCGAAGCCCGAGCCTCAGCTCCCAGCCCCCACCTGCCCCGGCGGGTGAGCAGACAAGCCTCTCGGGCTGGTGAGTGCTGGTCGGCACCGATCCTCTGTGTGGGAATCTCTCCACTTTGCGCTCTGCACCCATGTTGCTGCACTCTCCTCCATGGCTCCGAAGCTTTCCCCCTCTGCCACCCACAGTCTCCACCCTCGAAGGGCCTTCCTAGTGTGTAGAAACTTTTCCTCCTTCACAGCTCCCTCCCAGAGGCGCAGGTCCCATCCCTCTTCTTTTGTCTCTGTTTTTCCTTTTTTCTTTTGCCCTACCCAGGTACGTGGGGGAGTTTCTTGCCTTTGGGATGTCTGAGGTCTTCTGCCAGAGTTCAGTAGGTGTTTTGTAGGAGCTGTTCCACATGTAGATGTATTTCTGATGTATTTGTGGGGAGGAAGGTGATCTCCACGTTTTACTCCTCCGTCATCTTGAAGGCGCCCCCCAGACTTGAATTCTTTTGGAGAAATTTGTAGTGCATATTATACCTCTTGTGTTGCAAATTGATATTGTTTTAGTAGAAAATGTTATTGTAAAACCCAGTGAGTGGGTTGCTTTGTACTGACGTCTATAGTCCCCTTCTCTCCCGCCCCCTTTCTCCCCAGTTATCTTAGCTTTCTCATTTAAGCCCAAGTTATTTCAGACAATAAGTTATCTGCTGAATGATACTTTCCTCGTTAGTTCTTTTACTGGAATTTTTTTGTATCCCCAGCATTCATTCATTCATTCATATGCTCAATCATTTATTTAATCGTCACTCAGTAAATGCTAATGAAAAGATATATCTATATGCTTATATCTAACTGCAAAATCCACATATCTACTTGGATATATAATGTGCATATCAAACTTAATAGGTTTAAAACAGAAGTTCTGGTTTCCCACTGCCACTTTTTCCTCCTGCAGTGTTCCCCATCCAAATACATTGCTCACTCCTTCTGGTTATTTAGGCTAAAAATTCTGGCGATTTCCTTGGTCCCCTTATTTCATTCATAACCAATAACTGACCTGTAAGCAACTCTGTTGACTCTGCTTTCACTGTCTACCCAGAATCTGACCACTTCTCATCAATTCCACTGTTACTACCGAAGTCCAACCCACCATCAACTCCTGCCTGGATTATTGCAACAGCCTCTTAACTGGACTTTCTGCTTTCTCCCTTGGTCCCTCATCTTTAGTCTATTGTCAACGCAACAGCCTGAGTGAACTTTGAAAAATGGAAGGCAGATATGTCACTCTTCAGCTCAAAAACCTCAGTGACTTCCTATTTCATGAAGAGTAAAAGGCAGAGTTCTTACAGTGGCCTACAAGGTCCTATACATTTGACACCCTGTTGCTTCCCTAACTTCAGTGCCTATGACACTCCCCTTGACTAACTCCACTTGACCCAAACTGGCCTTCTTGCAATTCTTTAACATACCAAGTATGCTCCTGCCTCACAACTTTTGCAACCACTGTTCCCTCTGCCAGGAATTCTCTTTCCCCAGATATCCATGTGGCTTGTTCCTTCACCTCCCAATCTTTGCTCAAATGTCACCTTTTCAAAGAGTTCTTCTCTGTCCACTCTATTTAATATTATCACCTCTTTATACTATACACTCCCTTTGCCTCTTACTTACTTTATTCCTTTTACCTATAGCATTTATCACCATCCAACTTGCTTTAAATTTATTTGTTGATTCTATTTCTCCCCACTGCCCCTCAATACATACTAAAATGCAAACTCCAGAAAACCAAAGCTTCAGCTTGAAACATGGTAGACACAATAATTATTTGTTGAATGAGTAAATGATTTCATATGTGATGTAGAAGCCAATGAGGTCGCATATAATCTGAGGAAGTAGATGTATTTCGAAGTACTATTTTTATTTTTGTATGTCTTCAAGGTTCCATCTTATAGGTTCTCATTTGGAAATAAAAATGAGCTTTCATGAACCTAAAACATTCTGTAGACATAGTGAGATCTATCGTTTGCTTACTAAAATAGTCAGGATATTCTGCATAGCAGTCAGTATTCTAAATGCTAGTTTTAAAAATTATGTGACTACAGGCTGTGCAGTTGTCATTTTGAAGAATTCTATGGAAGAATTTTTCTAACATTTTTCTAACATGTTAGAAAAAATGAGATCACATCAATATTAGCTTTTCCACATCTAACTTTGAGTAAGGTATGTGTAGTGCACATGATATTTGTTTTGAGTAAAATTGTGTTACATGACAGTTGTGAGCCTCTATATCCGGGAACACACTTTAATGGTGTGACTTAGGAAGCCTAATGGCACCTGCATTTTGTAAAATGGGAACATTTTGTAAAATTTTGTAAAATGGGAAAATCCATTTTTGGCATGGCCCCCAGTTTGAAAGTTACTCTTTGCATCCAAAAGGGCAGAATGCAACCGATCCATGGTCATAACTAAGATCAGAGCAAAGGACAGAGCCAGACACAGCTGAGAACCAGAAAACGCAGAACTCTTTCTAATCCATAGATGTAGACAGAGCTGGGTTCCTGTGGACAAAAGGAGTTTCCACTCCAGTGACACAGAACTTGTGACCCACATCTTGCAGAGGGTAGTTAAGAGAAGCAGAGACCTCTTAGGAATACTGTTGTCAAATAGCTATGTATTTACCATGAATTCATAAGCAGAGCCTGAAACATTTCTTCAAATAGAAATAACAGAGCTGGTCTAGAGATCCCAATACAAATCAGTTTTGGGCAAGAACAGTGTTGGTTCCACCAGTGAAGGTCAATAGAATCAAGGTAACTCAAGAGAAGAGAGATCTGGCCTGGACAGGTCTGCTTAACCTCCCTTGGTTATACATTTCCAGTTGTTTTTTAATGAGGGAGATCTGGAAATTTATATTTGAATTTACTCTATGTCATTTATGGTTTGCTGTATGTAACAATGCTTAAGTGGACTGTGTAATTACTGTATCATAGTTCTCATTCTGTATTTTAGACTCATTCATTCTTTTTTTTTTTTTTTTTGTGATACGCGGGCCTCTCCCTGTTGTGGCCTCTCCCATTGTGGAGCACAGGCTCCGGACGCGCAGGCTCAGCGGCTATGGCTCACGGGCCCAGCTGCTCCGCGGCATGTGGGATCTTCCCGGACCGGGGCACAAACCCGTGTCCCCTGCATCGGCAGGCGGACTCTCAACCACTGCGCCACCAAGGAAGCCCGACTCATTCATTCTTAACTAATCTGTATGTGGTCATCGTAAAGATCCAAGTGAAAGAACCTTCTTTTGCTCTACATAGATATTTGAGTTGACTTGAGTCCACTGGGCTGCTGTACGTAGCATTCCAAGGACCAGAGTGGACAGGCCAAGAAAGTAGGGCTCATCATGGACAGCTGCCTCTCAAAGGCTTTTTCCTTTCAGAAATGTATTAAGGTTATATAAGCAAATTTAAAAAACCTGTCGGGTAATGAGTCAAAGCCATTAAGCATGGAGCTTGATGTTTTTTGTTTTCCAAACCTTATACCCTACTTCTGTTCTTTTATTTAAATTATTTAGTGGGTGTTCAATAATTCTGGCTAGAAAGACAGAATTTGTTCTTGCTTCTGATGAAAGTGTCAGCAGTGAGAGATGCACTCCTTGGAGATGCACAGTTTGGTGATGTAGAAACTGATGAGGAAAAAGAACAAGGTGAATCACACCTCAGCTACTAGATTAATCCATCAAATTAAATGTTACTATTCAGGAAAGACAGCAGAAAGAAACCGCTTCCATGGTAACTGTTGTCAGAATTGTATTTTTACTCATCTTTCAGAAAATATATGAAAGCCAAATAATATAGCTCTAGTGATACTTGTAATGATTTACTCATTTTCAAATAGCAAGAGCTCTGAAGGCTTGATTTCATCTCTCTCTTGAGTTGGCATTGTCAGTTTAATATCCAGCCAACGTTAATCGCTGAGGGTGAATGTATAGAAGACAGTTTGTATAAATGTCCAAAGATGGTTTATCAGCGAAAGTGTATTGTTACAAAGTTCTCCTGGGTTGCCGAGTGATCGCTAAGGAAGATCTTAGTGTGACTCCCTCCCCCACCCTCAATAATATTAGATGTAGCTTCTCTTCTTTGGCTGGTCATGAGGAATTTTACAAATACATTTTCAGTAGAGAGAACTCATGATTTATTCACTGGACTATCTGCTTGGATTATCAATGCCTATTTTCTCTCTTTCTCTTCAGTGTCTATCTTTTGTCTGTATCAGACTTTGAGAGCACTTCATACTGAGGGGTAGGTAAGAAAAGGGAGGAAGATGAAATTGGATTCTCTTTAAAACTGGTTTATTTAGAAAAGAGCTCTCGTAAAAGATTTGGTCAGAAATCAGAATTCAACCTGCTATCCTTTTTTTCTGTATGATCAGATGGGATAATTGAATGTTGGCTTGATTTCTTTCAGAGCAGACGTTCTATCTTTCTTGGCTAGGCTGGCACAGAGAACAAGGTCATACGGTGACCTGCTTCCTTCACTGGGAGATGCTGATCTGCTGTGACCTGTGAGAAGACTCTGCTTTGCTGATGTTTTGGTGTTGTTTCTGTAATATCTATCTAGGCTAGGACTTCAGCTTCCTAGTTTCAGGTTAAAAGATAGATTAATTAACAAAATACCTTAGTATTTGTTGGACTTGTATGTGTTCACATGACTTACTGACCTCGTGCAATGCTTATTTTGTAATAAATTACCATGTGTTAATTCTCACAATTAAATTCTACAATCCAAACTATAGTTTAACTCTCCAGAGTGGAAGACTTCCTGTCTTTTACTTTAAAGGCATGTTTCTTAAGTGTCTATTTGTTAGCAAACACTTGGAAACACTTTGAAATTTCATCCTATTAATTCAGTCCTAGAGCTATCTGAATTCTTTCTTTAAATGCTGAGAAAGACCTCTCCTGCAAGCTTTTCTTAGCTCTCTCTAGCCCTCAACATTCTCATTCTTCATATTTAAATGTACTTGCTACCCATACTGTACACTCGTTCCTATTAAATTGAGTAGTCAGTCATGGTTAAATAATATGTGACATCTTTACAAATAATATTTACTATTATCATTTAATTGAAGTATTATATTTCTTTTTGGTTTCTCATTTCATTTCCCTAACCAGATTATAAACTTTTTGATCTAAATACTAATTCTTCTATATCTGTATATCTGCCACCGTATCTCACCCAAGGTAGGGATTCAATACAAGTTTGTTAATGGGTTAACCAAACCAATGCAAGTTTGTTAATCCTGTGAAATGGAACATGCTAGAAGTAAACATGATGATATTCTCTCCCATGAGCTACCTATTTAAATGCATCTTGGGAAGAACATTGAACAAATTAATTTGCAAAATTGCCTTCATGTAACATTTGCAGCTGTTCCACTTCTCAGGAAAATGATTCATATTATTTTAAAGACATGGCAACTTGAACAAGGTCAAAGCATAATACCTAATGGTATTTAGCAATGCAAATATAAAATTTGCAAATTTTGCAGAGTCTAAATGCGCATTGGATTTTCTAGGAGGTGCCCAGCTATATTGGGAGGGAGTTTTTAAGGTAGAGCTTGACTGATAACCTTTCCAAAACGTTAATATAGTTTTCTTCTTCTGTTTTTCTCTTCCTCCTTTTACTTTACCCCCTCCTTTCTAAATTATTGATCTCTTTCTATGTGGCCAACTTTTTCTAGGAACTTTTTGTTACGTTGTTATATAATTTAATCATCACATACATCCTGTTGGTAAGCTATTATTATTTATATTTTAATGACCAGGAAACATTGAGGTTTGGAGGTTTAAGGACTTCTGGCATGAACTTGGCCCTTTTTCTCACTGAACCTCATCTTTCTTTCTTTGATGTGTGACCTTGTATAAAAATATCATTTAACCCCTCTGTGCCTTTTAAAAATGTTTTTCTTCTATAAGAGGATAATAAAAAAGTCTGCCCTACTAGCTTTATGTTATTCTAGATAATTGAGATAAAACACAAGAAATATAGGGCATTATATTTATTATATATGAGTCTTGATCACATTGGTGATCACCAATGTGCAAACTTAGAATAAGGGATTAGAACTAGATTATAATTTTAAATGTCCTATTGATATTTTCTTTTGCTCTTTAAGACTCCTAAAACATATTCCCATATTTGAGTTTTTGCATTACACAGAAAAAAGATCCACAAGCTGGACTTTTATGTTTCTCTAGCTGTGGGATAGACCCAGATTGCTCATGTACAGAAAAGCCTGTATGAGCAAAGAAAGTAACATGTTTTCTCATTTATTTATTTATTTATTTATGCTTATAAATCTCAGTTACACGGCTTTATTCAATAGAATATTAGATCAGTTCAGTTCTCAAGTTGTGATTTTATAAGACTTATGAGAAAATCTGTTGATAGTGAGATTGCTTGACATTTTCTTTTACATTTTGCTCCTTTCTCACTTCTTTTTCTTTAATGTTGGCATATAGTTGATTTACAATGTTGTGTTAGCTTCAGGTGTACAACAAAGTGATTCAGTTATGCATATACATATATCTATTCTTAAGAAAGTGATGTATTTTCCTCAAACTGATTTCATTTTAAACTTGGCAGGATTCTGTGTCTCCTGTTTTTCTATGTAGAGAAAAACATACTGTGCAACCAAGATTGATGCAAGACTCCCTGGTGAAGGAACTCAATCCGTTCTTTCTTCAGCAACTCAACCCGTTACAACAAAGCATGCTTCTAGTATCTGATTAGCTGGTTCTCTTCCTTCCTTCTTCATTGGGGAATTTCCAAAGCTGTCTTCTCTGAAATACCATAAAATGTCCTGGAACTCAAAAGAAGAAGGTCTTTGAAATTCTATGAACTTTTCCCACTGTATTTGAAGAAAAAAGGGTGGAAACTCTTGAAGGATCTAGATCTATTGAAAAATCATTGAGAGTAGGGGAAAAAACCATGAGCAAAAAGATAAAGGGAGGGAAAAAATTTTCCTGAAAATGTTATAGTTTATACACGTGTGCACACACAGACACACACACCATATATGTTTGATATTTTAATGAACATAGAATAAACAATATTATCATAGCAATGAGGGAAATAAAAACAAGAAAAGGGACTTCCCATATATATGGACATATTTTTCTTTCTTTAAGTAAAAACATTGTGTATTTCATCATTTTAATGAGAATCTTTTAAAGTGTACAATACACCCTCCTGACTTCTTATATAGAGGACCCTCACTGTCATTGTGCACTTTCTAAGGAGGCAATGCTGGAAAGAAAACTAAACCAAGAGACCTTTCCCCAGGCTCCAGCTCATTCTTCTACTCACCAGCCATGAGACTGTCCTGATCATTTCCCCTCTTTTGTCTCAGCTTCTTCACGTGGAAAATTCAGGCAAAATTTAGAAATATATTCTGCCCAGGTGCAACCCGCTTCCAGCTCCCTGTCTGTGAGCCAATATTGTTCTGCATTTCCTCCAATTAACTCTGATGACGTAAAAAGATTAAAATGCATCCTCCATGGCAGAATGGCACCTTGAAATTTTAACATCTGTGACTCCATAGTTCTGTGATTTCCTTCTAATTATGTGGGCCAAATTTGGTTAAGTGGGGAAAATTCTCTGATTTTTCTGACAAAAATAAGAAGAAAGAAAATTTTTTCTGCATTAAGATGTACTTTATAATGTGATGAATATAATAATTACTTGATGGACATATTAATATTTTGCATATCTTTCTGTGATAAATATATTAGGGAACATTATTTCCCAAAGTGATTGCCAAAAAAAAAAAAAAGGGACTTCCCTGGTGGCACAATGGTTAAGAATCCACCTGCCAATGCGGGGGACAGGGCTTAGATCCCTGGTCTGGGAAGATCCCACATGCCGCAGAGCAACTAAGCCAGTGCGCCACAACTGCTGAGCCTACGCTCTAGAGCCTGCAAGCCACAACTACTTAGCCCACATGCCACAACTACTGAAGCCCATGTGCCTAGAGCCCGTGCTCCTCAATGAAGAGTAGCCCCCGCAATGAGAAGCCTGTGCACTGCGACAAAGAGTAGCCCCCGCTAGCTGCAACTAGAGAAAGCCTGCGTGCAGCAACAAAGACCCAATGCAGCCAAAAAAAAAAAAAGAAAAAGAAAAAATTTACCTACAGTCTCATTAGTAATCAACTGTTTACCTGTTTTACGTTTTCCATGATCCCTTCTGGCAGAGAAGACAGTTTTATTAATCTGGCTTCTAACTCTAATTATAGCATTTTTCTCTCTCAAGCACCTTCTTTCCTAGAAGCCCATAGCTCTCCTCTTTAGGAAGCAGAGCTTATATCAGCCTCCTGGTTTCTGCTCAGGCTTGCTTCATACCTTCCAGGTCTTCTGCTCTCCATTTGTAAAGCATTTTCTTGTCTTATTGCTATGCCACTCTGGATATGTTTCCTTTGTTACTTAAATGAGTGTCTCCCTAACTAAACTGAGTATATCTTAAGAGCAGGGAAACTTCTTCTAAATTTTCCTCTGTTACCCAAACCATGTACCTTATAGAGCATAGTAAAGTAAAATACATGCTCAGTGGATGTTGTGATTGATAGTAGACATCTCAATTCAAGTTGCTCATTTTCTACTGAAATTCAGTCTTGTAATATTTTCTGAATTCTGAGAAAGTGTAAACTGTTCATTTCCCATATTCAGTTATGCACACACTCTGTAGAATTTACAACTCCTTACAAGTAGTAAAGAATACTAATTGAATACTTCTTATGTATTCATTTTTGCATGAAAACATATATATCCTGGAAATACATGCTTTTTATTTCCATAAGTAGATAGTCATCTTTTTCTCTTGTTTCCATGTCCATATTAATGTTAACTATTCTAGACTATAAGTCCCAAGAAAACATGACTGTGTCTTTCAGCTTATAGAATGTACCTTACCCAAAGCTGAGCATTTATGATTGCTTAGTGGCATAACATTGCTGGATAAGATGCAAGGCCAATCTTAGGTGAGGACCCTAAAAGCCTTCTGAAGTTATTTAATATGATACCATGAGGTAAAAAAACAGGAAAACAAAAGCACACTGTTAGGATGTATAAATTGTTCTTCAGTGAAGGAGGTTTGTGTATGTAATTGAGTTTAGTTGCTTCTGTTTATAGAGCTCCTGTAATTTCCCTGTGCCAGATCCTGAGTCAAAAGAAAAATCTCGAAGTGCTTAGGCAACAGCTGTTCTCAGTCTTTCAGGATGGTAATTCTGAGCCCAGGGTTGTGCTTATTCTTGTCATGAAATGACGCTCTTTGACTTTAAAACCCTGCATTCTTCCACAGTGCTATTACAGTGACAGGTCTTGTAAAAACATGTGTTAATCTTTAAGTCTGTTTAGCAGATATCCCAGTGGAGAAAATAGCCCATTATGACCTTACGTGTGGTTCATGAACTCTTCTGTGAAGTATTCCTGTGATTTTGTATCATTGAACACATTCCTAAATCTCGCCGTGCAGGTCCTTCTTTGTAAAAGAAGAGCAATACTCTTTGAGGTAGTCTTTGTGTTTTCAGTGGGTTTCAGTGGTGTTGGTCAGTTAGTCAACTCTAAAATATTTAATAAACCGTAAGTGTTATGGCTGTATATTATAAAAACTTTCTACCCATCCTAACCATTCTTCTAATTTTTCTACCATTTGGAAGAAGTGGGTTAATATGAAATAAAAACAAACAATTTCAAAAAATGTGATTTGTAAAACAATAATGATGAGGACTCATTTTACCTGATTTGAAAACATATTTAAAATTGACAATTATCAAAACTATATGCATGGTATTTTGTTAAAGAAAAATGGATCAGTTGATATAGAATAACATAGAGATACCAGAAGTTAAAACTTACTTTAATCATTTCTAGGGCAGAGCAGAAATAACAGAATGATAGGGAAAAGTAGCATTTGTCAGGTATTTATTTTGGTCTAGAGAAGAATCTGTACTCTGTGTACAAATGCAGAATGTATAGCAAAGGAAAGAGAAACGGAATGTAAGAAAAATAACATACATCACTGGATTGAAATTACTTAAAATGGATACAGATATTTTAGATGAATATACTAATTCCATTTGCTAACTATGCAAGGAAGATGAATGTTTAAGGAAATCTTAAATCATTTTATAGGAAAATGTGCTGCCTCTCAGCATTAAAGTGAATTCAAATGTTAAAACAGTCTTCCTGATAAAGGTAACAAAATCAGATTTTGTTTTCCTATGGAGAAACAAGAATGCTGTTGATGACATTGCACTAATTGTTTCAGCTGTTGTGGAAAGTAATCTGTCAATATGTTTGAATCATAGTGTTGGTATTGATGATGATGATGATGATGATGACGACATATGCCAGACACTGTGCTGAGTAAGTGGGGGACATTTAAAGGAAAGCTCTGTGTCTTGGCTACATGTGTGTATATGTGAGCAGACACGTCATTGATCACGTCACACAAAGCCCCACAGTCTCCTGCCCACCTTTTCAGATTCATTGTTTGACATTTCCTGCAAAAGTCATTTATCTACAGGCCATATGCATTAAAAAATTTTTTTAAGTTTGTTTTCCATATTCATTTTTTACTCTTTTTTTTTTTTTTTTTTTGCGGTATGCGGGCCTCTCACTCTTGTGGCCTCTCCCGTTGCAGAGCACAGGTTCCGGACGCACAGGCTCAGCGGCCATGGCTCACGGGCCCAGCTGCTCCGCGGCATGTGGGATCTTCCCGGACCGGGGCACGAACCCGTGTGCCCTGCATCGGCAGGCGGACTCTCAACCACTGCGCCACCAGGGAAGGCCCCTTTTCACTCTATTTTTTACAGATGTTTCCTCCCAGGTCCGGAATGTCTTTTCTTCTCTTGGCAGGAAGATTCTTACTCATTTTAAAAAATTTTGTTCAGGGCTTCCTTGGTGGCGCAGTGGTTGAGAGTCTGCCTGCCGATGCAGGGGACACGGGTTCGTGCCCCGGTCCGGGAGGATCCCACATGCCGCGGAGCGGCGGCGCCCGTGAGCCATGGACGCTGAGCCTGCGCGTGCGGAGCCTGTGCTCCGCAACGGGAGAGGCCACAACAGTGAGAGGCCCGCGTACCAAAAAAAAAAAAAAAAATTTTGTTCAAACCGCACCTTGTCACTGAAGCCTTGGTCCCTGTGGCCCCTTAGGCACACGAAGGATGGCAGCCCTGCCTGCTTCTCTGGAGGCTGCCGCTTCCTTGAGCGTGGGGCTGTGTCCCAGCCATCTTTCTACACAGGGTGGGACTCAACACGTGTGTGTGGAAGGAGTAAATAAAATAAGCAAAGGAAAATCCCAGTATTACTATTATTTGCCAGCCCTTTCATTGAATTCTGTTAAACTGAAGCTTGTCACATTGACTCCGTATAAACTTATTTAACAATGATCAAATTGTCTGACTCTGAGCAATTTCTTTCAAATGGAGTAAGCAGTTACTACCGGGCTACGTTATTTTGCAACAGGGTTTTCTTGGGGTTTGTACTTGTCTCATTGCTTATTTGCTGTAAAATGAGCCTTTTGCTGGGAGGTTCTTTACATCAATAACAGACATACAGAGATTTGCCTAAATTTGAAATCAAAACACTTTTCTTTGGAATATTCATTTGGAAGTTTTGCTTCATTTGTTTTGCTAAGTCATAATTTATGTGTAGTTTTTTGTTTTATGTGTAGTTACTCTTTTTACCACAATATATTCTTGTTTACAAAGATGCTCAAAGAAGTACATTTATCACCTCTTTTAGGTCAGGGTGCCATTAATGAACTCTTCTCTACTATTTAATATTCTTAAGAGAAATATGCCTAAGGATCTATCTTATTCTCAGGAAGTAAGGTTTTTCTTTTTTCTTTTTTTTTTTTAAACTTTTGGGACCCAGAGATGAAAAATTTCTCCTTGTACAAATTATTCATCAAATAAAAATTTTCATGCAAAAATTAATGCTTTAAGACACAGAATGAATTTAGATTAACAACTCTGTGATATTTATAGTAGATAAATAGAGGTTCTGCTACAGATGACAGAGACCATACCTGACAAGACAGAAATTTCTTTCTCTCTCAAGGAGTTGTCTGAATACAGGAAGCTCAGATCAAGGATGATGACCCTGTTCTACTGATACATGGTTGTTTGGGGTAGACATGGCGTCCCGTGGTATTAGGGATTGAGGTGCCTTCTCTCTCATTGCTCTGTATTTAAAATTTAATATGTTAATTTCCTTTTAATTTTATTTATTTATTACAGAGTGACTATCTGATCAGCAGTTATGCTTGACAAGAAGCAGAAGTCATGGTTTATTTATAGTGTTTTATAGGTTTGGCATGGTAAAAGAGTCTTGACAATAAATACTTGGTTAATTAATTGAAAGTTCATGTATTTGGGGGAAGGGTTGTTAATGTACAACTGTTCACAAGACCCTCATGGTATGAGTTGTGGAGCAAACCGTCCAGGGTGGGAAGCGATCATACATCACTGTGGAGGGAGGGACAAATGCAGTGCTCCTGAAGTCCTGAGTTCGTTCCCAGCAGGCGTGTGAAGGAAGCTTCCTGGAAAGTAATGGCGTTGGGCTGTCCTTGAAGGATGTCTATAATGCGAAGTGGAGGAGAAGGGAAAAGAGGAGCATGGGGTGGCATTGAGGGAAGGGGGACTGGAAAGTGTCTGGTTGCCATGCATGTAGCACTTCACACACGACACCCACTGTACCTTAGGAATGAGGTCTGGAGGAAGGAGGTTTGTGTGTGTGTAGGGGGTAGGTGTGGCATGTATCCTTGTCCTTTTTTTTTTCTTTCCTGATTGGGTGACAAAAGAGAGTTTTATCTTGGATAATACTTTAACAAAACTTCATTGATTTGTTAATTTACATTATGCAAGACGCTTCTGTGAGCTATACCAATCTTTAATACCTAGAATATATGATTCATGTTTAGATGAGATTATCTTTGTATTTGGATTAAATCACAATGAGGACAGTATTTGTAAATGTGTGACTTTCAAAGGGGGATATAAACTCTCGTTATCCACGACGGGCCTGGTTTGAAGTGCTTGCTGAAGTTAATAGGTTGTGCTATCCCATTTTACCGGCACATTCTGCTGATACATCATTTAGAGAAAGTTCCAATTCCTGATGAAGAGCAGAGCGCTGACATGAGTTTTCACTTAGGTGTGCAGAAAGAATCGGTTAGCTTTGTGCACAGAATAGGATGAAATCAAGCTTTAATTAGTCAGACTTTTGCATAATTCATCCCGGTCCCTTTGAAAGTCCAGTTGAATCTGCTCTTAATCTTTGTCACGATGGGTCCCTTTTAAAGGACTTTTATTAGTTCCTTCCTGCACAGATATTTAGGTCTTCCAAGTAAGGCCATGACAATGCACCTGATTTCTTAAAGAAATGAATTGTTACATAAGGATCCATAAAGAAATGAATCAGTCCATAAAATTTTCTTCTTATTAAATATCATTCTTGATATCAATATAATCAGCTTTAAAGATAGGAAAGTAAGCTAAGGTTCTTTCTGTCTTTTTGAATCCATAGGCTGTCCATCTGGCCCAGGCAAGCTTCCAGATTGAAGCCTTCGGCTCCAAATTCATTCTTGACCTCACACTGAACAAGTAAGTATTTAGTTATGATCCTGTTAAGAAGTAAGTGCAGTAAAACTCTACTTCATGATAATATTTTAGTCAAAGTAATGTCTGTTGTTGAAGCAACTGATATTTTCTAGCTGATTATATGTCATATAGCACTTAAAGAAAAATATAAAAGTCTGAAGTTAATTCTTTTAATAATAATAATGTCTTTTTATTCCTGAAAGAAGAGGCATTTAACATTTAATTTGTTAAAAATCTCAAATACAGTTCTTAGATATTGTGATTTTAAATGGAACAAATATTTAAAGTAATGCTAGTTAATTAAGTGCTAACTATAATCATTACAATATATAGCAAGCATGATAAATTACTGACTCAAGTATAGTTAGACTTCAGTCTAGAAATTCCACTTTACCTTTCAGTATGCAATTCACACGACTTCTGTATGAAGAACAGAAGAACAGAAGAAAATGATGACTTGCAAATACCTATTTTGAGAAGGTTCTTTGCTTCGTAATTTGCTCTAATACAGTTGGTTAGAAATTTTGGTCCTGATGAAGATTTACCCGATTTTTCTTTGAGCATGTGTTTATGTTGATATTTAAATGCTATTTCCCAAGTTGGAACCAATTGCACAGATGTCTTTGTACAAAGCACGAACAAGAGCTGTTGCCTTAAGCAGGGCTCTTCAGCCTCGAATTGAGCCAGCAGTGAGCCTTTCTTTGGTGAAAGAACTTTCCTGCATGGTTTTCTTTAGTTTAAGAAGCTCCAGTCAATATTTTAAACTCTCATCAGTATTTTGACCAAGACTGCATTTTTGCCAGAAAAATACCACGTAATGCTATCAGACACTATAATGTGGGTGACCACAGTCAATATCTGAGAGATTGCAGAAGACTATAAAGAACAACTATTAAATTTCTTGTGTGCCAAATTCTGTGAGCTCTGCAGAAAAAAAGATGCAGGGTCAGCTTGGGTGCTCCTTACTCAAGTGTAATTGCAGCTTTAAGTCAGAATGAATCAGCAGAACTCAGAATTTCCTGTGTTGAAGATACTGCAGGTTTTCCTCTTTGAGTCTGCTGAGCATTGGTTGAGTTCCTTTTCACCATGCTGGGTCAGCACTGTGCCTGCGAAAGGGTCATATGGGGACATCCAGGGTACTTAGAGGTCTGGAGACACATCAGAAAATTATTTACCACGAATATTTAACATGCAGAGGAATCAAATTGAGCACCTACTATGAGCAGTCCTTGCCTTAAGGAGCTTATAGTCTACTTGGGAGAGGTTAATAGATAAACGTATAATTTTAGAGCAGTGTGAAATTGGTTGTGCTGGAGATAAACATGGAATGCTATGGTAGCACTAGAGAGAGGAAGCTCTCCAGGCTGGAGGAGTGTGAAAAGGCATCTTAGGAAAGGTGATGCTTGAGCTAAATCTTGGAGGGCAAGTGCTAGTGAGGAAGGGAAGTGTTGGGGATGGATGGGCGAGAGAGGGAGAGAGAGAGAGAGAGGGAGAGGGAGAGGGAGAGGGAGAGGGAGAGGGAGAGGGAGAGGGAGAGGGAGAGAGAGAGAGAGAGAGAATGGAGAATTGTGTTCTAGGCAGAGGAGAGAGTGTGTGCTAAGGAGAAGGGCCATGTAGCAGTGGGGCATGTTAAAGGGAGCATGAGTCTTTTGTTGAATTTCTTGGTAAACTACAAGGTTGAGGGAGGTGAGTCAGAAGAGGTAGGCACAGGGACAGCTCAACTCATGCAAGATCTTGTATGTCATGCTCAGTGCTGGTCTATTATCCCCTAGACTGTGAAAAATGAAGTAAGCAGATAAACAGAAGTTCTGTTCTCAGGAAGTGCTAAAAGGCATGGAGAGGGAATGCTTTTGAGGAGTCTTCGTTTGATAAACATCATTAGGATTGCTTTGATGTGGGTGGCAAGGCAGAAAGAAGGGTTCAAGTTAAGAGGTACCTTGATTGCATAGCTGGGTGGAAGGTGGTATCCAGGTGAAATGGGCAGCACAGGGAAAAAACAGGTTAAATGGTGAAGAGAAAAGAATGTGAAATCAGAGTAGACATAATTGATTTGAGGGGCTTTGGGACATACATGAAGCCATGTCTAGGCAGTAGGTGGATATAACAGTCTAAAGCTCAGGGAAGACGTGGGGGCTAGAGATAGTAGAGTTGAAAGTAGTTTCCATATGAATGTTAATGATAAACGTGGTTGTGAATGAGACCATGTTCATTCAGGAAGGGTGGGTAAAATAAGGAGAGCATAAGTTGGGAAGATTGTTAAGGGTTGAGGAGAGGAAGAGGAGCCAATGAAGGGACAGAGAATGAGTGATCAGAGTAGTGGGAGGAGAATCAGGAGCACGATTGAATAGAGAGTTTCAAAACAGAAAGTTGTGATGTATAGCCTCACATGCAGCAGAATGATCTAGTGAGATAATGGGCAAAGATTGCCTTTGTACTTACCTATTAAGTAATCACTGATGGTCTGAAGGCAGCAGTTTCCATAAAGTTTGGGGCAGAAACCAGGTTACAGTGGGCTGGGAGTGACTGAGAGGAGATGGTTTGGAAACAGCATTGCTCATTGGGTAAGTTTGGGTGAGAAGGAAAGAGAGCTAGCATAGTAGCCAGAAGAAGACATTGGGGTCTAGGAAGGGGTTTTCAGGGATAACAGAGCAAGTGTTAGGCTGACAAATGGAGATGTTAAGAGTGAGGAATGAAGATACAGAAGAGAGGAGATAATTTATGGAGCAAGATCTGGGTGAAGATAGAAGGGAGTGAGAGCAAGAACACAAGGGCAACTTAGTTTTGAACCAGGAGAGGGTTCATTCCTAACTTGTATGAAGGTATTAGGGCATATGCAGGTAGAGATAAGCTTGCAGGAGAAGGGATGGAGTTCAGTGCATCTCTGAAGATTTCTTTCTTCTTGGAGACAGCATTATCTACCATTGGGATGGAGAAGGAGGGTGGGTTGGGCTTGAGGAAAATGATGAAAGTTCAGGCTAACACGGAGAGAAATGGGTGAGGAAGCTCACCAAGGTCATGTTAAAGAATTTATGAGCAATCTTCATTAGAAGTCATATGTTATGTGTTGGTCTTTGTGTCATTGTACCTCATGGTGTTTTATTTTATTTTTTTAACCTGGAGTGCTCAGTAACTCCATCACTGCACTGTGTGGGGGAGGAAGGTAGATTGTAGTGTGGATGTTTTCTGGTTCATGTTTTCTGGTGGTGACTCAGAGGAAGAGCAGTGGAGACAGAGCTCTTTGAATACTGGTGAATAACTAGGGTAGTTTGCTATCAGGATCCAGTTTGGGTAAGAATGGAGATGAGGTCAAGAGGACCAGGAAAAAATGGAGGTCTCTATAGGGACAAGTAAATGCAGTGAGAGGGAGACCATGAGACCCATAATCACATGGTGTCTCCCCTGTTCAGAGTCCCGAGCCTTCTGAGCGCAACATGTGTGTGCAGTGCTCACATGATCTCCGGAGACAAGGGAATTGGGTGAGAGTGTGACAAGTGTTGGCCAGGGTGTGTCTCTACTTTAAATAACTTTCGATGGCTGTGATTCACTAAATTTCAATGGCTGCTCCATTAGAATGAACGTAAAGAGTCAAGAGAATTTTTAAAATCAGTCATGGAGAAAGAGCTTCTGAGCAAAGAGGAATCTCATTTCCACCAAAGGGTGGTCGTTGCCACACTATTTACAACAATTTTAAATTGTTAAGGTGGGGAAGGGCAAAAGGTGTATGATAGGTCTATGAGCTCAGTGAAGGAAAGAAAGCATTAAGGTGTTAACATAAACTAATCAAAGTGGTATCTGCAGAATCTAAATGGTTAATGACCTCACCTGGGCTGGACTGCCAGCTTGTGAAGACTACCCTCTTGTGAGTTCCTGGCAGGAGAACTTTCTGAGTCTGCGCTTTCATGGATTGAACAAGTGAGGCCTCGGCTTGCTCAGGCATCTCATGGCAGAGGTGCGTGTTTTAATTTAGCCAACAAATATTGAGTGAGCGTCTGCTCTATGCCTGCAATTGCTCTAGGTGCTGATGCTGCTGGGAGTGAAATAGACAAGTTCGCTGTCTCCCCTCATGGAGCTTTGTTCCAGGGGAAGACAGACAGTGAACCACTAAATAAAGACTAGTGCATTGAAAAACATATAGCTGGGCTACGTGATGGAAAGAGACTTCAGCTGGGAGTGGCCAGTGTGGTTTAGATGTCACAGAAGCCAGAAGGTCTCTCTGAGGAGGGACATTGAGCTGAGACCTGATCATCCAAGATGAGACACCACATGAGGCTGGAAGGTGAGAAGGTTCCACTCAGCTGGGACTGTGAGACAGCAGGTGCTGAGGAGAATGTGGGATGTTCAAGAAGGACCAAGGCTGATGTGACTGGAGTGCAGCGGGGGGCAGGGGATGGTGGGAGACTGAGGAGATGAGGTCAGAGAGGAAGCCGTGTAGCCAGACCGTGAAGGGCCGTTGTCCACGGGGAGGCATTTGGGTAAGACGCCACAGAAGGGCAGGAAGCATGGGCATCACACCGTTCTGTTTACATTTTTTTAGCCCCAAAAGTCCTAGTTGTGGCTTCAGAGGATCTTTTGTCATAGTCCTTTCAGGATACTCCCCTTTTCAATTTTGTTTTGTTTTTTTCTCTAGAATGACCATTGTTCCAAGTTACATAAGGTTTAAAAAGGATTACTAGATTAACAATTCTGTTTCTTTTTTGGCTGTACCCCGTGGCATGTGGGATCTCCAGGGATCCAACCCGTGCCCTCTGCATGGAAGCACAGATTCTTAACCACTGGACCGTCAGGGAAGTCCCCAGCAATTCTTAATGTGTGTTGTTGATCCTTGGAAGTCCTCAGGGAGTCTGAGGATTCTCTCTCTGATATGTGTGATTGGAATTATGCCATATTTCCTATAGTTAAATTTGCTGGTGTCTTCAGCAAATGTTAATTGGGAATAATTGTGATCAGAGTTACATAATGGTTGAGAGCATAGGTTCTGGAGTCAAACAGACCTGGGTTTGAATCTGGAGGCTGTCATTTACTAGCTGTGTGACCTTGGGCAAATTTCTTAACTTCTTTTTTAGTAATAGTTTGAGATACAATTCACACACCGTGAAATTCACTCCTTTAAAGTGTTCCCTTCAATGGTTTTTATTATGTTCACAGAGTTGTGCAGTTATTACCACCATCTAATTCCAGAGCATTTTTGTTGCCCCGGAAAGAAACCCTGTATCTAAAGCAGTCACACCCCCTCCCCCCAAGCTTCTGGTAACCACTCATCTACTTTCTGTTGCTATGAATTTTCTTATTCTGGACATTTTATATAAATGGATTTATACAACTTGTGACCTTTTGTGATTGGCTTCTTTACGTAGTGTAATATTTTCAAGGTTCATTTATGTTGTAGCTGAATAATATGCCATTGTATGGATATATTCTTAGCTTCTTAAGCTATAGGTTGTTGTAAGGACTAACTAAGGTAATGTGTGGTACTTATACATGTCTGCTAATTGGAAAGGCATGCTCCATGCTGTGGACTGAATTCCCCCTAAAATTCCTATGTTTAAGCCTTAACCTGCAATATGACTGTATTTGGAGATAGAGCCTCCAAGGAGGTAATTAAGGTTAAATGAGGTCATATGGTGGAGCCTTGATCTGATAGGATTAGTGTTATTATAAGATAGACACCAGAGAGTTTGCTCCCTCTCTCTCTGCCATGTGAGGACACAGCAAGAAGGCAGCCATCTGCAAGCCAGGAAAAGAGACCTCACCAGGAACTGAATCAGCCAGCATCTTGTTCTTGGATTTCTAGTCTCCAGAAGTATGAGAGATAGATTTCTGTTGTTTAACCACCCAGTTTATGGTATCTTTGTTCTGATTTTGGGGGGTATTTGATTTAAGATGAATATCTAGAAAATGTTGATTTTTAAAGAAATATATGCCCACAGTAGTTTTCTCATGAAATGTAGTTCATGCAATGCTTTTGAAAGAAGAAAACAGCCACATTGATGTAGTTTCAGCTAGGTTTAATAAAGACCCTGGCTTCTGTGTTGATTAGCATGGTTAATTCATTCTTTATTCAGCCAACAAACATTTATTGAGCATCTAGTTTGTGTAAGGTACTGTGCTGAGCAACCCAGGGAATTCAGAGCTGTGTAAAAGAATCCCTCCTCTCCAAGAGCCCATAGCAGAGAAAAGAGATTAAAATATATACAAATTATAGTAAACATGATAGGAAGTGACTTGGGAAGCCTTGGTGTTGGAAGGTTTTATGGGGAGGATGAGATTTAATGTTTTTCTTAAAGGATGCTGTCTTGGTTTTGCTTCCCCTGGTAGCAGATCCTGAAGCAAGGAAATACATTTAGGGAGTTGAGGAGTGACAAGTGGAAGGGAAGGGAGCTAAAAAAGCGTAATTTCCCACGTGCCCAACTGGGGCTCATTCCCACTGAGGAAACCCTGGGAGTCCATGGATTCATCCTGTAGAACATGCCAGAATATTATTGAACTGAGGGGTGAGGAAGCTGGAGTTCTGTTCACCAAGTGCCAGTCTGTTGTTGGTTGAGAGCTGTTTCTGGGGGCAATAACTTTTCAGTATGTCCCTCGTGCCTCCTCTCAGGTAGAAAAAAGCCAGAAATCTTAGGTATTTCCAGTCACCCGCCTTCAGCGTGTTATGCTGAGGCCATGTGGGCAGGGCATGTTGGAGTCTGCTACAGATGCTTCGATTTGGAAAGATGTGGTAGGGAGAAAGGTGCATTTTACGTGGGGAAGTGGCAGAGCCAAGGTTTGAGAGCAGGAAAGCATCGAACCCCTGGTATGAGTGAAGACTAGTGAACCCCTTCTCTCAAAGAAGCCTGAACCACCGATCAGCAGATGGAAGGCAAGCTGCCTGCTTGGAGTCACTGGATTCAGAGGGGGAATTTCAGTCTTGTTCTGTTGACTGTTTTTCCAGCTCTGCAAATTTGGAGATTTGAACTTAAAATTTGGTTTATAAGGAGAAGCATGGGAGGAGAGACAGGTCTCCTGCCCCATTTTCCTTTTGTGAATGAATAGGAGCAGAAGCTGTGGCTGGAGAAGAGTGAGGCAGGTCCACCTGCAGTGCAGTCCGGGGCGGACTTGTGAGTTGGCTTGACTCCTGACCTAAGGTTGGCTGGCCATACATGTCAGTGCTGACCCCCTGCTTCTCTCCTGTTATCTGCCTATCAGTCTCACTGCTGGAACTCCTCTCACACATCCGGACGAGGGAAGGCACTGGCTTTTGGGAATTCAGGCTTTTGGTCTCAAACTCGCTGCTGAGGCTGCCCGCTGAGGCATGTTTTCTGGGTTTGAGTCCAGAGGAGTTAGAAATGACGAGTAACCTTGCTTTCCATTTCAGAATTCTATGTCTTTAAGATGCTGCCAATTCATAGGCTAAATGCTTTATTTCCTAATATCAGGGGTCTGTAGAAGGAAGGCTATCTACTGCAATAGTAATGATGGTAATAGATCTGTGCTAAGCCCTTTACTCATATGCTCCAATTTAAATGCTGTTACCAACCCTGCAAGGAAGATGTGATCATTTCCAGCAACCTGAGACCTGGTGACATTCAGTCACATGTTGATGTGCAGCCTGGGCAGTCTGTCTGGAGTCTTCTGTGGCTGCTTTGATCACAGCCCTGGACTATATATTTACAAGGGAGCTGGGCATAATTCTAATGATGGCTCATCTGTTCATATTAGGTGAGAAAAAAGAATGTAACTATTTCAGTCAATTTTTAACAGTATAAAGAAAATGCAGAAGGTTCAGATAGGATTTAAAATAGTCCTGTTTTTTCTTAAAAAAATTTATTAGGTAACATTTGTTTATAGCATTATGTAAGTTACACGTGTACATTAGATTTCTACTCATGTATACACTACAGCGTGCTTACCACCCAAAATTTAGTTATCATTCATCAGTCAATTGATCCCCCTTACCCGTTTCACGCCTCCCCCCCTCATTCCTGCTCCTTCCTCTCTGGTAACCCCTACTCTGTTCTCTGTATCTATGTGTTTGTTTTTTGTTTGGTTTGGTTTATTTACTTAGTTAAGTTTGTTTTCAATATTCTACATATGAATGAAATCATACGGTATTTGTCTTTTTCCATCTGACTTATTTCACTTAGCATAATACCCTCAAGGTCCATCCATGTTGTCACAAATGGCAAGATTTCATCTTTCTTTAAAAAATGTTTATTTATTTGGCTGCACCGTGTCTTAGTTGCGGCATGCGGGATCTTTGTTGCGGTGCGCGGGATCTTCGTTGTGGAGCTCAGGCTTCTCTCTAGTTGTGGCATGCGAGCTCTCTAATTGTGGTGCGCGGGCTCCAGAGCACGTGGGCTTAGTTGCCCTGCAGCATGTGGGATCTTAGTTTCCCGACCAGGGATCGAATCCACGTCCCCTGCTTTGGAAGGAGGATTCTTAACCACTGGACCACCAGGGAAGTCCCAAGATTTCATCTTTTTTTATGACTAAGTAGTATTTCTTTGTATGTATATATACCATATGTTCTTTATCCATTCATCTGTTGATGGGCACTTAGGTTGTTCCAATATCTTGATTACTATAAATAATGCTGTAGTGAACATAGAGGTGCATATATCTTTTCAAAGTAGTGTTTTCTTATTCTTTGGATAAATACCCAGAAGTAGAATAGCTGGATCATATGGTAGCTCTCTTCTTAATTTTTTTAGGGCTATCCATACTGTTTTCCACAGTGTTTGCACCAATTTACACTCCCACCAACAGTATATGAGGGTTCCCTTTTCTCCACATCCTTGTCAACACTTGTTATTTCTTGCTTTTTTGATAATAGCCCTTCTAACAGGCATGAAGTGATATCTCTTTGTGGTTTTTATTTGTGTTAATTAGTGACGTTGAACATCTTTTCATGTGCTTGTTGGCCATCTGTATGTCTTCTTTGGAAAAATGTCTATTTAGCTCCTCTGCCTATTTTTAAATTGGGTTGTTAGTTTTTTTGTTGTTGAGTTGTATGAGTTGTTTAAGTATAAGGGCTATTAACCCCTTATCAAATACATGATTTGAAAATATCTTTTCCCATTTGATAGGTGTCTTTTTGTCTGGTTAATAGTTTCTTTTGCTGTGCAGAAGCTTTTTAGTGTGATGAAATCCCATTTGTTTATTTTTCCTTTTGTTTCCCTTGCCTGAGCAGACATATCCAGAAAGATATAACTAAGACTGATGTCAAAGAGTGTATTGCTTATGTTTTCTTCTAGGAGTTTCATGGTTTCAGAAATTACGTGCAGGTCTTTAGTCCATTTTGAGTTGATTTTTATACGTGGTGTGAGATAGTGGTCTAGTTTCATTTTTTTGCATGTGGCTGTCGAGTTTTCCCTACACCATTTATTGAAGAGATGATCCTTTCTCCATTGTATGTTCTTTGCTCCTTTGTTGTAAATTGACCATGTATGTGTGGGCCATCAGTTCTGTTCCATTGACCTATGTATCTGTTTTCTGCCAATGCCATACTGTTTTGATTACTATAGCTTTGTAATATAGTTTGAAATAGATTGTTTTGGGTAAGATGAACATTTTAACACTGTTCATCCTTCCAGTCCATGAGCATGAAATATCTTTCCATTTATTTGTGTTTTCTTCAATTTCTTTCAACAGTGTCTTAATGGTTTCCAGAGTGCAGGTCTTTCACTTCCTTGTTTAAATTTATTACTACATGTTTTATTCTTTTTGTTGTGATTGTAAATGGGCTTGTTTTCTTAAATTTCTCTTTCTTCTAGTTCATTGTTAGCATTAGAAATGCAAGAGATTTTTGTGCATTGACTTTGTATCCTGCAACTTTACTGTATTCATTTATTATTTCTAACAGTTTTTTTTGTGGTGTCTTTAGGGTTTTATATGTATACAATCATGTCATCTGCAAATAGTGACAGTTTTACTTCTTCATTTCCAGTTTGAATGCCTCTTATTTCTTTTTCTTGCCTAAGAACTCTTGCTAGGACTTCCAATACTATGTTGAATAAGAGTGGTGAGAGTGGGCATCCTTGTCTTGTTCCTAATTTTAGAGGGATAGCTTTCAGTTTTTCATCATTGAGTATGATGTTAGCTGTGGGTTTGTCGTGTATGGGCTTTATTATGCTGAGGTACACTCCCTCTATGCCCACTTTATTGAGAGTTTTGGTGTTGAATCTTGTCATATACTTATTGGCCTGTAAATTTCTTGTGTGTTGTTCTTGTTTGGCTTTGTTATTAGGGTAATGTTGACCTCATAAAATGAGTTAGTAAACATTCTTTCCTCTTCAATTTTTGAGAAGAGTTTGGGAAGGCTAGATATTAAATCTTCTTCAAATATTTGGGAGAATTTAACTGTGAAGCCACCTGGTCCTGAACTTTTGTTTACTGTTTACTCTCTTAATCTCTTTACTAGTGATTGGTCTATTCAGATTTTCTATTTCTTCATGATTCAGTCTTGGAAGGTTATATGATTTTAAGAATTTGTCCATTTCTTCCAGGTTGTCCAATGTGTTGGTGTATGTAGGTATTTGTAATATTCTCATATAATCCTTTGTATTTCTCTGGCATCCATTGTTATTTCTCCTTTCTCATTTCTGATTTTATTTATCAGAGCCTTCTCTCTTTTTTTCTTAGTGAGTCTAGTTAAAGGTTTGTCCATTTTGTTTACCTTTTCAAAGATCCAGCTCTTAGTTTCAATGATATTTTCTGTTCTCTTTTTAGTCTCTTATTTTATTTAATCCACTTTGATCTTTATTATTTCCTTCCTTCTGTTGACTTTAGACTTCATTTTCCCTTCTTTGTCTAGTTCCTTTAGGTGTAAGGTTAGATTGTTTATTTGATATTTTTCTTGTTTCTGGAAAAAGGCGTGTATTGCTATAAACTTCCCTCTTAGTAAAAATAATCCTGTTTGTTGAGCAGACCAGACCATCTGTTATGGGCCGAATTTTGTCCCCCCACCAAACTTACATGTTGAAGACTTAACTTCCTAGTAACTCAGAATGTAACTGTATTTGGAGATAAGGACTTTAAAGAGGTAATTAAGTTACAATGAAATCTTTATGGTGGGCCCTAATCCCATATGACTGGTATCCTTTAAGAAGAGGAAATTTGGACACAGACTTGTGTGTGCACAGAAGAAAGACCATGTGAGGACATGGTGAGAAGGAAGCCATCTGCAAGTTGAGGAGAGAGGCCTCAAAATGAAACCAGTGCTGCTTAGGCCTTGCTCTTAGACTCTAGCCTGCAGAACTAGGAGGAAATAAATTTCTGTTGTTCTTTGTTATGGCAGCCCTAGCAAACAAATACACCAGCCTCATCCATTTATTGCTTATTGCAGTGGGATAGTCAGCATTAAGCTGCTGCTTGTTAATGGGCAAGCCTGTTTGTTTCTGGTAGCTAATTCTGCTGCTATAATTTCAAAGTGTTGTTCTGAGAGATTATGGTCTCTTTTGCATTTATGTACTTCAGGGAGAGTAGAACTATTTAGGCAATTTTGAAAAAGTTTCTGTGATAATAAGGAACCTTAAGAGGCACAGACCCCCAAAGTTGCTGTGAGTATTGATTGCCACTGTGCCATGTGCAATACAATGAAGATAAATATTGCTTTTCCTATGTCCTAGAGGCCCAGTAGTGTTCTAAGATTTCCAGTGCTGGCAGGAATGAGTTGCTGTGGGGTTTCTCTCCTTAAGTCATCCTTTCCTGTATATTTTTAAGCATTTTGATTCCATAGTACAGGGTAGTTCTTTTTGCCTTACTTTCTCTGATCAGGTGAGTACCTATCAGGTCTCCCTTGGGCATTTCTGTTTGAAGAGTTAAACCTATATTGAATGCTTTGGATAATATCATTATCATTTGCCTTTGATGACCCATCTTTAAGCTGCTAGATCAGGTCCTGAAACTCTTGAAAAGATTTAAAATAAGTATTGCCTAAATGTTAGTAGGTTCTAGTTCTATTTTATAGGATGTGTATCTGACCTACTTTCAAAATGGGTTGAGAATGACTTCCACAATTAAACATGATAGCAGAAGCATTAAAAGCAAAATCACAATTAAACCATTGGTATATTGTACTGATTTTTGGTTTCCGTAGGTGGATGAGATCTAGTGTAAGTGGTGAAGGACTGTGGATGTTTGCCCTCTACCTGCAGTAAGAGACTTCATTACCCTCTCCCCTTCTTGCCTGTTGACAATAATTATTATGGGTGAATGGGATCCAGAGAAATTAAACACCAGGCTGAGGAAATCATGAGGGCTATAGGAGCTAGATTTAAATTCTCTTAAGTTCTAAGAAATGAGAAGACTGTGATTGCCCAGAAATGAGGAGCTGTGGTGATAGCCTCTCACACAGAAAAGAAAAAAAAATAGGCATCTAAGAATTTCTAGCAGAATCAAAGGGATCTAATTGTCAGTGGGATCACATGGCATTGTTTTTTTAATCTGGGATGTATTGAATTAAGAGACCATTACTTTAAAAAAATTATTTATTTATTTTTGGTTGCGTTGGGTCTTCGTTGCTGCATGCTGGCTTTCTCTAGTTGCGGTAAGCAGGGGCTACTCTTTGTTGCGGTGCACGGGCTTCTCATTGCGGTGGCTTGTCTTGTGGAGCACGGGCTCTAGGCACGCACGCTCAGCAGTTGTGGCTCACAGGCTTAGTTGCTCCGCAGCATGTGGGATCTTTCCGGACCAGGGCTCAAACCCTTGTCCCCTGCATTGGCAAGTGGACTCTTAACCACTGTGCCACCAGGGAAGCCCAAGAGACTACTTCTTGACTGATGGATTAAAGAAAACCCTTTGCAGGTGTCCACCCCCATGCAGAATGTGGCCAAATTAAACTAGAACTTAGTTCATTCTTCAGACTACTTCTTGGTTTTTATGGTTACCAGGGGCGGGGGCGGGGGGGAAGGATGGGGTGGGGGAGGGATAGACTGGGAGTTTGAGGTTGACATGTACACACTGCTATACTTAAAACAGATAACCAACAAACATCTACTGTATAGCACAGAGAACTCTGCTCAATATTCTGTAATAACCTAAATAGGAAAAGAATTCAAGACAGATTAATGTTAATGAAGAATTACAGCAGAAGTTAATTTTGACAAAAAAATTGAAAAGCACAGAGGATTAGCTGTTATAAGGCATCTGAGATGAGTTAATTGCATAAGCTACTGATTTTAGATCTTACTTTTCTGACAGTTAAGTGGGAAAGGCCAGGTGCTGGGGTGTATAATTTCCATTATCTGATAAATGAAGTTTATCTGTCTGTCTAGAGATATAAATGTTTTCCTATCAGGGAGAAATTTATCCCTTTGGTGCTGATGTAGCAGAACATTTGGTAGCATAATGGTTAATGTCTGCAGCCATGATTTTGTGAATGACCAGAAAAGTTACATAAATGGACTTCTCACGTAGTAGCCAAGCATAACATACTTTCTTTTTTTTTAAAGAAGATGTTGGGGGTAGGAGTTAATTAATTAATTTATTTATTTTTGCTGTGTTGGGTCTTCGTTTCTGTGCGAGGGCTTTCTCTAGTTGTGGCAAGTGGGGGCCACTCTTCATCGCGGTGCGCGGACCTCTCACTATCGCGGCCTCTCTTGTTGCGGAGCACAGGCTCCAGACGCGCAGGCTCAGTAGTTGTGGCTCACGGGCCCAGTTGCTCCGCGGCATGTGGGATCTTCCCGGACCGGTGCTCGAACCCGTGTCCCCTGCATTAGCAGGCAGATTCTCAACCACTGCGCCAGCAGGGAAGCCCCCGCTACTTTCTAACCTCAGTGGATTGATGGATAGATTTCTATTGATTGAAGCCTTTTATGAACCATTTCAAGCACTTTTTTCCAGAAATGTTTATTGAGTACCTGCTAAGTCCCAGACAGTGTTGAAGCTGCCAGAGAGAAACTCTTCCCTCATGAAGCTTACAGAACAATGGAGGAGAAAGACAATCCTACAGGCATCTCAATTACATACAGTCTGAGATGTGTCGTGGTGGGGAAAATTGAGGATGCTTTTATCTCCTTAGGAGGGGTGGGATTGAATAGGAAGCTAACGTTTATGGAACTAAATGTCTAAGCCCAGACCTAAAGTGTAAGAGTTGGCCAAAGGTTTGAGGGTCAGAGTGTAAGGGCCTGAAAGGTAGGCAAGAGAGATGAGGCAATAACTACCCTATATCAACAGCCCATCACTTGTATACAGCCCGTGAGCATTCCATATCAAACATTGACTCTGCAGGCTTGGAGAAATTGATAAAATCACACAGCAAGTTGGAGAAAAAATAGAAACTTTGCCATGGCAGGGTGGTACGTCTGGGGCAGCTTTGTAAATACACACCTGAAAGTACCACCACTTGCTATTTTTTAAATTGTATCTTTTAAGCAATAGGATTTTTTTCTCCTATAGGAGCTGTGGGCAGGAAGGTTAATGAATTTTACATTCTTCTCATCATCTACTTTGCTTTTTGCTCTGAATAGACAGTAACTGCCATTTTAGTACATCCAGCAGAATTTTGTCTCAACAAAGATGGTCCACGTTCCTCCCCATGTAACCTCCACAGAGGAAATGATAGACAAGGGAAGCATGGCTGACCTGCCGACAGGTTAGATTTCTTACAGCCTGCTTCTGATATAATGGCTATTCTCTGTATAGTTCATAATTAATGGAATATTATTTCATGTACTCTGTCCTGGCAGTTTATTTTATGCCATGTTCTGACTTTTAATTCATTAAATAGTCTTTTTTCCTACTCTCAAAAAAAAAAAAGAATCACACAGTAAGTGACAGAACTGGCATCAGAATTCACGGTCACCCACTGTCAAAGCCTTTGAGAGTTGAGATGTTTTTCAGCAATAAAGTAATCCCATTGAAGTTATGTTTCAAAAGCTCTACAAAGGTGAAACTTAGCTATACATAAATAGAGACATAAATTTTATATCACTTGACTTTTTCATCTTGCTTTGCTTTCACTACTCCTATATTTTGCATAAATTAGTCCCAAACAGTAATTTATTAAATTTCCTTTAAGTACTGTAAAATCTATATGAAGTAAGGGTTTGACATCAGATAAAAGAGCTCATTAAGATTCTTGGTCATCATCTGCTGCCAGTAAGAATTATGTTGTTTTCTAGAACCAATTTTTTGGTGATTCATAGACTAGAATCATCATGTAGGATCATTTCCCCTAATCTTTTAAAATTATTGTAAGAGTAGAATCTCCAACATTAGAACCCAAACTATGGTTTATTATGATTTGTTTATAAAAGTGTTCTAAGTGGTCAGTTCTAACTCATCTTCCATGATGATAACCATGTGCTTTAGTATTTTGATTGTGTTTAAAGACAAAATCTATATAGGCTTTTTCAGGTGACCATTTCTGCAAAAAAGTTTCAAGTCTTTAATTCAATAAAAATAATTTTAAAATTAAAAACGAATCATCTATCTTTCTTACAGGAATATTTTTCAAACAAGAGGCTGAAAATCTCTAATACATTGTAGAATGCACATTTCATTTCTTCTTCCTTTATTTTTTTGCCCAACACTTCATACGTGTAATAAGTTAGACTAAACTATGTGACAAGAAGGATCTCACAGCATAAGGACAAGACTATGTCTCTTATAAATCGGTAGAATTTCTTAGAGACTTAATTGCGTCTGAGGCTCTTCCTCATTGCTGTTAGTATCTATTCATTGAATGCTGACCGACCTGGTACTTGACCCTAAGGAGATGCTTTGCTCTTTAAAGCTGGTAAAGGGTTTCTTTATGTGACTCCTGGCACTTGACCATCCTCCCCCCTTCCATCCCTCTACACTGTCCTAAGTTAAGGGAAAATAAAGAAGAATAAGATACAGTCTCCTTATGGAGCCCACAAACTAGGGTGGAATCAGGGAAAGCTACACAGAGGAGGGGATGGTTGAGCCGAATTTTGAAGGATGAGTAATTCAAAGATGAGTGGTTTAATATTTTTGGATGGGCAGTGGGGGCAGTAACTCTTTTGGTCACCCATTTATTTTTGCTGGCGAGTCAGTATTTGATATGGAATGTACACAAGTGATGGGCTGTTGATACAGGGTAGTTATTTTGCATTTTTTCCCCCACTAGTATCTCTACCTGATACAGCTTTAATAGTCAGGAGCAGTCTTATGGGCTGTGAAAATGAAGTATTGTTATTTTACTGAGGTTAAAAATTCATCTGTGCCCTTTTCTTTGGGGGAGGTTTAGTTAAGTTTGTTCCCATGAAATCATTAATGTACTCATGATGGAATGCAAACATTTAGTGACAGCAGTGCTTTCAGAAGTAAATAATCCATCTACCTTTTTTCATCCAGCTTTGAATACCTGGGTCCTTTGTGCGCATTTGATTTGGTGAACTATAGAAAATGAGCAAACTGCAAGACACTATTAATTATTCTTTTTTCATAAGAGCAGTTTGAGGCAAGGTTTCCAGGTCTGAGGATTAAAGGCGTCAAACTGTTTCTACACCCGGCACCATCAGCAAGACGCCCATATTGCGTGTTCTTTGTTTTGACTGTATAGTTCTCCTCAAGATATGCTGTTTGGAAGTGCTTTTTATAATTCAAATATTGCATGACTTATTTGAAAATAATTTTTTTCTGTTTTATATGCAGGATGCTTTTCTTTCTTCCTGCAAGGCTCAGTAGATAAGGCTTGCTTAATATCTGGTGGTGTTGATCAGATACTGATGTTGATGTAGAGTATCTTATAGCATCGTCCCCATTGTCCTATAGTAAAGCTACGTAAAAAGCCAACAGAAAACCAGTATTTTTGGCTGTTTCTTTGAAGGCCACTTCCCGGTAAGTAATAATTAAATTACATGGCCCCAAAATACAAGCCTCACAAATCCTTAGGTGTTACTCAGCATGTGTGTAGCACAGGTGTGTGGGTGGGTAACCATGATAATGGATGATACTCCTACATTCTTGAAAATTGGCCTTTAAGAAGGACACAAAACCTTTTATGTTACTAAGACTTATCTCTGTCACAGCAGAGGATGATACAGGACTCTGGAATCCAAATGTTTTTCTTAGTAGAATTTCCCTAGCAGCTCCGTAGCAATGCTTTTTGTAGAGCAGCTTAGGTGCCTCTCTCATCTCCTTTGTGCAAAATCCAGAGAGTCAGTCCTATCCTTGCTTTGCTCTTGGCATCAGGGTAAGTCCAAGAACGTGAGAGTGTGCATCTTTGAGCTAGATGTGCTTAGGTCTACTCTGATCTGTCTTCACCCGTGAGAGGAGTCCGTGGTTAGCTGGGGGATGCTTTCCTGCCGCCATTAATCCCTCTGCCATTTTCCACTTCTGATTTAGGGCTTTGAATGTAGCAATCCCATATTTATTTTATTATTTTTTAAAAATAGAAAATGTTTTCTTACTACGTAAAGAAAGCATGATCCAAATTATCTTTTGAGAGTTGGACTTAATTGCATTATTTCCTACTCTGGTGCTTTTGAGAGTTAAAAGTCAACATATAAACGTCCTTTTTAAAGGTCTTGTTTCTTGTATTAGAAGAGGCTAAGAGCTAGGAGACCTTGCTTCCTCTTTTGATTTGGCTAAAGTGTATGATTTTTGAATCTCCACATTGAAGTTGGAGGGATTTACAAAGGCTGCTGAACTGATTAAAAGGGTTTTCACGATGTATATGTATATCAAATCATCACATTGTATACTTGAAATATCTTACACTTTTGTCAGTTATACCTCAATGAAGGTGAAATTTTTTTCACCTTTATTTGTGATCCCTGAATGAAAACTATTACAGGTATATTTGTGTATTTGGTTCCTGTTTCCAAGAACAAGTTACAGCTTCTTTTATGAGCTTCCTTTGAATCATGAGAAATTGAGATCAGATAAATTCTTAAAAGTCAAGCAGTCCAGCTCCCTAGCTGATTCTCAAATCCTTTCTTATCCCCACTGAGTAGTCTTCTAGAGTGTTCCAGAACACCTTCAGGCCTCAGGTAGCTGATTCTTAGACTGTGCTGATTTATCAAGTCCTTTTAAAAATATCTGTCTGGAACTGTTTACCTCCGAGTCTCAGATTTTGTATTTAAAATCCACTCATTCATGGAGACTAGATATTAGTCTACTTCATTCAATTATCAGCACTTTCTAGAAATTGGTTCCCATTGTCCCCCCACAATAGCCAAGACAATGTTCATAAGGTGTTCACCTAGAATGCAAAGTAAGAATGCAGATCATTTTTCACATACTTGAAAAGTACTATTTTTTAAGCATGTAAGAAGTCATTTATGGTTTCTCCCTGCCAGTGTTCAGTATTATTAAACAGCAGGAGCTTTTTACAGTCTAAAAAATGATATTTTGAAATCTGTAAGAACCTTCTGCAAGGCGAAAGCAATTCAGGTTGAATTCTGCCAGATTTTTGCTATCTCAGCATGTTTTACAGATGAGCTGAACTTCATACAGTCTATTAAGAGAGCAGTTAATAAGTACCCATTAATTGATATACAACCCAATGTATTAAATATAATTTAGTTTTGTTTCTAAAATTGCATTGAAATATGATAAAACCTTTTTGCATTCTGGTTAGAATCGAAATGCAGTAACCTAAATATGTTTTTAGTGTCTTCTTTGGAGAAAGTATTAGGCTATTTCAAAAATCAAATTTGATGTCCAAAATTAATCTGTATCTGATCTGATTGTACTGGGAAGGATAATATAAAAAACACACTAACTTCCTTTGCCCTAGTTTGGAGAGTGAGGGTGGTGCATAGAAAAATAATCTAAAAACTGTCAGTGTGAAATACCATACTTTTAAATTTATTATTTATAATGTTTATTATTCTTAACGTATCTACCATTCAAATCTGATTGAAGATTCTCTTTTTATATACACATAGCAGGCACCTGTATGTAAGGGTGTGCCCTTTAAATTGGCTAAGTGTTTGACCATCCTCTTTATTCAAAACAGATCACCTTCTGATGAGTTTATGTTAAAAGATTTCATAAATAACTGTAGTTATTTTCTCCTGTGTTGTCTGTGAACCAGCAAAAACATTTCCTCTGGGTTAAGGGATATAAAGTTTGTTTTTTTAAAGCATGTTCTTTTTCAATAGCATGCTGTTAATTGAATCTTTACCATGTAAAACAAATATTAATGGTGAAAATCAGTATTTTCCATTGACTTTGAAGAACAGTAGAAAAGAAGTCAAGCACCTATAAATAGCATGTTTTGGTGATTATGACTGATATCTTGTTAATTTCCACATGAACTTCAGGTGCAGAGGGTTAGTGTGACACAAACACCAGACCATTAATCATCTTTCTCATTCATGTATTGGAAATACATACGACAGTGGCATAATATACTGTGTCATGGATCTGGGCAAAGCCCCAGTATTGTTCGTTGTTTTCATTTTGGTCTATCTCCAGTCCCCTTCTTATTCTCCCCACCCCTATCCAAATAAGGCAGCCATTTTAAGGTATCTTATGTGATCTTTTATCTGTATGTGTTCTTATCAATATATATATATATATTTCAGTTTTGTGGGAGTGTAATTTTATTTCATATAAATGGTGTTATGCTACTCAACACAATGTTTAAAGATTTATGCCTGTGACTGTGTATATCTAGTCCATTTTACCTAACTGTTGGAGAGTACCCTATGGAGTATGTCCAACACTCTTCCATTCTCCCAAGGGAGAAGTCTAGATTCCCTTCGGCTCTCTACAACCACAAGCCAGGTTGTAATGGACCTGTGGACCCATTGCCCATGGAACTGTGTAAGAATTTCTCTGGTGCATGTACCCAGGAGGAGGATGCTGGATCGTACATTCTGGACAGATTTATACATAATTTGATGAAGTACTGCAGAGTTACCCTGAAGAAAGCCATGATGCTCCGTAGAGCATCCCATTCATTTGTGGGATGGATCAAGTGATTTTTTTCCCTCCAGGCATAGTTATTTTATGTATGTTGGGAAACTGATTGCTTGTTTTTATTGGTTAATGATTTCAGAAGTATAAGATTAAACCTTATGAGGTGAAGCAGTATCTCCTGTATAAATTAGTTCCCTTGGGATTCATGAATTTGGTCAGGCCACTGTGATCCTTCGGGAAACGGACTTTTACTCTTGCAGTGCACAGTGTTGTCTGATGTTGTCATGGTGTTAATTTGAAAAACTAGCATAATTAAAAAGGAGAAGTAGATTCACTTTGTAGAACTGGATTCATATTTACTTAAAGTCAAGTGTCATACCATATGCCAAGAGAGCGCCTGTACCTGTGGCATAAGAAGAAAAGTTTATGTATATGACTTCTTACAGTAGATGAGATAAAAAGGCACCTGTCTAAAAGTTGGACGAGAGGAGATAAGAGGTGAGAAAAGGCAGAGGGATGAAGGAATACATGGTCCATTAACACCTAGAACCTTGCCTGGCATGCAGTAGAGATGCAGTTAATATTTGTGTGATGAGTGAATTAGTAGTGTGGTACGGTGGAAAGTATGCTTTAGATTTATAGCTAAACGTTTTGATTTGCATTCTGATTCTGCAACTTGGGGAAATCCTAGAACTATTCTGAGCCTCAGTTTATTAAACTGAACTGAAATTGATAGGAGGACTAAGCAAGTTGCCCTCTGTGAAAGAGACCAGTGTATATAATAGACACTTAACAGGTGCTCAGTTCCTTCCGTAAAGTACATATTTCTATTTCCTGACCATTAAGAATCTTTTGCAAATATTCTGTCATAAGTTGACTTTAGTCTTGGCTTTTTTGATGGCTGGTGTAAGGGTTTCTAAACAGTCCCTTATTTTCTATTTTGCTATTCCTGGAAGTACTTGACTGAAAACTATAGTAAGGGTCTATTTAAAAACATTCAAAATGATGACCACTTCACTTACACAATTGTGTATGCTGAAACGATGTAAATTTTGACCTATTTTTTTCCCATCACCTAAAACCTATAAAAGATTATTTTTAAAGGTCTTAGATTGTGAAACTTCATTTACACAAGGTTGCTAGGGAATGGATTGTTCCACACGAAGTGGGTTTTCCAGATAACTAAAGTTTTTTCCTTGGCAAGCTAAACTTTAAAAAAAGAGTTATTTTTGAAAAAAATTCTTCTAAAATGGGTAACATATCTTCCTGTTTCTTTGATAGACTATATTTTAGATGTAATTTAACTTTAGAACAATATGCAAGGTTATTGTTTTGCTTGCCTGACCAGCAATATAATAGGTATTCTGTCTGGTTTCCTGCTGTAGGCTGTAGCTTTTTCTCTCAGTGAACCTGTTATTTTAGCCCAGGTCTTACTAATTTATTGTTTTTCATATGTTTTCACCTAATTTATTGTTTTTCATATGTTTTCACCTCCAGAATAAGAAATAACAAAAATTATTAGCATTTTATGTGAGAGTTAGTAACCTTGAATCAAGACTTGAGGTCTCCTTTAGCCATGTGTAAGAGATACCCTGCCTTTAAAATAGTGATTTCAAAGACTCAGTAAGCCTTTTTGCTTTGCGTCCTGCATGCTGGCCACATTCCAGGTGGTTAAGAGTATCATGAATCTGAGGAAAATAAGGGGTATTATTTTATTATAACAGAATAACTGTAGAAACGTATGTATCAATTTGATACATACTTTGTAGAGTCACAGAGTTTGCACCAAATTTCACCGTTTACAGATGAAGACCCTGAAATTCAAAAATAGGCTGTTTTGCCCAAGGTGACCCTGGTATACATTGAGTCCCAGGACCCATAACTTCTGGCTCTTGTCATTCTCCTCTCCCAATATGGAGGGCATTGCCTATAGGGCTCTTATGTATATGACTATGGATTCATAGTACACTCTGTACCTAAATATTTCAAATTATTATTATTCAACCGTACACTCTGTACCTAAATATTTCAAATTATTTAAATAGCACAGGGAAAGTAGAAGAAAGAATGAGTATATCAGAAATTTGATGAGGATTCTGGGACTGAGAAGGTAGGTTTTGAGGTATTAAATACCAGACTTGATTCCCATAGTTTCCTCTCCTGACCTTGGTAGAGCCAGGTGGCTTGCAGAACAAAGAAGGGACTACCAAGCCTCCCAGTGACTGAATTTGCAAATGGGTATATATTTGCAAACTAAGGCTTCTAACAACAATGGTTTAGATCTGGTTTTCACCTCCAGAATTATCAGCAACCAGACAGACTAAGTTAGCAGGACTTGGAATTCAGGCAAAAATGACAATAATAAATGACTTATTGATCACTTCCAGGGTGTGCTGCAGTTCAGAGTGTCATATGTGAACTGACTCATTTAATCTTCACGATAACCCAAGTGATGGGTACATTATTACCCACCCTCTATAGATGGTGAAACTGAGGCACAGAGAAGTTAGGTGTTACACATTTAAAACAATTTTACTATAGTTGATTTACAATGTTGTGTTAATTTCTTTTATGACTCATTTATACATATATGTATACTCTTTTTCATATTATTTTCCATTATGGTTTATCACAAGATATTGAATATAGTTTCTTGTGCTATACAGTAGGACCTTGTTGTTTATCCATCCTATATATATAATAGTTTGCTTCTGCTAATCCCAAACTCCCAATCCTTCCCTCCCCCATCCCCTTCCCCCTTGGCAACCACAAGTCTGTTCTCTATATCTGTGAGTTTATTTCTGTTTTGTAGATAAGTTTGTTTGTATCATATTTTAGAGGGGTGTTGCATGTTAAAAATCACACATCTAGTTAGTGGTAACCCTGGGATTTAATCCCCATTTTAGCTCTAGAGCTCCATTTTCTCTCTAGAGAGGTAACCCCATTTAGCTGTAAGGAAATCTAGATTTTCACCCAGCTTTTTACTTTCCTTGAGAGAGAGAGTTTGGGTATCTTGTGGGGCAACTCAGATTTACACTGACTCCTGGGAACGTCTGGCTTCAATTTACTTGTGTGTTGACATTTTATAAAATGGATCATCACATTAAGAAGGGTTAGATTTAAAGTTTAGAGTTCTTTTACAAGACAGCATCATTTCTTTCCCCTGAATTAACATCTGACTCTCAGGGGGGTCACCAGGGTTTTTTGAATTTCTTACTAAGACTCTAGACAAACCATGCATTCTTTTTCACCACTACAGTCTCTTCAGATAGTGGTCTTTATCTACATGGTGATTCTTTGTTATATTTGAGTAAGTTTTTCAGAGGAAAGGGCTTATAGGAATAGATTCGTTACCACATGCTGAGCCCAGAGAAGGCAGGATGGTGGGGGGAATAAAGAGGGAGAGGGAGAGGGAGGATACAAACAGTAGTAATTTCAGCTGAAAAGTGAAATGTGATGGTCTTAAATGAAGCCTCTGTTCCTGAGGTTCACCAAGTGGTTGGTGTTTTTGCTAGGTAGAAGAGAACCTCAATTAGGACTCTTTCTCCAGGGCTACCTCACCTACTCACAACACAAGCTATCATACAGCTTAATATTCCTATGTTTCCACTTTCCAGCCTTTGCTCTTTCTAACTTTTCCTCAGTTACAGCTTTAATCTATATTTGCATTTCCAGGTAAACAGGCTACCTGCATTTGAATTTTGTCTTAGTGTTGAGATCCACCCTTTCTATTTTTATTTTATTATTTTTTTTGTGGTATGCGGGCCTCTCACTGTTGTGGCCTCTCCTGTTGCGGAGCACAGGCTCCGGACGCGCAGGCTCAGCGGCCATGGCTCACGGGCCCAGCTGCTTCGCGGCATGTGGGATCCTTCAGGACCAGGGCACGAATCCGTGTCCCCTGCATCGGCAGGCGGACTCTCAACCACTGCCCCACCAGGGAAGCCCACACTCTTTTTATTTTTACAGATGTTTGCTGTTGGCAGGATAAAGCCTCCTATGTTTTATTATCAACTGGAAAAAAATTGAACTTCTCTGTTACTGACAAAACCACCTTTTTGTCTTTAACAGATGTGTCGTTATGTTCCTTAGTTTTGTCTAAGTAGAATGAGAAAAATTTTGTTTTCCAGTCAACCATACTTGTATTTTGACACAGAAAGATAGACATTTGTCAAAATGAATGATTGTCTAAACCTAGAAGTATAAATTAAAGAGGACAGGATGGCTGAAATCATTTTAAAAAAAGTAAAAAGGTATTCAGGGGATCTGAAAAATATTCTGGAATTATACATTATCTTGCAATAAAAGGAAATTCACATCTATTTAAGGACTCTTGCTTTTCAGCATTGCCATAGTTAGAAATAAAGGCAGGGCTATTTTTTTTTTTAACAAGAAGAAAGTGTATTTAAAGTTTTGACAGTTGACAAAGTCATGGCATTCTGGATGACAAGTTGCCGTCAGATCCTTGCCTGATAGGATTTACTGTATGAAGTTTTCCCAAGGGCTTCATTCGAAAATGCACTTAATGATATTTTGTCTGAATGTCCAATGCTGTATATTTTAAAGTCATAGTCTCATGCTTGTGTTTGGTCTCGCTGATATAAAAAACGCAAACATGTTTTTACATTTGTGGGTGTCTTTAAACTTTTCAGGAGTGCCCTTTTTTCCAGGTAGACTTTACTCCAGCCTTTATTTTTATAAGCTGGGAACAGACAGTGATTATAGAGCACAGATCTGCAGGGCAGTGATCACTGTGCAGCCTGCTTGGGCTTCCTTCATTACTAGGTCTGTTTTCCAGGGGAGGTAAGGGTAGGGAGGGAAGGGGAAAGAAGAGATAAAAAGATAACTTTTTTCTTTTTTTTTAATTGCCTAGTTCATTTTTAAATTACTTCCTCAATAGTACTTAGAAAAGGGCTCAGTAAAGCCTTCTGCTTTTTAGATGTCACTTAGTTAAGGTAGACGTTAGCAGGCACTGGCAAGTTCCAGGTGCTGTCGTAAGCATTTTGTATTTGGTAATAAAGATTGTGTCTTATTTCTGAGAAGTCAGTGACAACATAGACTTGTAACAAAAGCACCTTTTGTTGAGTATATCACCTCACACCGGTCAGAATGGCCATCATCAAAAAATCTACAAACAATAAATGCTGGAGAGGGTGTGGTGAAAAGGGAACCCTCTTGCACTGTTGGTGGGAATGTAAATTGATACAGCCACTGTGGAGAAAAGTATGGAGGTTCAAATAAAACCATATGCTAACACACATATGGAAGAACAAATACCATATGCTAACACACATATATGGAATCTAAAAAAAGAAAAAGAAAGGGTTCTGATGAACCTAGGGGCAGAACAGGAATAAAGACACAGACGCAGAGAATGGACTTGAGGACACGGGGAGGGGGAAGGGTAAGCTGGGACGAAGTGAGAGAGTGGCATGGACATATATACACTACCAAGTGTAAAATAGCTAGCTAGTGGGAAGCAGCTGCATAGCACAGGGAGATCAGCTCAGTGCTTTGTGACCACCTAGAGCGCTGGGATAGGGAGGGTGGGAGGGAGACTAAAGAGGGAGGGGATATGGGGATATATGTATACATATAGCTCATTCACTTTGTTACACCGCAGAACCTAACACAACATTGTAAAGCAATTATACTCCAATAAAGATGTTAAAAAGAGAAAATTAACTAGAGAAGTGTAACTCTCCCTCTAAGGAGCAAAGTTCCCTATAGCCTGGGCCTCCTGTACTTCCTCCTTTGCTTCAATAAACATGCATTAGTTATCTACAAAAAAAAAACAAACCAGGGGCTTCCCTGGTGGCGCAGTGGTTGAGAGTCCGCCTGCCGATGCAGGGGACGCGGGTTCGTGCCCCGGTCCGGGAAGATCCCACATGCCGCGGAGCGGCTGGGCCCGTGAGCCATGGCCGCTGACCCTGCGTGTCCGGAGCCTGTGCTCCGCAACGGGAGAGGCCACAACAGTGAGAGGCCCGCGTACCGCAAAAAAAAAAAAAATAAATAAAACCCAAAAAACAAAACACAACACCTTAGTAGCTCTGCAGATAATCTTCTCACCTTTTCTCTCTGAGATTGCTGGCAAAGCTGTCTTAATTGACTTCCATCCTGAAGCAGGAGTTCATTAAAATGGCAGCTTGCCATGATGAAGTAATGGCTATCCCAAGTAATGGATCTCCCCTGTTACCTCTTAATCCTCCACACTGAAGCTACAGGTGTGCTGTTACCCAACTACCATATGAGAAGCAGCTAATGGTGAATGTTTGTTAGTTTCCACTTCACTGTCAGAAATCTTTGTACTTCTGAGACATAGAAGAGTAGCTGTTATATCAAAAGCAGTTTTCTGATGAAAATTTTTTGTTGTTTTCATAAAATGATACTGCTCATTATAAAACTTAAAGTCGGTACAAAATAAATGCAAAGGAAAAGTTAAAAATTACCATTCAGAAGTAACCATTACTATTATTTGTACACTCTATTTCGTGAACTCTCTATGCATACAGATAGAAGGTGTGGTAGATAGCTTGCAAAAATGGGGTTATATTATAATAATATTTTAAATATAAATGATTATACTTAACAAAATGCAAATATAATGAATACTAAATTTAACAAAAGAAAAGAAAACAAGTGAAATTAAAGAGATGTATGAAGGTGAGATGAATATTTCTTCATAACAAGAAATGTTACTTGCTAAAAATGTCCTACCAAAGTTGTGAAGAACATTGTTTGGAGTCATCAAAAAAAAAAAAAAGAAAAGACTTATTTCAACTAAATTGTATATTTGAATGAAGCTAAAATGAACACATTTATACTTTTTCCACTTTCCTTCCTCACCTGTTAGTTATAATACTTTTTACATCGTCAAGGTGTATAACATTTGCATTTTGCTCAGTAACCACAATTTCCATAATAAGCATTCGTTCTTTACTTAAGGGATTCAGCACCCACTCTGAGTCCTCTTACCATGGTTTCTCCATTCTTCCCAGATTATTTGTATTTTGCTTGACCAGAATTAACTGAAGAGTATAGGTGCAAGATAGATTTCATGAGTTCTTGAATGCTTAAAAATATTTATTAATCTTATACTTGAAGAATAACTGGGTTGGATATGAAATTTTTGCTCTGACCTATTCAAATTCTGGGAAGAGGTATGTTGGCTCAAATTTCCCAGTATTTAGCTTCATAGTTTTTAGTAGCTTGAAATTAGGACCATTTCTCTTTATAGGGAAATGCAGTAGTTTTTTGTTCCTCTAATTTTTATTCTTCTGTTGTAATTTATGAGGAGTTTGTAATCCTTGTAGGAATATGAACATGGAAAAAAAATCAATGATAGTCTAAGATGGAAAGTGGGAGGGAGGGGAAAATTTTCAGTCTTTGGAAGTATTTTGACCATCATGTATTTCTCTTAGGTATTTATAGTGAATTTGTAGAACGGATTTATAGTGAATTTGTAGAATGGATGACTTAGTAACAATGAGGGTCTATTAACTAGGAACTTTCACTGAGTTATCCAACACTAGGTGGAGATGACTGGGGTTTGGGGTTTGTTTCAGTGACACCTGTGTTAGAATTTAGGCAACTTTAGAAAATGATGCAATGCCTAGAATCCAGATAAAAGAGCTAAAGAGGGCTTCCCTGGTGGCGCAGTGGTTGAGAGTCCGCCTGCCGATGCAGGGGACACGGGTTCGTGCCCCGGTCCGGGAAGATCCCACATGCCGCGGAGCAGCTGGGCCCGTGAGCCATGGCCACTGAGCCTGTGCGTCCGGAGCCTGTGCTCCACAACAGGAGAGGCCACAACAGTGAGAGGCCCGCGTACCGCCAAAAAAAAAAAGAGCTAAAGAGAACTGATATCCACATGCTTGTTATCTGAGCTTATGGGATAAAAAATGAGAATTATCTTTCAGTTTTTTGTACAAGCTGTTTAATATCCTCTTAAAGGATAAGCAAACTAAAATTCTTTTCTAGTTAAGAATTATAGGAATGATTGCGCCTGAGGCATGGAAAAAAGGGAAAAAGCCTCATTATGTTATTACTTCACTCATCCTTTCTGATTTGGGGTTGAAGTTTAGTGTGGGTATTTAAGTTATTAGTCATCTCAAAACTGTTCTCTGGTTTTAGATATTCTTAGTCATCCAAAAAGGCTGTTAAGTGCCATTACATGGCCCTAGGATTTAAAAAATTGTGTATAAAAATAGAGATACTGATTTGACCCTCAGAGCATGCATGTGAAAACACTCCTCGAATAACCTTTTTTAGAATTATTGGATGTTTTAAATGTCTAACACTGTAATACATTGTCTTTGATGAAAAATAGGAACTCTGGAGAAGATTTTGTCTTGTTGAGCAGAAAACGTCTAGAAGTGGCTTGTATTGTGTAACATGAGTAGACCTTCCTATAGCTGTGACACAGGTCTTGCTTGTTCTCGGACCCACTGTTGGTGTTGTCATCCATAAGTTCCACCTTCCTGTGTACAGATGAGTCTTTTAAACAATGGAAGAATGTGGGAGTGAGAAAAGGAAGGTACTTGTTGGCATTCCGAATTCATAAATGTGATTGTAAATGATTATCAAAACAACTGAGATTGATGTTTTCCAGCGATGTTAGTCTTGGTGATTGAAAATGAGGATTTTTTTAAAGTTAAATTTAAGTTTGAGTATTTCAGTGAAGGGTATAGGATGGTATCTTTTGCCACTTTATTTGGAAAGCAGTCGTGTGCCATGGCAGTGCTCTCTATGAGGTTTACTTAACCTCATACCACACACACTCTTTACTTTTTAAGTGTAGTTCAGCAGAAAGTCAGTGCGTGGAAGGATTTTCTTTGCCTCACCCTCTCATTTTCTGTTCCTTTACCTCTTTAGTCTGAGAGTTAAATATTTTGATAATAAAGTCATATATAGTTCAAATTCTGTCTGGTCTATGACATTTTGTTACATTTCTGAACTTTTCTTTTCCATACTTTGGTATCCTCCAGGAACTTCTTTTCCCTTTCTAAGTTTTATTCTTTTAATAGAAATGGACTCCCATGTGAGCACTGGCTCTAAAAGTGGCCTAATAAGCCTGCTATTTTTAGAGAAGAAGAAAGTTGCCTTTTGTTCTCTCTGTGCTTTTCACCTCCCACTTGTTCTTTAAAGTCTTTTTCCCCTCTGGTCTTAGTAGTGATAACTTTCTAATTCCAGGTGCCTTTTCCTTGGTCCATTTCTGGCTCAAGTTGTCTCGTACTCAAATTTGTCAATGTCAGAATTGGACTAGGCTCTTCTGTTTTTATTACTTACAGATATTTTGGATTCCTTTTTCTTTATTTTACTAAAATTATAAAATGTACACATAAAGGAGTGGAAATATATTTTTACAGTTTAAAGAAGAATAATAAAGCGAATATTTGTATAATGCCCACCATCCGGGTTGAAATAGAACATGGCTAGTATCTTAGAAGCTCTCTGTGTGTCCCTTCACCAAAACATTTCCTCCATCCCATCCCTGGGATTGGCTTTTGACTTCATGGATACTTAGCTATAAAAAATAGAGACACGGACTTCCCTGGTGGCGCAGTTGTTAAGAATCTGCCTGCCAATGCAGGGGACACAGGTTCGAGCCCTGGTCCGGCAAGGTCCCACATGCTGTGGAGCAACTAAGCCCGTGTGCCACAATTACTGAGTCTGCGCTCTAGAGCCTGTGAGCCACAACTACTGAGCCCGTGTGCCACAACTACTGAGCCCGTGTGCCACAACTACTGTAGCCTGCGCTCCACAACAAGAGAAGCCACTGCAATAAATCCGCACACCGCAACGAAGAGTAGCCCCTGCTCTCTGAGACTAGAGAAAGCCGGTGCACAGCAACGAAGACCCAATGCAGCCAAATAAATAAATAAATAATAAATTAATTAATTAATTAAAACAAAAAAAAGAGAGAGACAGAAAGTAGTCTGAGTCTCAGTTTTCTTGTTGCTTCTGCCACGGACTGTCTCTGGCCTCACCTTGCCTACCTGGGGGGCTGAGCTCTGCTTGTAGGACCCTCGAGTTCCTGAGGATTCCTCTGACTCAAGTGTGACGTGCCATCTTGTCTTTTATTTCTTCTGAGTTTCCTGGACTCATCAGCCACAGAACTTGATTAGATGCTTCCTCTGAGTAGGTGGCAATACCAAGAGCTATGGATACAGCATGGTACCTGCCATTTCTGTGGGATGGTAGTTTGGAGAATCTCATTTGCTTATCTGTTGTTTACATGCTGGTGTGATCTCTAGACTCTATATGCATTTCAACTCCTGAATATGCTCTTGGCCCAGAGTTTTAACTCAACCAGACTATTAGCTTCTGGATTTTTCTCTGAAGGTAGTCCACTCCATTTTCTATCCCTGTCGTGAATTACCAACCTTGGTACGGCTTTCTTGGATGTGAATCAGTTCACTTAGGATCTTTCTTCTTCCCCATCATCATCCCCAACCCTACGTACTCATGATCCTTGAATATACTATTGATACGCAGTGAATTTACCACTATGGATCACATAGTTAATTGTTAGACTTTCCACCAGGGTTCTAAAAATGTCTGGTTTTAGGATTAAACTAAAAATAGTTTCTCTGAAAGAACCTAAATAGAATAGTTTCTCCTTTTTTCTGTGTCAGTCTCTCTGAGATTTGGCTGCTTCTAGAATCTTATAAAGGTTTTGCTTTTCCTCCAAACATTGAGAGGCACTTTAATGGTGACGGTGGGTAAGATTATCTACTTGGAATTAAAATTTTAAGACAATTTAATGAAAGTTGTCTGGCTGGAGGAAAGGCCCATTTACAGAAATTGTCTTAAAACTCTGATTTATAGGTTTGTTGTTCTGCTTTTTTCTACCACCACTGACTTGATTTTATTACTGGCACATTATATTTCTTAAAATAGAAGGAAGGTGTCTGTCTATACATTATTTAAAATGAATTTTAAGAGAGAATCAAGTGCAAATAACTAATGATCTGGGTAGCTTTTGAAAGATAAAAATTCAGTTTTAGTATTATGCAAAATGTCCAGACGATATAATAAAACTGGAATAGAGTAAATTACACAGCTGTAGTCACTGTTGTATACATGTCTTTCAAAATGACATCAGGTGTCATCAGATTTGCTTATCATAAGCAACTTACACAGGATAAGTTCTTATTTTTCCCTGTTTTCTTTGGTTTGCAATATCTTTATGATAAAGCATGATAGTTGATTTTACGTTTTTGACTTATTTTTAGTTTCAATCAAGTAACAGTACTGTAATTGTGTGGTCTGATTTTCAACACACCCCTTAAATAGGTTGATGTTTATACAATGTAGCTTTAGCAGATCTTGATCATGGCTCAGTTTAATTTCTATGTAAAAGTTTTTTGTTCTTTATTAATCTAATCTGTAGGAAGAGTTTATCACTTTCCTTCTTGGAAATTGAGGTGTTCGTTTTTGGTTGAGGTACATAGAAATATGTAGAATTAGAAAAAAAAATTATAAAGCAGCTCTTTGCAGTATAAATGGAACATGAATGCAACCATTTTTTTAGCACCATTCTGGAAATGTTGGCCTGAAGTCATCCCAATATACAGACAGTTGATTATTTGATAAAGCAGGTACCAAATATTATGGACGAGATGTGTGTGTTAACAATCCCAAGTCCCAGTTTAGCACAGCTATACTTTTAGGGTAGGAGATGATGGCAGTCATGCATTCACTATTTTAGACTTGGAAGTTTCCTTAGAGATCCTATAATCCAACAATCTTGGTTTTTGTAAGGGAGAAAACTTGTTCCACAATGTTAGGGACTTCTCGAAGGACTCAGAGACAGTAAGAGTCAGGTTAGGAGGTGGATCTCCTAATTTCTGTTACCTGTTCATTCATTAATTATTTGTTCATTAATTCAACCAACAAATCGCTCCTGGGTGCCTGTTTAGTTCAGGCATTCTTCCTTGACTGAGGGTATAACAGTGAGCAGAGTGAAAAAGGCCTAGTTAACACTCGAATGACCTATACTGAATCGGAAAGTCCATGCTAGTTGGAAGAAATCCCCTTTCCAAAGAAGCAACAAATTAATGGTACCTTTTCCAATAAATTCTATAACTTTCAGAGGTCTGTTGTCATTATTTTGAAATGGTACATAACTTGGAAGAATGAAAAAATCTCTTTGGTTAGAGAAATTAGGGACATCATGACTTTTATTTTTTAAACGATTAAAGACCCAGTGAATAATTTCTCAGTGCCATGAAATATGCTCAGAAGTTTGAAGATCATTTTTCTAAAGTGCTAATTTAAAAAATAGGTGTCACTTTGTATAAGAGTAATTTTGTAGTGTCTTGAAGAAACCGCAAAGAAGTTCTCCTTTTCCTTCCTCCTCTTCTTCTTGCTATGTGGTGGTCTTAGCTGCTTACTGGTTTGATATTACTGCAGAACTGTGTTTCTAATTGCTATATTCTGATAATTTCATAAACATATCTAGTATTTAGAAGGACCACGGTTATCATCTCTAAAGGTCCCTGTGTTCTATGTATGAAGGATCCCATGATTGCACAGAATGTTGTTTTCTGATCAGTACAGAGAAATGACAACGTCAAATGCCTTTTCCTTTATAGGGCCGTGCGGGTTCTGTGGAGGCCTTGGGTCTCAGGTCAGCCAGCAGATACCGTACATGCTCAGACTGTGTCAACACAAGAGAAAGAAATGGTTAGGCTCCTCCTTGGTAGGGTAAAAAGGAGGAGGAGAGCACACAAAAGACAGCTGTAATTGTTCTACAAAAATCTTACTCTTTACTAAAACAGCATAAAATCGCTGTTCACGCTAGTATTTGCATAACTAAATTTTAGGACAAATATCTATAATTCACAGTAAAAACATTTAAAGAAATTTTGCCATTTGCAGCAACATGGACGGACTTGGAGGGCATTATGCTAACGAAGTAAGTCAGACAAAGACAAATACTGCATGGTATCACTTATATGTGGAAGCTAAAAAATACAACAAACTACAGCCCAAAAGAGGCAGGCTCACAGATACAGAGAACAAACTAGTAGTTACCAGTGGGAAGGGAGGTCAACATAGGGGCGGGGGAGTGGGAGGTACACATTGTTGGGTGTAAGATAGTCTCAAGGATGTGTTGTACAACCTGGGGAATATAGCCCATATTTTTAATAACTGTAAGTGGAAAGTAACCTTTAAAAATTGTATAGAAATTAAAAAAATAAAACTAACTGCATTAATACAAATAAAAAAGAAATGGAAATTTTAAATAAAAATGAAATAATCTTTACTTTTTGTTAAAAATCATTTCTTTATCTAACCTTCATCTATTTTTTTGTTTTTTGTTTTTTTTTTGCTTCTCATCCAGTCTTCAGCCATTAATTGAATGAGTGAAGGAAAGTTAAATCTACAGGTTTTCACATGTGGAAAGGCCTTTTCTTAGTGTCTTTGCTGGTCTCATGCCGTTCTCTCCTGCTGCTAACATTAATTACTTTGCAGATGGCTCTAATTGACCCAGTAAAAGAGCCAGTATCTGTGTTAAGTCCTTCTCAGGCCCTAAAGACTTTGCAGCTTCTGAAGACACAAACGCAGTGCTTACTCTGAGCTCTTCCAAGTGTGAGTTCCTGGTCCTAGAGTGCCCTTTCCTTCAGAAGTTCCAACTCCTCTGCTTAAATCTGTGTACTGCCTGGTCCCAATCCTGCCTTTTAAACACCATCCACCCGTGACTTATGCCCTGGCCACTGGACTTCTATCCATACCCTGAATATCCTCCCTGACTGCACATCCTGGTTCCTGTCTATGTGACCTGCTCTTTCCTGCCTGTATTTCCCTGTCTATACTCTGTCCTGAACCTGCCCTGGCCCTGCTTTCCTGATCATCTTAGTTGAAATTAATTTTCCCTTTGGGGCAGCTTGATGGTTTACTATTTATGTTATTAGGGTACATGCTGTCCTGTCTTATTTTAGCTGTGAGATTATAGTCACCTTGAGGGTGGGGATTGCATTTTGTTTCTTTTTCTGTCCTCACCCCAGCCTCCATGTAAGGGGACGGAGGCAGCCGGGCCTGACCACTGCACCCAGCGAGGTTAGTGGTGGTTGTCAATGCCTGTGACTCTTTTCCTGGGCCTGAAATTAGTCATTAATTAATTAGTTAATTAATTCATCCCCTTCCTAAAGAGCTATGTTTCTCTTCCTTGAAAAAAATATAGCTTGTATTGTGGTTCCTCATTTTCAAAGGCAAAAGTATGTTCATTGTAAAAACTTTAGGAATTATGGGTAAACAAAGAAAGAAAATAAAAACCTTTGAAAGTTCTACAGGAAACGATATCCTACTGTTATATTTGTGTGTATATCTCTGCAGATTTTTTTTCTATATGTGAATATACACGTATAAACATACTTTTAAAAAGTTACCAGACAACATCATAACATTCTCTCATTAGCTTTTTTCAATGAATGATGTGAACATCTTTCCCATGTTTTCAAGCATCTGTAATGTAAAAGCACATTTAAACCTACTCGCATCTACATCACCTGCCGAGATAGCTGTGTGTGTGTGTGTGTGTGTGTGTGTGTGTGTGTGTGTGTGTGTGTGTTTATTTGCTCTTGTCTAGCTATTTCCTCAGGAAACCTTTATAAGTAGCTCTTATAAGATTATAAAAACTTATGGATTTAAGGTGAACATGCTTTCAGGGATTGATGGCTATTGGTAAATTGTCCCGTAGAAAGACATATTAATTCATTTTTCCCACAGTAATGTGTAAAGTGCCAATTTTTCTACACTCTTGCCAGATCTAGCTACTATTACTCATTTTTTATTTTCTGAACTGATGGGGGAAAATGGTCTCGTACGGCTATTTTAATTTACAGGTGTTTTATTACTAATACAATTGTAGATTTGTGTATGATTGATCACCGTTAGTATTTCTGTTTTCTTTTTTCTGTGAATTGCATTTCGTACATAATATTTTGCGAATCATCTGCCCATGTTCTTTGCCTACGTTCTGTTGGGTTGTTTGTTTTTATTTGTTTTTGTCTTATGTCAAAAAATAGCAGCCCTTTGTTTTTCATATACTTGTTTTTTCTCAGTTTGCCTTGCAATTGTTTATGGTATTTTAAAATTTAACTTATGGAAATTAAAAAAAACTTATATAGTCTTATCGATTATTAAAAATTATTTCTGGGGCTTCCCTGGTGGCGCAGTGGTTGAGAGTCCACCTGCCGATGCAGGAGACATGGGTTCGTGCCCCGGTCCGGGAAGATCCCACATGCCGCGGAGCGGCTGGGCCTGTGGGCCATGGCCGCTGAGCCTGCGCGTCCGGAGCCTGTGCTCCACGGCAGGAGAGGCCGTGGCAGTGGGGGGCCCGTGTGCCGCAAAGGAAAAAAAAAAAAAAAAAGAGGAAAGCAATGTAAGGACAGTAGGATAATAGTAAAGTTACAAGCTTCTGCTTGTATGAATGTACTGGTTTAAATTCTGTGTCTCTCCTCATTACAACTTAGAGTAATTATTTAATGAATTAAAATAGTTATGTGTATAAAAGGAAAAATGTGAAGCTTCTAGTGGGAAGAGGGGGCAGGCGTGGTCCAACGCTGTCATCCTTGCTTTCCCATGAAGTTGAGAATCTCCATAGTGCTCAGCATTTTCTGTCACTAAATGAATGAATGTGTTACCAAGCCAGATCCTTGGACTCTTTAATCAACAGAAATTGGTAAGAGGGCAGATGACCACATCTTGTGGTCCAATGTTTGCCATTCCTAGTAGTCTTCCTTAGAGCCCAAGGCCCTGTTCTCTATGTCGTCTCATTCTGAACAATTTAATTTGCTTGATTAACCCACTCACAGACTGCCATGACCGGGATTGTCCAAAAGAAGGAATATAGTTCTTTCTTTAAAGTAAGGGATTCAAGTTATCGTCCAAAAAACTAGAAGTCATTCACTCTTCTTGGTTAATGACTTTTCCAGGCACGTGGGATTCTTGATAAGTTACTTTTCCAATTACTCAGATCCTTGGCTTTTCCATAATGAGCCTCCTTGGTGGAATGTAAGCTATAAACTTTTGGAGTTTTGACCACCTGACTATTCATGTACCTTCTTCCATTAGACACATAAATCTCAAACTCAAGGACTACAACAAATATTTGTATAGGCAAAACTTCTCTCTTTGTGTGATTTTCCAATGCCTAGATCTTATAGAAGTCCTCTTTGTATATTTGCTGATGATTCTGAAATTCTTTGAACATAAATTTCTAAAACTTTTTTTGTGATAGATGCTGGAATTAGAAACATTTAGACCATGTTTTAATAGTAAAGATGAAATCTGAGAATTAACACTGTAATATTTTGTCTCTTACCCACATTATGGTCTAATGCAATTTGAGTGGCTTTCCTAGGAAGCTCTTCTCCAGTCAAGATGTAGGAACCTAGGCTGCATTCACCTTGTAGCTATGCCATCTAGGGCATGTGGCTTCCAGGGCATGTGACTGCCAGGGTTCCAGGGAAGAGAGAGCTTGGATAATCAAGCATGGATTTTAATGGTCAAACCGGAAGAATAGATATTACTTCCCCCCATATCTCATGAGCCAAAATTCAATCTCTTGACCCCAACCTAACTGCTCTGAAAGCTGTGAAATATAGTCTTACTGTTCTAGGAAGGGGAAGATGAAATGGGATTTGGTGGACACTCAGCATTATTTCTGCCACAGTCCCCTTCATTGATCTGACTCTTGGCTCATTTGCCATGTCTTAATAGTCTTGCCATTCTCCTGCTCTTGGAGTTCAACATCATTAAGGTGCTTATACTTGTTCTTCGTTTGCTGAGTAAAATCACATTGTCTAGTTCAAGTTCTTTTCACTACCTTTGGGATGCAGATTCACCAGGAAGGCGGTGAGCAAGAAGGTTCCGTAACAATAATCAAAAGAGAATTTTCTTATTCCAATTCTTCCACTCTCTTTCACCTTGCTTTGAACTTCCATCCTACATTTATCTCCTTACCTCCCAAGGCCACCTCTCTTTCACCAGATAACCTGCATGACACGGACTGTAGTAGCTGGCGTGTATAGCTTTTCTGTAACTTAAATGACTAGAAAAAGGATGTTTATTTCAGAACTTAGAGTGTTCAGAAATTCCTTTTCATCAGTCCTCCCAAGTTATCAGACAACTCAGAACCAAACACCCAACTGGCCGATCAAGAAAGTACAATCACTATTTATACTCAGGACCATAATTGCTAAATAGATCAGTATTGGCATGTTAGAACATTGTATTTTCAACAGGAAGTTCTACTAGGGAAACTACAGAGAGCAGACATGGAGGAAGGGCCTTGGAGAACATCTGCAGGCGGAGATTGCCAGACAACTCATCTTCAGGCCTACAGAGATACAGATGACCTGTTCCTTTTCTGCAGGGGGGAGCTGGAGACACACCACCACACGATTAGCTATTCAGTTCTTCCTTTCTAGTGTTACGTGCCCCTCACTGAAAAGTCTCATTTCAAAATTACATTAAGACTTTTGTAATTAGATTACATTTCAGTTGACATTAATTCACTTTCAGGAAGATTACAAATAATATTCTAGAATGAGATGGTGAATCTCATACATTTGTACTGATTTGCTTAGTTTCAGTTTCAGAGAGTTGCATTCTTCATCCCCACTTCCCAGCACATGGTATGGGCCTGGCGTATAGTGGATGTTGGTAGATGTTTGCTCACTCAGCAAATGTTGATTAAGCATCTGCTATGCACTAGGCGTTATGCCAGGTGCTGGGGACACTGTGATAAGTGAAAGAAACAGTTTTAAGGGAAGAATGGTCAGACAGGAGGGAAGGATTGTGCAAATGGGGATGCGGTGCTATTTATAGGAGGTGGGAGAGTAGAGTGTCTCTGTGAAAGGGAGGATATGGTCTTATGTCTATCTCTGTCATATCTCTGTCCTAGAAAAGTAGCTATTTTTCTTCTTTAAGATTCTCAGGGCTTCCCTGGTGGCGCAGTGGTTAAGAATCCGCCTGCCAATGCAGGGAACACGGGTTCGAGCCCTGGTCCGGGAAGATCCCACATACCGCGGAGCAACTAAGCCCGTGCGCCACAACTACTGAGCCTGTGCTCTAGAGCCCGCGAGCCACAACTACTGAAGCCCGCACACCACAACTACTGAAGCCCAGGTGCCTAGAGCCCGTGCTCCGCAACAAGAGAAACCACTGCAATGAGAAGCCTGCGCACCGCAATGAAGATTAGGCCCCGCTCACCGCAACTAGAGAAAGCCCGCGTGCAGCAATGAAGACCCAACACAGCCAAAAATAAATAAAATAAAATAAATAAGTTAAAAAAAAAAGCTTCTCAAATGCGGGAGATATTAGAAATAGGTACGTCCATGGTGGGGAAAAGGCCCTTGAAAAGATAGAAATACGATAATTTAAGTGACCTTTATCCGTTTGGTAGTTAATGGTTAGAATATTTTTATCTGCTTTTGTAATTACAGACAAAAGTAGGGGTCTAAAATACCTTGTTTTCAACTGTTAGACATGCTCCAGTGATGGTGTGGTTGAGAATTTTGAAAATAATGAATGACCTGTAGAGAGAGGTAATTAAAATGCAGTTAGTGCCACCTCTGTGCCTCTTGGTGTTGTGGAAAGATTCCTCAGAGAAACGCTGCCAACAACAACCCTGTTTATGTACATTCGCAGTGCTGACTTCATTAACTAGAGCTGAAAGAATTTTCTGTATCTTCTCAGGTGTTCTCAAGTATAGAGAGCTAAGAACTCTCATTATTTTTACGATTATTGAGATTTTGAAAAGGGAATGAGTAGACGTACCATAATTAGTTTCAAATGTAGACTCATCAGTAGACACACGTTTGATTAGTCATTTCAGTAGGAAAACCTGTCCAAGGTACAAGCACCTGCTTTATTTCCATGTTGTAAAGGGTGTCCTTCTGCTCACACAGGAAACCAGGCTGGACCAGGCACACACGTGGCTCCCAGTTATTCTGTTGACTGGGTCCAAGCCTCCTCCAGCCCTCCGCACTGGGTCATTTTAGAACCACATCAGGTGCAGTTCTCAAAATGATGTGAAATCATTGGGTCCTCCATCCTTCTGTTAAAGAAGCAGTGTCAAGTTTTCCTAATAAGAAAACCTACTACTCGGCAGAATTATACAAAATAGAATGTCAGAGCAAGAGGGACCTGAGGCATCGTCTGCTCCAACCTTTTTGCAGAAGAGGAAATCTAGGCCTAAATGCAGGGCACACATCACATCCAGCTCATCGTAGAACCTACTGTTGTTCTTCAGTTACCATTAGGGTTAAATGGGTTCTACCTTTATAGTCCTTAGAACAGTGGCTGGGATGTAGTAAGTGTTCAGTCCATGTGAGTGATCTCTTATAATCATTATTTCTAGTGGCAGAGCCCAAACAGGAACCCGGATGCCCTAACAATCCAGAGCTGCCTCAGAGGCACATATTCTTATTTCCCACGTTGTATAGGGAGAAATGTGTTGGGAGAAGCTGAGTTAAAAATAGTGACGGCCACAGTGCCCGTTACTGGGCACATCCTCAGCGCTGAGTTCTCATGTGGATGCTTTCATTTAATCCTCTTGGTGTGTATGAGATTCACACTCTTTGTTGTCTCCATGTGACTCACGTAAAGGCTGAGTTGGGTAACTTGCCCACGGTCACACTACTAACAAGGAACTGGGCTAGGTTTTAAACCCCACTCCGACTTCACAGTCTATATTCTTAACTGTTATTCTTTATTCCAGGAGTTAGCAAACTATGGCCCGTGGGCCAAATCCAGCATTCCTGTTTTTGTACAGACCTCAAGCTAAGAAAGGTTTTTACACTTTCAGATGGTTGAAAAAAATTAAAGAAGAAAAATTTCCTGACTGGTGAAAATTATGTGAAATTCAGATTCAGTGTCCCTAAATGAGGTGTTGTTGGAACACAACCATACTGCCTGTGGCTACTTAGGTGATAATACAGCAGAGTTGAGTAGTTGTTATAGAGACCCTGTGGCTTGAAAAGCCTAAAATATTTTCTATCTGGTCTTTTCTCTGTACTCTTCCTCAACGATTGTTTTGAGATTCCAATTGTTTAGAGCGTAACTGTGGGATTTATAGAGAGCCTGTCTTCTCCCGTTACCTGCCTTTTTGTTTGTTCCATATTAACATATCAATCAAATGACGAATGTGTGTATAAAAGGAGTTCATCTTTAAATTATTTGTATTTTATCTTTTTTAACAGACGGAGGAATGATTTGTTGCTGGATAACATTTGAGACTCTTGATGATAACCTGTTCTGTCCTTACTGTGGACTGGAGTGCTTTGCGGTGTATAAGCTCTCACATCCATTTATTGAGCTGGTTATTTTTAAACCTCCAAGTGTCTTAGATGTGGAAATCACTCTATTTTCTTTCCTTTGTAGTGGTTTGCTGTCTTCTGATTATGTGGAGATTCACTATGAAAATGGGAAACCACAGTACTCTAAGGTATGGTCAATAGCACATGGACATCCTGCAGTATAAATATACTTAATCATAGAAGTGTTCATTGCACACTTCATTGTTTTGTTGTCTATCTCACTAAAATCCTCTGGCCTCTTATACAAGGCTATTATTTTAAAATTTAAAATAAGTTTAGGAGAAATTGATTAAAATTTACAAATGTTTGAGATAACGTTAGAGACTCCAGCCAATAAAGAAACGATCATTGTTTTGGTTATACATACAGTATCTTATGTAAGTGAACGGTATCAAGAGCTCTCCAGTTCCATGGCAGCACTAGGCTCATGGGCAGAGAAATTGAATGATCAGACTGGGTGGGCTATTAGAGTGACTGTTTAGTCCAAGGGACCTTGGTACCCATGAAGGGCAGAGGACAGATGGGGAAAGGAAGATGTCGGGAACATTCTCCCTCTCAATCTTCAAAACAATTCTCTGAGGTGGGTATTATTATTCCTGTTGCTCAAAGGAAGAAATTGAAGTGGAAAGAGGACACATAAGCCTTCTCAGGGCCACCAAGCATTGTAATATAAATGCAGTGGGGTGCTTGATTTCTTTCATTTGGAGGTTCACTGTTCTCTTCCTGGAAGATCAATAAGGAAAAGTGGGTTTAGATGAAAACAAGAGAGAGAGATTACCTGTATGTAAGGAACACAGTTGCTCTCCACCAGTCAGGGTGAAAATCCCTGGAATGGCTGCATCCAGAGACTCTGATTTGTAAGAAGGCCACAGAGTGCCGTTGAGCCTAAGCAGCGTCCATGGGTGCCATGGGAATGGGACACAAACAGGGAAACAAACAAGGGGGGAAACATTACTGGGTTGTTGCATTGATTGCTAATGAGCACTGGCACAAAAGTGGACCTTTCATGTGTGGGTTTGTTGGGTTGTACAGTCTGGTAACCTGGGCTTGTCAGTCTGATAACCTCTTAACAAGTATTTATAGGTGGTATGAACTGAGATTACTGCCATGAGAGGTCATGGCATTTCTCCGGATTTATAACTGTCCAACTAACAGTTGGGACGTTTGTAGTTTGATGTGCGTTCCAAACCTTTGAATTTTATGCCCTAGATTAAGAACTTCCATCTATTATTCTTACTAGTCTGTCGGTTCTCGCCTTAGGCTGCATCTGGGGGGTTGTTGAATCTCCTTAAAAGTTAATGCTGTGGAAAGTGAACAGAAATGCTAAATCAAGCACGGGAACAGTGCTGCCTGGCATTTGTACGAAACAAAGCTTCTGTCAGCTGTGCCAGTGCTGTGAGCACTGCAGATGCTGAATCATGAGTCTGGAGAAGAGAAGATTGCCTGAGACCTTTACAGACTCAGCAAATGAACCACCTTTGCAGGCTGCGGTAACCTGATCCAAACTTCTCACAAGAAGGTTTTTTTTTTTTTTTAAATAAATGAAATAGGTAATTGGCCTTCAGAGGTCATTTGAGGTCCCAAATGGAGGCCTTATCATGAATAAGACACGTCAAATCTTGCATCAGTTGTAACTAAAACTTAAAACAAAGGGTATTTTAACTCTGACAAAAGAGGTGTTCATTGCAGTTTGTTTTTGTATTCATTGCTTTTTTCTTATTTATGACCCATTTTCTCCAAACAGTTTATATACCCAAACTTACTTGCTTTATATGTAATGAATGAATGGTAACAGTCTGTTTTTTATGTGTATGTACTATATAAACACTCTAAAACCTGAGATGATATGGTACACATTATCTTGTGGGAGAATTTTTTAACCTAACAATATTATAAACATTTTAGCATTCATTAAAAATTCTTCTAAACTTTTATTTTTAAAAAGTGTATCATATTGTTTCCAATTCATTTGCTATAATTTGTTTAATCCCATAATGATAGACATTTAGATTGCTTCTACTCTTTCACTGTACAAATAACTTTAAGGAAAGGCCTTCCAGATACATTTTGAACACTTCTTTAATAATTGATTAAGGATTAATTTTGAGAATGGAATTTTCTGGGTTAAAGAGTTGGTATAGGGCTTCCCTGGTGGCTCAGTGGTTGAGAGTCCGCCTGCCGATGCAAGAGATGTGGGTTCGTGCACCGGTCCAGGAGGATCCCGCATGCCGCGGAACAGCTGGGCCCGTGAGCCATGACCGCAGAGCCTGCGTGCCGCAATGGGAGAGGCCACAACAGTGAGAGGCCCGCGTACCGAAAAACAAACAAACAAACAAACAAAAAAAAGAGTTGGTATATTTTTAAGGCTTTTGTTACATATTGAGAGTTTTTTTTTTCTGAAAGTTTGTATAAATTCATGCTTCTACTACCATTACATACACATTTTTAAAAACATGTTTTTAAACTTCACATTGCCTTCCATGTTGTTTAAGAAAATCTTTGTATCAAGTACCAGAAAAGAAAATCAGTATGTAAGAATGGCTAGATTAAATAAACCTGTTTTTACACCCGTGCAACCTTTCTTCCGAAGATCTCAAACTATTTAGACAAAAGTACATGTGCGTGCACATGCACACACACACACACACACACACACACCATTTTTCACATGACTAGGGAGGAACAGAGTCACTAATAGGCTACTTGGCTTTGAAGTGAAATCTGAATGTGGACGTTTAAAATATTCTGGGAATTAGAGTCGAACAAAATGATGAACCACACTTAGGAGGAACCTGTCTAGGTCTTCCCATATCACAGCTATGAAGCCCCTACCTAGTTCCCACTTCTAGTTAAGAAGAGGCTAAAGTCTTAGGCTTTTACTTTTATTGGATGAAAGTGGGCTAAATGGGCTTCTTTCCTTGTGAAGCAAATATAGGAACTGGAGAGATCAGCAGATTAGGTAGGCAGTATAGAATAGGTGCCAGGTATTAGTAAATGCACATGGAAGAACTTTCCTTGTGCACCAACAGAGCGATAGCTTTTTTTTTTTGCGGTACGCCGCCCCCCCCCCCCCCCACGACTACCGTGGCCTCTCCCGCCGCGGAGCACAGGCTCTGGACGCACAGGCCCAGCGGCCATGGCCCACGGGCCCAGCCGCTCCGCGGCACGCGGGATCCTCCCGGACCAGGGCACGAACCCGCGTCCCCCACATCGGCAGGCGGACTCCCAACCACTGCGCCACCAGGGAAGCCCGAGCGATAGCTTTTGTTAGAGTTCCTAACACAGTGCTTTGCACACAGTATGTGACAAAACAACTTTGTTGATTTGTTGGTCAACTTGTTGATGAAACTATTAAAAATAAGTTAATTTTTAGTGTGTCAGTTCTTCTAAAGGAGTTAGGCATCAGTATGATGGTATAATAGTTATTTTCAAATTTAATATATTTCTATTAAATCCCTTTTAGGTGAACCATTAACTTTAAATGCCTACTAATACTTTGGTTTCTCTTCTTATGAAAAGAACTGCCACCTGGCCAACAGTGTAAGACTGAATAGATAGATACAGTACTTCTGTCCCTACTTCCCTTTATTACTCTTCATCCTTATTAAGGGGTGAGGAAATCGTCCTTTCCTAGCTCTATTTTCTCACCCTGGCTTCTTCCTGTCCCCTTGCTCCCTCTTGCCCAGGGAAAGAAGAGCGACTTAACTGGTGGGAAGGAGCTGGGCATGGCTACATAGTCCTTTCCTCCCTTTTTTTGGGTGAGATCCACCTCCCTACAGGAAGGGCACATTTTCTCTACTTGTTCTCAGTTGTGCAGTGGCAGCCCTTGTGGGTGTGGGTGGGTTGGGGGAGGGTGTTGGTGATCCCATGTTGTCTGTGCCTTGGTGGGTAAGTCTGGCTAACTTAGGCGGCAGCATTAGTAGGCCCACTGGATTCTCAGCTGATCCTCTCCTCCAATGTAGCAACACTAAAATTGAAGGTGATATTTTGATCCCTATTTCACCTGTGTCACTCTCTCATTTGATTTTAAACTTGGATGGGTACCACTTCACACCCTCTAGTATGGCTACAACCAAAACCATGGACAATAGCAAGTGCAGACAAGGATCTGGAGAACTGGAGCCCTCATATACTGTTGATGGAAATGGAAAATGGTGGATCTGCTCTGGAAAATAGTTCGGCAGGTCCTCAAGAATTTAAGCATAGAATTATCTTGTGACCCAGCAATTCTACATCTCGGTATATATCCAAGTGAATTGAAAATGTTATGTCCAAGAAAAAATTTGTACATGGATGTTTATAGCAGTGTTATTCGTAATAGCCAAAAAATGGAAACAAACCGAATGTCCATCAGTTGGTGAATAAATAAACAGAACGTGGTATATTATTCAGCTATAAAAAGGAATGAAGTACTGATTGATACATGCTACAACATGGATGAATCTTATAAATATTACGCTAAATGAAAGAAATTAGTTCCAAAGGACCACATATTATGTGGTTCCATTTATTTGAAATGTCCAGAGTAGGGAAATTCATAGAGACTGAAAGTACATTAGTGGTTGCCAGGGGCTGGGGGAGGTTAGGGAGGTATAAGGAGGAATGGGGAATGACTGCTAATGGGCAAAGGATTTCCTTCTGAGGTAATGAAAATATCCTGGAATTAGAAAGTGGTGATTGTTACACTACCCTGTTTTAATATACTAAAAACCACTGAATTATACTCTATAAAAGAGCATCTCAAAATAAAAAACTTCTCAAGTAGGTAATGGGAGTTTATTTACCCATTGTCTCAACAAACATAAATCCTCTGGTCCTTTCAGATTGGTCTTGTCACTTAGGCTCATGAAGAAGCCATTTTTATTTATCTATTAAACAGATATTGATTTCACTCACTCTGATCTAGTCGCTGATCTAGGAGCTGGATGTGCATTAGTGAACCAAGCAGACAAAAATCCCTGTCCTTGTGGGTTCTATATTCTATTCTCGCCTTTGTTCTTTTGTCATTTTAATCACGTCGCCCTCCTAGAATGTTTTTTATGCTTTCCTTATCAAATCATTGCCATGGTTCAGCTCAAGCTCACTTCGTCCATGAAGGCTTCTTGGCAGGGACTGTTGTCAGAGGGAATGGGCTTCTGTGGGCAAGGCTCCTGACTGGGAGGCTAAAAAAATTCCCCAGGAAATCAAGAGAGCAGACCACACTGGCTCCTCACAAAGCTATTTTAAATTTGAATAGTGTGATTTGTGTGAACTATTAAAAATGTATGTAGCATTAAAATATATATAGTACAGACAAACTTCTCATACCTGAACATGTTTTTCCCCTTGAGTTTAATGAAGGTAAATAATTAAACAGGTATTGAGTTCTCAAGTTGTCCAATTCTCTGAAATGTTTTTTGTATCCTTTTTCTGTAGTATTCAAATTCAGGTACATGTGTCCCATTATCGATTTTTTTTTTTTTTTTTTTTTGCGGTACGCGGGCCTCTCACTGCTGTGGCCTCTCCCGTTGCGGAGCACAGGCTCCGAACGCGCAGGCTCAGCGGCCATGGCTCACGGGCCCAGCCGCTCCGCGGCATGTGGGATCTTCCCAGACCGGGGCTCGAACCCGTGTCCCCTGCATCGGCAGGCGGACTCTCAACCACTGTGCCACCAGGGAAGCACCCCATTATAGTTTTTTAAAAAATTTATTTTTAGCTGTGCTGGGTCTTTGTTGATGCACGTGGGCTTTCTCTAGTTGTGCTGAGCGGGGGCTACTCTTCGTTGCAGTGCACAGACTTCTCATTACAGTGGCTTCTCTTATTGTGGAGCGCGGGCTCTAGGCACGTGGGCTTCAGTAGTTGTGGCACATGGGCTCAGTAGTTGTGGCTCGCGGGCTCTCGAGCACAGGCTCAGTAGTTGTGGTGCACGGGCTTAGTTGCTCCGCGGCATGTGGGCTCTTCCTGGACCAGGGCTTGAACCCGTGTCCCCTGCATTGGCAGGTGGATTCTTAACCACTGTGCCACCAAGGAAGCCCATAGATTTTTAAAAACATTTCTTTTTTTGCAACCAGCCCAATGATTTATTAAATAGATTGATATATCATGCTGGTTGACAAGTTTGAAGTATTTAAAAATATGCATATAGAATAATCACTTGAGTATAGTGTCAGAGTTTTTAATTACCATATTCAGAACCTGGAATATCATAATATACACATTTGTGAGATGTGGCCTGTGGAGTTTCTTTTCAAATGTTTATCCAGGTGTACAGGAGTTGATTGAAAACATCAGTGCCTGGTCACCATGAATGCCCAGGTTTATGAGGGTTTCTTAAGCAATGAAGATAATAAGAATTGGCTGATTGAACTTTACTGAAGCAGATGAGATAATTAAACAGACACAAAGGTGGGACAATTTTAAAATAAATTATATTGAAACGATAGATTCTGTTTCCAATAGGTTCTATTTAAAATGAGTAAAATCAAAGGGGAAGGTGGAGGAGTATGGGGTTAAAATATACACAGTACTATATATAAAATACATAACCAACAAGGACCTACTGTATTATAGCACAAGGAACTATACTCAATATCTTGTAATAACCTATAATGTAAAAGAATCTAAAAAAGAATATAGATAGATAAACTGAATCACTTTGCTGTATACCTGAAACTAACACAACATTGTAAGTCAACTATATTCCAATTTTAAAAGAAGAACAAAAAAAAGTGAAAAAAATAAAGTGAGTAGAATCAAATCATTTCTGTCATTCAGTCAATAATACCAGGGAGCCAAATCTTTTTTTCCCTCACGAAGTTATCACTAGACTCACAGAGCTGTTACTCATCTGATTAGGAAATGTGTTAAAGGGTGCACACGACTTCGGTGTTTCATTACTTGCGGGAGTTGCCTGATGGTTTCCAATGGGGTTGTTTGAGCATTACCTGGCTTGTGGGATCTTATGTGGAAGTGGTGGGCTGAGAAAGTTGGGGAGAACACTTGCTAGGATTTTTAAGTTCCTTTGACTACCCAGTAATCTTCATTTATTAGATGTTCCATTTTTGTTGACTATAAGTAACTGACTGACAGTTTTTAATCTGAAAACGCTGATGCCCATGGAGGCACACATAGACTTGTGTCATGTGCTGAGTGAGCCCTTTGTGGTTCTCCTGTCTGCCGTTTGCCTAGTCACAGATCTGTGATCCGCTCATAAGTGGTGATCTCGAAGGGTCTGGCCAGCACTCTTGAACTGTCTGAGGCCTTCCTGATTGGAGAAAGAAACACTGGAGCCTGAAGTTGTGGGATGTAGTTTGGCTTTTTGCTGTCTTTGGCAGAGCCTTTTAGCACTTTGTGAGTGTCTTCCTATTTGTGCATAGAGATAGCAGTTACAGTGAGACAGTGAGTGTTCCAGATAGCTAGCTCCTTGGGTGGAGACACCCCCAGAGATGACTACTCAGTGTCTTCGTTAACGAGGCCCTCTGCAAGGGGCCCTTCTGCAGTGACCCGCTCCTGTCATCCTGATATCCAAGAGGGAATACGTCTTCTTAACGGGGATTTATTTAATATGAAATACCCGAAGATGTTACTTTGTAGTGGTGTTAACAAAATGCTGCATAATCCGGAGAGTTGCCAAACAGTATTTTTCTGGTAATGCTTTCTCAAACACTTGGTATAAATTTAGCAATAAGAAACTCAGAAAATCCTCTAATGCTACTAATACTAACACTAAATTAGAACTGCCAAATTGCTTATAGTGCTTAATATAATCCCACAATTTAGATACTAAAGCTTTCTTATGATAAACATCAGGGATTGGATGTTACCACAAATATCATTTAAAGTCGAGAAAATATGGTGATCCACAACCAGATATACAGTGAACCAAACAGTTCCCTTCAGATAATATTCTGCCTTAACTCAAACAGGTACCAATGACCTTTATACTGAGAGAGCATCAACCTTCAGCAAGTGAATGAAACTGAAATGTAGGAAAGGACTTGGAAATATTTTCTGGGGGGAAAAAGATTGTTTGTAGGAAAATCTAAAAAACAGAGCTCTTCTTAGAAAGGTCAAATAAATATGACAGTGTTTGCTGTGTACTTCTAACAATCTCCTGACCTAAGATAGCCTTTTGGTGTGACACAAAGTGCTAAATAACTGGTTTGATGGAATTTACAGTTACCTATGGTTGTTTTTAGAATCATGGGAAGAGTCTGAAATTTAATTGCCAAGTATTGACCTGGATTCTCAAATTACTGAAATGTGTGATACCATTTGTGCTTATAAGTTCCAGAGTTGAAAATGCAGATAGAACTTGGCATATTATATAGAAGTCATTACTTATATACGGAGTTGGTCTTTGAGAACGGAAAAGCAATCCTTTACAAAATAGTAAAAATATTAGCATACCAATTTTAGAAACCAACATTGAAAGTGTGTATTATAGTTACTAAAAGGAAACAAACTGAGTTGGTTGGGGAGTGGTGATTTGATGTGTGGGTGAACCCCTTTAGGCACTTAAGTAGCCTCTGAGGCTATTGTAATACACTTTAATAAGTAGTGATCAAGATAAATGTAAATCATTAATAAAAAGTCAAAGTCAGTATTCTCTTTAAGGAATTTGTGATTAACATATACACACTACTGTATATAAAATAGGTAACCAACAAGGACCTGCTGTATAGCACAGGGAACTATATTCAATATTTTGTAATTACCTATATGGGAAAAGAATCTGAAAAAAATGAGATATATATGTATGTATAACTGAATCCCTTTGCGATACACCTGAAACTAACACAACATTGTAAATCAACTATACTTCAATATAAAATAAATAAATAAATAAAACAAATAGGAAGCTTCTGGTTAGGCAATGTGGATTCAGTGCTTATATTTATCTCAATTTCCTGATAATAAGCCACTCAAATAACAGTTAAGGAATTTTAAAAAGGGTGTAAACAAGGATAAAGACAAGAGAAGAGATGACATCTGATCAGAGGTGTCCGTAAAATTGTAGGTGATAGAAAGCAGATGGATGAGGGTTTTTTCTTGCTTTGCTAAGTTCCACTGGGACAAAACCAAGCAGAACAAAGCCAGCTTGTGTCTCTGCACCCAGAAAGCCCCAGGAATTGAAGGTGCCAGAAAACAGAAAGATTGGTTGAAAGTCTACATAGAGAAGGTACTAAATTCCTGATCTTCTCCTTACCCCGGATAGACAGGCAGCCATTCCTTCTCTACTCTGGTAGAAGAGCTCAGCTTGTAGAGAAAAATGGAAAGGAGGGGGGTGATCAGAGAAATAATAGAAGTTTCCCAGAACTGAAGTGCATGCATTTTCCTTTTTTAAATATTTTAATGGATATATTATTTATTACTTGCACTGCCACAGGCTCAAATATGTTTCATGAGGAGTCTGAGTTGGTTTTTTTAAAATTTTTATTTTATATTGGACTATAGTTGATTTACAATGTTGTGTTACTTTCCGGTGTACAGCAAAGTGATTCAGTTACATATATTATACATATATCCGTTCTTTTTCAGATTCTTTTCCCATATAGATGATTACAGAATATTGGGTAGAGTGCATTTTCTTGATTCAAAGGTGCCACAGAGTGCCCAGTGCAATCAGTAAGCAAAGTCCCCACTGAGGCACATCCTGAGATTTTGTGAAAATGGGTGTGAATAGAATTTCCTACAGTCTTCTTGAAAGGGGAAAAATAGATTGTATAGACAGCGTCAACAATTAGAATAATTTCCAGTTCTCAACAGCAACATTAGAAGCTTGAAGACTGTGCACAATTCCTTTGAAATGCTGAGAGAAAATAATTGTCTATCTAGAATTCTCTACCCACCCACAAGATCAATCTAGGGTGAAGATAGAAAAAGGGGTTTTCAAACATGCAAATTCTCATCAAATTTATCTTCTACAAACACTTTTTCAACAAATTACCAGGGGATGTATACCTCCAGGAAAGGGGACCATGAATGGAGAAGACATGGGATCTAGGATTCAATACAGAAAGGGGACAAAGGAGTTCCCAGGATGATGCTACAGACAAGTCCTGTAAAGCAGCTGTGCGTCAGGCCCAGCAGGAGCGTGAAGCAAGAGGGGTGTCTCCAGGAACAAAACGATGTGATAAATTACCTGATGTGCTTGACCATACTAGAAGAGTTACAGATAATGTTTTAGATAATAGGGTCTATGTACGTGCTAAATACATGGAAAACCAAAGAAGAAAATAAAAGTTCTCGAAAAAATTTAAAATGGAGCAGAAAAGACAATGTAGAGTGGCAGTTGTGGCACAGCTATGAACAATATGTGCATAGTCATAACACAAACACTAAATATCAATTTGACCAAAAGTCTGTGATGTGTGTTGGAATGTATGGGGGGCGAGAGGGGATTTCAAGATTCTATATTAGGAAGGTAATTTCTAAAGTGAAATAAATCAGGACATAACAGTATAAATATTCCATTCAGAAATACATCGGTGGGCTTCCCTGGTGGCGCAGTGGTTGAGAGTCCGCCTGCCGATGCAGGGGACACGGGTTCGTGTCTCGGTCTGGGAGGATCCCACATGCCGCGGAGCGGCTGGGCCCGTGAGCCATGGCCGCTGAGCCTGTGCATCCGGAGCCTGTGTTCACAACGGGAGAGGCCACAACAGTGAGAGGCCCGCGTACCACAAAAAAAAAAAAAAAAAAAAAAAAAAAAAAAAAAAGAAATACATTGGTAAACAACAGAAGAAACAGCTAAAAGTGTTAAAAATGTGTCGGTGGTGAGGGAAAGCGACAGGAAACTGCTGTGTTTTTTAAAACAGTCCTCGCAGTTACTATTTGCCTTTGAAAACTAAGTTCGTATATTATTTCTAAAAAAATTAAAAAAACTGATTTTAAAGGGTAAGAAAGCAAATCCCCAAGCTTTGTGTAGTTTTCCATAAAAAAATGATTCTAAACAGCACCTTTGGGGGCCTCTCCTCAGTGATGTAGAAGACCTTATTCCCTAACAATATCTGGTAAGTGTCTACTCCCTCACATGCTTAGGAAAGGTATATAAGTTGTTCCAGTTGCATTGGTGTCCTATTCCTCTGTTAAAGGCTTTTCTCCTTCGTTACATTGAATATACACCTGCTTCTTATAGAAAAGTTGAAAAATTGCCTAGTGCTCTTTGAGATTTCCTATCAAACAGGAGGAGTTTCTAGGATCATCCTTGCCTTTCTTTTTGCTTTACAGAATCATCCCAAAGAGTGAATCGTGATGGAGAAAGCATAATTTGTCAATGAAATCTTCTTCTGCATTGCAGGGTGGAGAGCACTGTTATTACCATGGAAACATCAGAGGTATCAAGGACTCCAGGGTGGCTCTGTCGACCTGCAATGGACTTCAGTATGTGGGACTGTCATTGGGAGAATGAACTTGGTTTCACCCATTCACCCTTTCCATCTTGTCTTTCATAGTTATTTTAGTGACTCTTCTGTACCAGTCCTGGGTTAGAGAGTGGATGTGGAGTCATGAACAAGGAGGGCAAAGTCCCTGCTCTCTTAACACATAGAGTTTGCCGGTGATTTAGAGATTAAACAAATGATTGTACAGATTATTATTTAATTGCCATTTTGGTGGGTACTGTGAAGGGGAAGGACAGGGACTTTTGGGATGACCGACCCTAGTCCAGAAAGGTTTCCCAGAGGTATCCCCCAGAGGAACTATCACTCAACATAACCTAAGGATAAGCAGGAGGTGGGCAGGCAAGGGTGGGGTTCGAAAGAGAGGAGCCCATGCTTCGGCTTTCAGGAAGGCTCTTAAAAAACATCTGTAGATGCCTTTTAGACTTGAATACAGTAACACTTCATGTAAAGGTCTTTTGTGGCCATGTGATGAAAGGGATCTTGAAAATCCTATCTCCACACTTTATAAAAAATCCTGTCTCTTAAATGCGATTTTCAACACAGAGTCTTAATGGAAATTCGCAACTTGCAAGCGTAAAGATACTTCTGTTTGCCTCTTCAGAATCAGGTGGTTTTAGCTTTTTCTTATACAGGAAGAACCTGTCTGTTTTCTCACAGATGATATTGGATTTGCATAACAAATTTGTGCTAGTTGTACATGGTTCTGTAATAATAACTTGAGATACTGGAACAGCATGAATAGTTCTATCCCAGTTTAATCTTCTTATCTGTCCATTTAATTTCAAAACTAATTATGCCAGGTATAACGTGTATGCTCTTGGTGTACACTTTTTACACTCTCTGTAGCCTATACGCTGTCTAGTGCAGTGGTGGGACCACAGTGTGATTCCATGCAGGTATGTGAATTTGATTTGGGACAGTATAAAGGTATTTATTCAGAAACACTCTTTATCTTTAAAGACATACTATGTTTGCTATATTTGTTAACTCTCTTCTCCTGTGGTTTCTTTTCACAGTGGTATGTTTGAAGATGATACCTCTGTGTATATGATAGAACCACTGGAGCTGGTTCATGATGAGGTGAGTCTGACTGTGACATCAGTTTCCTTATGGTTTCCTTTTCCTTACTTTTCCAGCATCTTTGTTTTTGAGCAATAAAGAGACAATCTGGTAGATTTCAAAGTGCATTTATCTATAGCACCTTATTTCACACTTGGACTGATACCATGAGTTTTGAAGCTTAAGTTACACATCCCAGGTCACATACCAGTAAGGCATGGTAAGAGGCATCAAACCTAGGTTTTCTAAAGCTAAGACCAGTTCTTTCCAGTCTACTGAAAGCAGAGAGGATGCTCTATTTTGTACTGACCACCTTGTTTTCCTTTAAGCTAGCTTTTATTCTCACGGTCTTTAGATAATTGTATGACTGTAAGCAAGTACATAACTTTTGTGAGTCTAAGAATCTTCAGTGGGGAAATCTGTGGGGTGAACTATGATTATATTATACAATATTTAGTTTTCTTTTGAGATAGGGGAGAAAATAATGTTAGGAGTCATGTATAGGCCAGCAACGTAGATAAGAAATCAAGAAGGCATTATGCTGAGTGAAATAAATCAGCCAGGGAAAAACAAATATTGTATAATTTCACTCACGTGTAGAATCTAAAAAAACTGAACTCATGTAAACAGAGAATAGATTACTGGTTACCAGAGGCCAGTGGGGGAAATGACTGAAGGTGGTCAAAAGGTACAAACTTCCAGTTATGAGATAAATTCTGGGGATGTAATGTACAACATGTAACTATCGTTAACAATACAGTATTGTATATTTGAAAGCTGCTAAGAGAATAGATTTTAAAAGTTCTCATCACAAGTAAAAAATGTGTAACTATGTGAGGTGATGGATGTTAGCTTATTGTTAACTTATTGTGGTGATTATTGTGTAATATATACATATATCAAATCATTATGTTGTACACGTGAAACGTATCCAATGCTATATTTCAATAAGATCTCAATAAAACTGGAAAAAAGTAAATCATGTACTCTAACCATGTTGCTCACTAATAGAAGGCAACCAAATTTAATATTTAATACATATATTAAAAAAATATTGTAATGAAGGCTTTCTACATACTGGGTAGTGTTTTAGGTGCTGGGGATACAGTGGTGAACAAAATAGACCCAGAGCCTGAGCCTAGTAGGGCTTGTTATCTACAGGGGCAGAGACAGGAATAAATAGGTGAATAAGTAATTGCAGATGGTATGTTATATAGTGCATGCTAAGGAGAAAAAATGAAGCCAGGAAAGTGGAGAGGAGAGTTAAAATTTATATTTTAACACACAGTAAGGTGGTGAGTTTTGAATGAAGACCCTCAAAAAATTAGGGGGCTGGAAAAACATTGCAGGAGAAGAACAAATGCCAAGGCCCTGAGGCAGGAGTATTCCCAGTGTGTTCTAGGAACTGTGAGGAACCCAACTAGGTTGGAGAGGAGCAGACGGGAGAATGGTAGGAGGTGAAGGCACTAAGATGTAACAGTAGGGGAGTCACATCAGTGAAAAGAACTGCTAATGGGAAAAGAATATTTTGAAAGTGATAGAGTCAGGATATTGCAATCATTGATGGGGAGCAGAAAATGTTTGTTTTTTTTTTTTGTGGTACGCGGGCCTCTCACCGTTGTGGCCCGGAGCACAGGCTCCAGACGTGCAGGCTCAGCGGCCATGGCTCATGGGCCCAGCCGCTCCGCGGCATGTGGGATCTTCCTGGACCGGGGCACGAACCCGTGTCCCCTGCATCGGCAGGCGGACTCTCAACCACTGCGCCACCAGGGAAGCCCTTGTTTTTTTTTTTAATCTTTAGAGATTTCAAATGTGGACAAAATAATTTTGAGACAGGAAATAGTCATTCAGGCTATTGACAAGAACAGTTGACAAACGTTTATTTTCTTTATGTTGCTGTGCATGTGTGAATATGGGGTAATTTCAAATTTGAGGCAGGAAAGTCATTAAGTTTTAAATGTTTTATGTTTGAATAAACCAGTATTATTTTTCAACTAGTAATTATAAAAATTACCAGATAATGAAGGCCATCCCACCTAGATAAAGACATTTTGATTAAGTAAAATATTTTTCCCCTACTCCAATTGTAGGTAGATAACCTGTACACAGCAAAATTATTTGACTCATCAAGCAAAAAATTGACTTTGATTTCTGGCATTGATTAATGACCCTGTGACTCTAAAACAAAACAAAGCAAAACAAAAACAAAAACAAAGAACAAAACAAAAAACCCAAAATAGCAACTCCCTAAGCCTTGAGTTTTTAAATAGGTAAAATGAGATACTTTTTCATTACATCCCTAGTAGGGCAATTTTACACATTTGATGAATTAATAAATATATGTGACTATGTCTATTAAACTCTTCAAGAGATTTATAAACTGTTACTCTCATAATGTTTAAAGCATTGCTTTTGCATTGTTAAACCCATAATCATATTCTTTAGGAGCTGATTGTTATATACTTCATGACTTTTCTTTTTTGCCTTCCTTTTTTACTGCCTGCCTTTCATTCATGATGTAATGATTACATAATCATGTAATGATTTATCCTCATTTTCATGATGGGTAGAGGGAAAGGAGCACTGCTTGAAACTTTAAATTAGTCAGTTTTTAAAATTATGTTGCTAGTTGTGAGTTTCATCACTCTATGTATCTTTCTTTTCACTGATACCAGAATTAAGAGTTTAGTCTACTTGAATTTAGATTTTTTTTAAAAATACAGTCCATTAAAAAACAAAACTTTTATTTATTTATTTAGACCGTGTTGGGTCTTCGTTGCCGCACGTGGGTTTTCTCTAGTTGCGGCGAGCGGGGGCTACTCTTCGTTTTGGTGCGCGGGCTTCTCCTTGTGGTGGCTTCTCTTGTTGCGGAGCACGGGCTCCAGGTGCATGGGCTTCAGTAGTTGTGGCACACGGGGTTAGTTGCTCTACGGCATGTGGAATCTTCCCGGTCCAGGGCTCGAACCTGTGTCTCCTGCATTGGCAGACGGATTCTTAACCACTGTGTCACCAGGGAAGTCTGAATTTAGATGTTTGATGTTTAGTTTATTATTATTATTAATTTTAGTATGCTTTATAATAAGTCCAGTAATATGGATCAAGTATTTATAGTAAGAATTCATGTTATTTCTCAAGTGATAAAGAGGAAAACTTTTCATTATTGTAAGTCTTTCATGTAATCTATTAAGAACACTTTTAAAAATAACTTTTCTGATTATAAAACACTGTAAGGAATTTGGAAAAGCAAATTAAGCAAATACTTAACCAAATAGTAATTATCCATTATCCCATCCCCCAGAGATAACTTCTCCTCACCTTTCAGTGTACATTCTTCCAGTTTTTCAATGTTATGTTCCCATACTTTCAAAAATAAATTAGATCATTATTTTGTAATATAATTTTAACTCAACAATGTATCTCTCTGAGCCTCAATATTTTAATTTGTAAAATGGGGTTAAAATATGCACTGTATGGAGTTCTCGTGAGGATTAAATTGGCTGACACACTATGCACTCAGTAATGGAAGCTAATAGTAGTGATGGAAATAAGACTTTTCTAAAAGTATAGTATCTAGGGCAAAGGATATGAATATTTTCAAGATTGTTGATAGAATTGCTAAATTTCTCTCTGAACTATGCTACCAATTTACTCCTACCAGCAGCGTGAAAGTGTTTTGCCTTGCAACTATAATTGACTAGCGTTATCATAATTTTTAAACCTTTGCCAACTTGATGTCAGTAATTGGTGTATCTTTTTATTTGCATTTTGAAGGAGTGTTCAAGTAGTATTTACCTTTTAAAAAATATATTCATTGCCCATTTGTATTTTTTTCTTGTGAATTTCCTATTCATGGCTTTGAAGAAAGCCAAAGTTTAAGAGTAGCTAATGAAACTATGCTTTTATCTAAACTGGGGCAACTGGATGATGCTCTATTTTATTTAAAATTCAAGTTTCAATAAACCATCTACTTTTCATTTTTGATAACTAACACATCAGCATATAAGTGTTTCCATTTTAGGAAAGATATTATAAGTGTTTCCATTTTAGGAAAGTGTTTCCATTTTAGGAAAGATATTATAGAAAGTGCTAACACTGTTCCATAGAGGTGTGATCACATCTTGCTTTTTAATTGACTACAATTGTTTTTGTTTCAGAAAAGCACAGGTCGACCACACATAATTGAGAAAACCTTGGCAGGACAATATTCTAAGCAAATGAAGAATCTCAGTAAGTTTTAATTAAAGAAGCCACTCTATTTTATGTACTAGAGGCTTGACTTGGAGCTCAGTTGCACATGCAGGCTTGTTGGGAAATGGAGTAGGTTTGAGATCTGGAGTGAGCAGTGTGGGTGGGCAGTGGCGTGAACTGTGGCTTTAATGTAATGAAGCATGGAGAGTCATTTCTGATGGAAAGACTGAAATATGAAGCACAGAAGTAAAGCTGTGTTAGGAACTGGAGAGTGTGGCCAGATTTAACAGAGTGATTTACAGGGAGGTCCATCCTTAGATTTTCCTGGAAGTTTGCTGCTCTTTAACCAGCTTGGAGTGTCTTATGCTCTTGTCCTGTAGCATCTCAAGCATGCTGGATTATTGGAGTATGTGAGGTTACTTCTGTATATTAATACCCAAAATCTTTAGTAATTTATGCAAAAGCTTATGCCAGACATTATTTTTAATTCTAAGATGAATTAAGCATAGTAGAATTCTTCTAAATTTTCAGATATCCAGGGTCAGGTGGTTGTAGATGAAATACGCATACTCCAAGGAGTCTTGAATAGCTCGTAAAGTTTTTCATGAGGTTCGGAAGAAAATTATACCTTTGAATTATATTAATATTTGTGACTAAAAATGTGAAATATTTAATGATTGGCATGTTTTTTTCACCTTAGTTTATTTTGATTTTAGATGACAAATGCTATCAGTGCTACTTTTCCTTCATATATTTTAAAAACATTCTCCCATTGAAATGCAGTCAAACATAAATTTGGGTATTTTTTTTCTTTTGCACAGGTATGGAAAGCAGTGACCGGTGGCCCTTCCTATCTGAATTACAGTGGTTGAAAAGGAGAAGGAAGAGAGCAGTGAATGTGAGTGTGGCGTTGAGTCGTAGGCCGGGCTCTTTCACTCAAATTGTGTGCCTGTCATCACACTGTGGCTAAGTGTACCTAAAACAGTTTAGATTTGGGCAATTTCCTCTTACAAACAAAACCCAAAACAAAAATACCCTATGACTTGAGTCTTATGGGCATGGTGCTTTTTATTCAGCTTTCCCTGTAAGTGATACAAACTGATTTTGATGTTCTATGAACCCTGAAGGCATCTGAAGAATGTATTGTTTTCAAAGCACTTTTCTTATGAAAACTGCAGTGCATTTTTTCTGTTGAAAGTAGAGCAGGCTTTTTATTTGTTTATTTTTTTCTGGTATGACTTATCATATAAAATAAACTACTAACAAAAAAGTAGGGGAAGAGTTAGGTTTTGAAATGTTGACTAATCATGCTTATTTGTATTTCTTTTCAAGTTAAAAACAGTTATACCACACTTTGAAGCTGGATGTGTTTTTCTGAACAGAATAAATCTCTTTGACCATTAGTATCATGATAGTTACTAAATAAGAATCATGTAATTATATAATCAACAACTGTCATAGAGCTCCCATGTATTGATAAATGTATAGGGGCTTTGTAACTGAAATTATCTTCCTAGTCTATTTCATAATAGATTAGAAAGCTGTAATGATGGGGACTGTTTAGTAATTACATGGTGAATGCTATGTAACCGAAAATTAATTCCATGGCATATAGATTACATGGTAATTTGCTAGATAACTTAATGAGTAATTATTCTGAAAATTGCACACTTTAGATAATGTTTTGCTGAATGTACTTTTGTGAAGAAATTAGACCACCAGCCATCAAAAACTTGGTTGTAGGTCAAATCATCCTCTTTTATGAGCCTGTCTTTGTATTATGGTGATTATGGAAACAACTTTTTTTAACTTAGAGATCTCTTTTTGCTTACTCTTGAAGATGCAGTTGGTAATAAGTTTTATATAGGCTATTGATGTTTCACTACAGCCCGCCCCTATCAAATACAACTGATCAATGCTCATGTACTCTTCCAACTATGAAAAAGAAATAAAAGTCCAAATGACAGCTAAAATCCTTAGCCCTTGCTCTTAAAGGATTATCTAGTAGTAATCAAAATTTAGAAGAATTCAGAATATTGTAACTGTCAACATTTGTTCCTTTGAGAAGTTGTGTGGTTAAGAATTAGTACATTATTATAGAACTTCACTCCACTGAATTAAGATTTCTATATGATTACATTGGTACCTGTTCCAGATGTACTGTGCTATTCTAATTAAAGTTTTGTGCAGTTTTTCTTTGAAGTTTTGAGTAGATGTGAATATTTTTATCGTATCCTAATGCCAAAGAAATTGAGATTTATTTATTTTAACAGAATTACACTGAAAATTTTTCTCTAGAATATTTTTACATATAAAAATCGAATAAAAACATGAGCTCTCTCTATCTGGATGAATACTTTAATGATAATTAAATACAGTTCTTTTCTGAATACTTGTATGTTTACCCACACTTTACAGTCACTATTTTTTTCATTTCCCTGACCAAGTTTCTTTGAGGATGTTCATAAAGTGAGCAGCAAAGAGTTCTTCTGAAATTCAAAGTCAGTCTACCACTTAACAGTCAGCATCAGAGATATTTTCTATCAACCACCATTCTGACCACATATTTTTATTTTCCACAGCCATCTCGTGGTGTGTTTGAAGAAATGAAATATTTGGAACTTATGATTGTTAATGATCACAAAACGGTAAGAATATAGAATCAATGAATTTTAGATCTGACAGCTTACTTAAGAAAGAATAATAATCTTTTGTTAACTTTGGTCAAAATAAAATGTGATTCAGTGCTTAAAAGACATATGAAAACAATTATTGTCCTCCATTGGCCCTTCTTGAAGATAAAGTAGGAACTTTCTTAACCATATTCTGCTTAACCATTTCCCTCATAAAATATCTTGGTTGATACCATATGACCCAGCAATCCCACTATTGAGCATATACCCAGAGAAACCATAATTCAAAAAAACACTGCACCCCAATGTTCATAGCAGCACTATTTACAATAGCCAGGACATGGAAGCAACCTAAATGTCCATTGATAGAGGAATGGATAAAGAAGATGTGGTACATATATACAATGGAATATTAATCAGCCATAAAAAGGAATGAAATTGGGTCATTTGTAGAGATGTGGATGGACCTAGAGAGTGTCATAAAGAGTGAAGTAAGTCAGAAAGAGAAAAGCAAATATCGTATAATAACGCATATATGTGGAATCTAGAAAAATGGTATAGATGATCTTAGTTGCAAAGCAGAAATAGAGACACAGACTTAGAGAACAAATGTATGGATACCAAGGGGGAAAGGGGTGGGGTGGGAGGAATTGGGAGACTGGGATTGACACATATACATTATTGATACCATGTATAAAATGGACAACTGATGGGAACATGCTGTATAGCACAGGGAACTCACCTAGAGCACTGTGGTAACCTAAATTGGAGGGAAGTCCTAAAGGGAGGGGATATCTGTATGTGTATGGCTGATACATTTTGTTGTGCAGTGGAGGCGAACACAACATTCTAAAGCAATCATACTCCAATAAAAATTAATTTAAAAATAATAGAGTTAAAAAAAATATCTTGGTTGAAGCCTAGAGCATTCTGAAGGGTCTTGGTCAGTACGCTATTTGCTAATATAGTTGTATCCACAGAGGCAGATGGCCGACTGAATCCATTGTAATGTACTGCACCAGATTATATAAGGCTCTTGAGCGTCAGTGGATTTTGGCATCTTTGGGGCTCCTGAAACCAATCCCCCTCGGACACTGAGGGACAGCTGTATACTCAGTACTTGTGCTGTGCTGGTAAATGTTTAATACCTGGCTCTCTGAAAAAAACCCCTTGATGTATAATGTTTGTTTATATCCATGGTGTAAATACTCCCACCATGGCTGATTTCAAGCTACCAAAGTGAGGTCGTTAAATGAGGACCTGGGAAAAGATGCATCCAGTTGAATCCTGAACTGGTGGGAGCTGGCTCCAGCAACCCACTGCCCCACTTTCCAAACTGTTTAGGCCACTTGTAATTTTTGTTGTAATTACATAATTTAATTTTTTAAATTGTATAAACTAAGACAAAGAATAATTTGCTTTATGAAGACTAAGTTACATTTCTGGAGAGACTTTATAAAGGTGAGACTCTTAAGACATACCCAAGAGTCAGGTATAGGTGAAAAACTTGTGAAAGATTGCAGCAAAAATTCTGATTGCTTTGCAAATATCTTGAAGTTCTTGTTTTTCTTTAAGGAAATCAAAATTAGATTAGTAGACTATAGAATAAGTTTGTGTTTCATACAAAAATGAAAAAGTGAAATTCTAATCAGTAGAAAAGACCTTGAAACCATACATTTTTTAAAATGATGATTTAATTTATATTTAAACTTTTGTCTCTACTTTAGCAGGTGTTTTCTCTTAATTACCAAGCACTGGCTCAATTATGCTGAACATGAAGTTATGCAATAGCATACCTCTTAGTATGGTATGCAGATTTATTTTCTGTACCAGTAGCTTTTAAGTACATTGCTTGAGATATGTCAGTAAGAACCAGAATTATTGGAATTACATACAATTAAAAAAAAAAAGAATTACATACAATTTAGGACAGATCTTCCCTGATAGGAAGGAAAACCAAATGGGTAGGTAGCCATTTTAGATAATGAAGGCTAAACTATGAGTTTCTGATGGACATTAATTTCCTCGAAACCCCAAGATAACTTTTTCATCTGAATTATTTTTGGTGATTGGGACATTGAGATTTTGTCCAGCTACTTCTCAATCCTTAACATTGTGGCATGTTGTGAAATTATGGCTTTAGAAGGTTAAACTTTTTCCAACATCCAATATATACTTTTAAAGTAGTGAAAATAATTAAGATATATACAGTGCCTTTAAATTCACAAAGTGCATTCACATACAGCTGGTAATTGTTAGAAGAATTCTCCAACCCATGACTTGTAATTCCAAATCTCTTGTTCTACCAAATCTCTATTAGGAAAATACATGAAGCCATTAATCAGAGAGCAGATTTCAGTAACTATACAAATAGGAAACGATAATTTTTTCAACATTATATATATTTTGAATTTATTTGTAAATCTTTTAAAATGGGAAGCATTTAAATAATCTTGTCTTTATCTTATGAATAGTAAAATAATGCCCTCCTTTAAAATATTGTTTTTGTAAATAGAAAATTTCTAATATTATACCGTACAGTCTGTGATAAAGTTACATTATTTAGGCTACCAGATCTTTTAATGGTAAATTTTGGTAATTTGTTTTATTATTATTATTAAAATGAGTGAGAACTAGGAATGTATACATTTATCTTTGAAACCAGAAAAAACCCCTGTAATTTGTACTGATAAATCTGGAGGGAATACATGTTAGGAAATGAAAAAAAAATGAAAGCCTTTATTATTGAGTGATAATAATGCCTAAAGTAGAAGGAAATTACCTAAGAAGACTTCTATTGTTTTTTTTTAATTGAAGTGTAGTTGATTTACAGTATTTCAGGTGTACAGCAAATTGATACAGTTACACAGATTCTTTTCCATTATAGGTTATTACAAGGTATTAAATATAGTTCCCTGTGCTATACAGTAAGCCCTTGTTAGAGTTCTACTATTTTAATACATATTGCATCGATGCAATAGAACTAAATAGATTCCTTTTCCTTTAAGACCCAGTTATACTCTAGTCCATAATAGTCCCAAATAAGTGTGTCATTTTATAAGAATTTTTTTTTCTTTTGAGAGTTGAGAAAAGTTCATTTTCAAAGGTGTGCTTTATATGAGATGAAGATTGTTTCTGAATTTGAATGCTTCAAAGAAGGGATGGATCAGAGTACTTAAATTCATGTGTTGAAAGTAAAACTAAACTAGAATAATTGACATCTATTCTTTAATAACTGGAGATTTGCTATTGGATTTTAAAATGTCATCCCACTGACAGTACTCATTTTATAATCTTTGTGCTAGATGAGGCAGCACACTTATTTTGATAACTATCACCCTCAGGTTGAAAGTCAAGCTCTAATTTTAATTTTTTTCAAAAAGCAAATACCTTAAGGATTGTGTTTATTCAGATAGGAAAAGCAAATTTGGCACTTTAAATGTAAATTACTTTCAGTGATTGGAAAATGTGGAAATAAATTCTATCATAAATGGAGATTTCACGTTTTTCTTTGTAAAATTAATTCTCATTCATGAAGAAAGTAGAAACATTTTGCCTACGTTTACATTCACACTTACCTCTTTAATTCAGAGTAACCTTTCTGAAAAAATGCAGATATCTTATTTTGAACAAGCATCATATATTATCAGTAGCTTTCAATTAGAAAAGAAAAATCCCTCAATTTTGTATAAAGCATTTTAGTAGCAGGCTGGCAGAGTCCAATTTGTGAGCCAATTAAAGCCTTATAGCGGTCTGCCAAACATTTCTTTGAGCCATTTCGCCTCAATATAAATATTAAAAACCTTATTCTATTAGAAAATTAGTTGAAATATTTTAAAGTGCATGAAAAACAAATGTTTTTCTTACATTGTTGCTATATCCTTATGTATATAGGTGCAAATAGGAAAGGATAGCTCATATATTTTTTAATTTAAACCTCATTTGGTTTTCCTTATTTGAAAGCCACTATATTTTATAGGAACTCAACATATTATGATTTCTCATCAATAATCATGATTTACTAGGAGCATACATAAACTATTTTATATGACTTGTTAACTGAACAAGTTTATCTCCTGTGTCAACCCAGGGTAAGCGTTGAATTTCAGCTTTGTGATCTTGGATAAGTTATTTGTCCTCTCTGAGCCTCACTTTCCACATTTATAAAAATGGGGATAGTAAAACCTACCTCACTGAGTTGTGAGGAGCAAATATTTGTTGTAGGAGAAACACTAATGACAGACCCTAGTAAATCCTAGGTACTCAATTATATGGAATTTCTAGTGAATAAATCTAGTGGTTATTCTTTGTCCTTATCGTACTTGCCTTCTCAGTAGCATGGGACACAGCTGATTACTCTTTCCTGTTTGAAACATTTTCTTAATCTTTTAGCTTCTGTGACACAATAGTTTTCTCACCTCACTGGCCATTTCTTCTTAGTCTTTTATGTCTGGCCTCTAGAGTTACGGGAGTGCCCCATAGTTTGATTTGGGGCTCTCTTTTCTTTCTATAACTCTTCCTCAAGTGATCACTTCCAGTCTTAAGTCTTTAAAGTATATCATGACTTAAATTCATCACTCTCAACTTTATACTCTAGCCTTCTGTGTTCCACAGTTCTATATTCAACTGCCTACTTGACATCTTTACTTCAGTATTGAATAGGCATCCCACATTTAACATTTCTAAATCAGAACTCTTGGTTCTCTAGTTCTAAACTGCCCTCCCCCAGTCTTTCTCATTATTTTAAATGACACCTCCCCCACCCCCAGCTATTCAAGTTCAAAACCTAGGAGTCATGTTTTTTTCTTCTCTTTCCTTACCTTCCAACATCCTATAATGATGTCCAGCCTTCATTATTTTTTAACCTGGACTCTTGCAGCAGTTTCCCAACAGGTCTCTCTGCATGCATTCTTGACCCTTTCTAATTCACTCACCTCACAGCAGGCAGAGTGATCTTTCTAAAAGGAAAACCAGAGGGAATTCTCTGGCGGTCCAGTGGTTAGGACTCTGCGCTTCCACTGCAGTGGGCACGGGTTCGATCCCTGGTCAGGGAACTAAAAAATCCTGCAAGCCACGTGGCCAAAAATAAAGAAAATCAGAGAATTGGAAGTTATAAATATGAAATGAATGGAAGACATCACATTTTAATAGACTTTTAAAGTCCTCATTGTTTTTAACTTACATGTCATGTTTCCCATGACCCTTATACTACAGAAAGACATATCCCAAAAGGACAAATAAATGTTCAGAAGCAAAATAAAATTCATTTGAATAGATATGTAACACCACTGCATTAGAATAGGTGTCAGCTAGTATTTTCCCTTTCTTTTTGTGATAAGTGCTTCTTCATGTCAGGACTTTTTTTTTTTTTTTAAAGTATACAATTCAGTGACATTTAGTACCTTCACTATGTGGTGCAATCATTACCTCTGTCTAGTTTCAAAACATTTCATCACCCCAAAGAGACTTAATGTTGAGACTTTCGCATTTACTGTGTTGGCCAAAAAGTAAGATGTTACAGAAAGACCCGAACGAACTTTTTGGCCAACCCACTATTTTAAAGGATAGCTTTGAAGTTTTTCAGCTTGTGGAGTTTGCTAGGCAACTTAAAATGCTGAGCTCTTTACAACAACTTCTTTATGCTACATTTACAAAAAGCTGTTAAAAGGTCTCACTGTGTCCTCACATGGTGGAAGGGACTAGGGATCTCTCTGGAACCTCTTTTATAAGGCACTAATCCCATTCATGATGGCTCCACCCTCATAACCTAAGTACCGCTCAAAGGTCCCACGTCCTAATACCATCATTTTGAGGGTTGGGATTTCAGTATGAATTTTGGGGGCACACCATTGCAAATATTATAAATAGTCATAAATTAATGAATGCTACTAATAACACAATACTAAGTTATTGCACATTTATCATAGGTTGTCAGTAGGCTCAGCATTATTAAAAAATATATATCAGATCTATAAACATTAAGACATATTCTTCATTTAAAAAACAGAGTAACAGGGTTAAAGAGAGAATGAAATGAAGGGGGTCTGACAAATTTATAACGTGAAAATGGGCAAAGGAGAAGAAAAGAATATCATGATATTCTAACGTGGAAGTAGTTTTAATCTTTATGAAGAGGCATTATTTTTATAATTATAAATGAAGTCAAGTTTTAAAGACATGGTGCAAACCTGATTCAGTAGTTCTGAGGATGTTTTTCTTTCTCCTCAGCAGAGGGCATTATCCCCCTGTGGTAAACTTTAGTTTTTAAATGTCCTCTCAAAGCCATATTAATTGCAGTACTCCTTGCTAAAACTGTAGCCCTTCAGATGTTATGTAATTATTCTATTAATTTACTTTATTTTCCTAAGTGATCATAAATAACCATAAGCAACTATACACTATCGGCACACTTCAGTTTTACTCTTTGTCTCTTCTTTGTTTTGACTTCTGAGCCGTCACAAGCAAAAGGCTTCATTTGGAGAAGGCATTCTTCTGAAAGAATACACTAAAATGTACGACAGACGCGTTCCACATCATGGACTGAATCTGAAGTGTTGCCTAAGAAATTTTCTTGATCTTTGTATGGGCTTGAATTCAAGTGAGGCGGGTGTCCAGTTGGGATTAACTTTCTTGATCTAAGCTCTTTATAAACTGGTAAAGGTCATTTCCGTGAAACAAACAAATAATAAAAAAAAAGGATTGCATTTGTTAGACATTGAGACTGAATTAACAGCTTACTCCTCAAGTGTAAAGTTTCCCACTCAGAATCACTAGGCCGTCTCCATTACCTGGAACATCATGGGTATTTTAGACAGCTATAGTTTTCCTGCCTAACAGAGAAATAAGTAAGAACATCACTATATCCTAACACAGCACAAACTAAATTCTGTATTTTTAATCCCTATTTCTACTGTTGCTGTCAGATTTCTGTTTTTACAGAATTTTGAAATTTATCATTAAATTATGGTTTGACAGTGACTGGTATATCTTTCCCCCTCCCAGTATAAGAAGTGTCGCTCTTCTCATGCGCATACAAACAACTTTGCGAAGTCTGTGGTCAACCTTGTGGATTCTGTAAGTATCCTGGTTTTCTTGAACCTCTTTTTCCAAAGTGGAATGGTTTATATCTCTATTTGCTTACTCGCTGCTTTAGTTCTTTCTGAGACAAAAGTAAAAATGCTATCCTTATCTCATCTGGCTAATAAGAAATTATAGAGTGGTCTGCTTCATAAAGGGCAGTGTTATCAGAGTTTCAGGGGACTGTTGAGTTATTCTTGGGATCCCAAAGATGCATTGATATTGCTTCTAAGTGATGTCTAGATATTATTGTCACAAGAGTTTAGTTAGGACAAAAATACTGGAGAAAATTAGCTACCGAAAAGAGTGTAAATTAAACTTGGCAAATGAGATTTCGTTAATAATAATCAGTTGAGCTTATCTTCTTAAATATAAGGTAGAAGAACGAATAGATTGAGGTGGATTATGTTTGGAGGATATAGGCAATACAAAAAAATTTTTTGTAAAAGAACCCAAATTTACTTTCTTCGTGTCCCCATAAGAATGCTTCAGACTTTATTTTTAGATGACAGAATTAAGTGCAGTCCCAAAATAAAGCTAATTTAAAACAGTAAAATGTATATCTTCTTAAAAAGACTTCTATAAATCTTTCTTATTGAGTTTTTTCCCTCCTCTCCTTCTGTCAGTTACAGAGAATGATGGTTAAGATTTTCTTCCTTTTTCCTTTAGATAGGAAATCCGTAAATGTGAATATTATTCATTACGTTCCAATAAATAATTCAATTTGACTAGTCATAAATATAGCATAGTATTTTGTGTATTCTAATGTAAAGTGCTGTTTTGCTCAGCTAAATGTATGTTTATCTGGTATTTATTGTATGTTCCCTCTTAACTGGGAAAAAAAACCTTTATAAATTGCTTAATATCTAAATGATACTTATTTTCTCTAAAGAACTGCCTTCATTTTTGCCTTTTAGACAGTCCAAAAGTCTCCAATCATGTAAGCATTCATAACATATAATACGTGGTAGGCACAGCTGAGCAGTATAAAATGGGTGCAGGGTAATAGAGTAGCTTGTAGCGTTAGGATTGAAATTCTGAAAGCCAGTTATCACCTGCTTTATTAATTTTCTTTAATTTCAGCCCTTGTCAGTCTTCTCAGAGGAAAACTATAAATGGATATGAAAAAGAGAATATTAAACACACCTTTCCCTCTGCCCCAGCTGTTTTTGTCATTTCACCATGTTTGTCATTTCACCATGTTTGTCATTTCACCATGATTGAACAGAATCACATCTTGCAAAGTGTCTTTTTTATTTTGATTTACCATACAAGGTTCTGAAGCTGACCAACTAATTTGTTTTTTAAAGACATTACACTTAACTCACTCCCTGTTGTAAAATCATTATAGCTTCACGGTAATTTAGGCATGATAAATCTTTCCTTTCCTCAGTGTGTTCTAAGATCATCCATTCTTTTCTTAATTAGCTTGAAAATAGGACAAAATGACAACATTCATCAAAATTGCTTACATGTGTGAATTATTTAGCTACTGGGCCAAAAGCAGAAAAAGAGAGCAGAAAATTACAATTTAAATATTGTGAGTGATGTCACCCTATGGTGAGGGTGACATAGGTCATGTAAGACTGCTTTTCCCTCCTTTGGCCTCAGATCGTGATTCTCTTCCACTGTTATTTTACTTTTCATACCACAAGGCTTCCAAGGGCAAAAGCCAGCCATGGTGTTAGTGCTTGTCCAAGGATTCAGTGATCTGTTCCAATCCTGCAGGAGTAACTGGTCATATCACATTTACTCAGAACCAGTATATCAGGCTCCAACCTGTTATCTCCTATGAGGTTTGGAAGGGTGATTTTACTAAACCCTGTTTTGAACTTACGTCCAGACTTTAGAATCGTGATACTCCTAGTATAGATCCCCCAGTGAGATGCCTGGCTGCTAAAGATGCTGATTTGGGATTGAAGTAACTTTGTAGGAGAGGCTGAGTTGTATGATTGTTCTTTCTTTTTGCTCTTGGAAAAGAGAAAGGAAAGAAGATTCTCTCTGATGAGCTGATTCTGACGTCGTGTTCTCCTCTCACCTCCCCTTCCTGTCCTTCCGCTGACTCTGAAACACTGATTGTGCATGTTTGACCCAGTGTTTTCCTCCTGCACCTGTCCTGTTGTATACCCTCAGATTTACAAGGAGCAGCTTAATACCAGGGTTGTCCTGGTGGCTGTAGAGACCTGGACTGAGAAGGATCATATTGACATCACCACCAACCCTGTGCAGATGCTCCACGAATTCTCCAAATACCGGCAGCGTATCAGGCAGCATGCTGACGCTGTGCATCTCATCTCGTACGTATCCCCAGCCCTTGGCTTGACGTTGATCTTTATCCCTTTATTGTATCAGTTAGGTTATATATCAATAAATCAATCCTGAACCAGTTTGAGGTTGATTCCTCTGTTACATAAGAAGCACAGAAGTAGGCTGCCCAGTGCTGGAATGGTGGTTCCACAGTCATGAGATTTACTTTCAGAGCACATCTGTACCTTCAGACCCTCCATCCTCAGGGTCAACTCATGATTCAAGACAGCTGCTGACACTCCAGCCTTCACCACAGGCAGCAGGCATGCCAGGGAGGGAGGATTGCGAAAGGGCCCTCCTTCCAGCTGAGTTAGCTCCTTTAAAGCAGATTTCCTGAAAGCCTGCACACATCACTTTCACCAACAAATCATTTGCTAGATCTTTTTTAAAAAAATTTTTATTGGGGTATAGTCGGTTTACAATGCTGTGTTAGTTTCAGGTGTACAGCAAAGTGAAAATGAACTATTGACTGAAATTGACGTTTCATCTCTAAGGAAAAGGGGTGCTTTGCTCACTTTTGATATCATAAATTGCTCCCTTCCCCCCTTGGTGGCTAAGCTGTTTTCAGACAGTCCTCTAAGGTTCTGTCCTGGGATCAAACCAACCAAAGTCCTCCTTCCTTTCTTCTCACCTGTTACTCTTTGCTTTTCTCTCAGTGTTTAATCACCAATTTACAATCATCAATATTTTGTATAACTACTATATAGTCTCTACTAGAAAAAAGTCAAGGGCTGTGGTCTGTTTATCTTCGTGTCCTCAGTTCCTGTGCCAGTATATGATGCTTAGTTAGGTGGTCAATTGATGTTTGCTCAACTGAGATTATTTAACATAACATTAATCTAAAGGTATTTATAATAACATACATTTAAAGGTATTTAAAATACAGTTTTTGATTTTCTAAAGGAGGGTTGGTTTGGGGTATTCAGTGTAGGACAATAGACATATTTGCGGAGAGTTGAAATACAATGGTCACTACATTGGTTTCCTAATAGCACTTATTTTTCCTAAGGCGTGTGACATTCCACTATAAGAGAAGCAGCCTGAGTTACTTTGGAGGTGTCTGTTCTCGCACAAGGGGAGTTGGTGTGAATGAGGTAAATGTTACCAATTTTCCTAAAGTAGAGCTTTATCTGTGCATCTAGTCTCTTTCTTCCCCATGGCCTAGTTTACTTCCCTTTTCAGGCCTGTTTTAGAATGATAATGACATTGAGACTATAGTATGAGTGGTTCGTATTAGTAAATAGAACCCAAAGTGGTCTTTGGGTTTAGAAAAGAGGTAATTGTGTCATATCATAATGATAGTTTTTCATATTTATCAGGCAGATGCAAGCCAAAGATTGGCCCAGAAATTTCTTGGCCTCTATAGATACGTTTTTATAAGCTTGTTTATCCTTCTTTTATGACTTTTTAAAAAAGTTATTTGCTCTTCTGCCTATGTTAGGTTTAACACATCCCAAAAGTCGAACCAACCAAATCTAAACCTTGGTCAATACCTGAATCTATTATACCAGGTTATCCCAGTAGCCATCATTCAGTGGAGACCTCTCTTGACAGATTTGTAGTAAGTTGAATTTATTCTTGGTTTGGTATGAACTGAAATGGGGCACAGCCTTTTATGATTTTATGTTTCCATGTGAGAACATCAAGTTCTGAGAGATGCCACATAGTGAGAGAGGCTTTCTCCTTCTTGGGCCCAGTTGCAAGGAAGAAGCGATAAGGAGCATAAGCTGTCTTTTGATGCTGTGAGGCTCTACTTAGGGGACTGAGATGAAATGTGGTGATGATTAAGAAATAATAACTAGCTTTGTGCCCTCTCTCAAATGTTTCCCACACACTTTCAACTCTGAAAAACAGTATGGTCTTCCAATGGCAGTGGCACAAGTATTATCGCAGAGCCTGGCTCAAAACCTTGGAATCCAATGGGAACCTTCTAGCAGAAAGCCAAGTATGTACATTGACCTTCTTACTTTCATGTGCCATTCTGTCTGTATAATGCATGTCCGGTCAATAAAGAAATATTTTTCATTTCTAAGTCATAATACCTTAACTGTAGTGTGTTCCTTCCTCTAAACAATGATAAGATGAGCAATTTAAGGTAATTCTTAATCTGTGTGGGTTGGAGAAATGTCCCTTTCAAAGTCCATAAAATCATATTTCTCAGGGCGTGATCAGTTCTTTCTGACACTGCAGAATGTTGGGGTGGGTGGTGGTGAATACTCGCCCTCTGGATTCTAACCAGTTGAGTGTAGCCACAAGATGTCAGTGAAGCTCCACCACAAGTACAGTTGGATCAGAAAATAGCTTAGGCCTAGAGTTAAAAGGAGCTCAAACTCTAATTAAACGTACCCGTCTACTTACCTCAAATTAAACTTACCCACCTAGTACCATCAGAAACATTGGAGAAGCTTCCTGTACAGGCAGTCCCGTCCTGGAACTTGTAAACATGGGGACAGATGATAGAGGATAGCTCTCCTCTACTGGGCAGGCAGGCCAAGAGAAGCAGCCACAAATCCCATCCAGTAGGAAAACACAGCTAGTGACTGCTGGGTGTCACTCTCCTCTTTGACCAGAGGAGATGCAGATGGAAAGACAGGGCTGAGATTCTAGTGGCGAAGTGTTGAAGGCCCACAATAATTTTAGGGGGCCCTTGAACGTTTTTAACTTCCTTTAAAATCGGTATAAAATCCAACTGGGATTCGATTCCTCTTTATATCAATACACTAGCAAAATATAATTTCTAACACACTTTTGTGGCAGAAGGCAAAAGTGCCTAGGACACACAACGAGATCCTGTGGAAAGAAAAACCTGAGGTATTCACTCCTAATCTGTTACCTAGGAATTAAGTGGAAATCTACTCCCCTCAGTGAAAATATCAGATGCTAGGAATAAAGGTCCCCCTCTCTACCACAGCCGCCCTAAAGAAGAAGAGGACAAAACTCTACCTTAACATTATCCTATATTTTGTACTTTTTGACTACTATCAAATAATTGTCATTAATACATAGTGTTATGGAAACTTGAAGCAAAATATATATCCAGGGTGTCTTGATTCCCTTTAAGGGCATATTAAGTCATCACTTTATGGGTACATTAAGTCTGGTGGCATTGAGCAATTCTCCACAAACTTTCATCTATTAATTTCTTGCTCAGAGTATTTGCTTTCCCAGGGAAACACATAGTACATATTAAAGGAAGTGATTCAGGTTTCACTGGCTGGCATCAATACCTGAAAACCAGAAAGGAGTAGAACCAGGTTTATGTCCTTGTTTGAAAAGCCTGGAGCCAGGAAGAGGCCAGTGCTGGGGGCAGCTGAGAGATATTGCTGAGTCAGGTGACGGAGTAGGGTGAGCGATAGGCTTCATTACTAATGCCGGGCATAATTCCTTCCTCAAATTCTTTATTCCTTTGTGAATTGTTTGTTTAGGTAGATTCGTTCTGTACTTTGAATTTTTAAAGATCCATTTGGAAGTCTTTCTTTAAAAATATCTTTGTCTATCATAGGAAAGAGAATAGGAAAAAATAAATGAAAAGGACAGCCCGTCACAATACCCATATGTCCATCTGTCGTATCTATGTTAAGTTTATGGTTGTTATTTAATTTAGATGATTTTACATTTCTATTTTAGATTTCTCTCTTTTGCTGAACCTTTTCGCTTAGTGTTCTTCAAGTCTCTGGCTGATTCTTGCTTTGACTCCAGCAAATTGAATTCTCTCCTCTAACGTCCGGTGTGGTCTGTTAGCAGGACTTCAGTGAGGGCTCATTGCATTTGTGCAGTAGAGCTTTGTAGTTCCCAGAGAGCACACAGATTACCATCTCATGTGAGCCCCAGAACCACTCTGGGAGACAGAGAGATGCATTCGCATTTTAGAGGTGGAAACACTGAGACCCAAGAAATGCTAAGTCACTTGCCTATGAAACTCTCTCATCACACAGAACTTGGACTAAAACTCAGGCTTTACAGTCTCTAGACCAGGTACTTTTCATTAAACATTGGCACTAGGAACTTAATTGAATTCTCTGAGTTACAAAAATGGAGAGGCGCAATTTTATTTCTTGCAGCTGTTGTCTTAGGAAGCAAGCTATAGTGTTGGAAAGGGAAAAGAAATATTGATTTAAAGGAAATACGTTTTGTTTGGTGAGACTTCACATTCTGTACCTGTCTGACATGGAATTGGTAATAAGGAACTATTTCAAGGGCTGTGATGCAAATTAAAGATGTGACTTTTGTTGTTTCCCTCTTCTTTTGTTGCTTTTTATTGTTTCATTGGACTAGAATGTGACTGCACAGAATCCTGGGGCGGCTGCATCATGGAGGAGACGGGGTAAATTTTCATTGTAAACGCATTTGTTATATACCTTTTACTGAAATTGTTACCTATAATTAGATACACAGTCTCTCAGGTACTGGTCTTTTAGGCTAAGCCTTAGAATAAATTCAATAATTCATTGTCTGATACGTTAAAAAATGAAATGGCTAGTTTGCTTTATACTTTAATTTTTTATTCAAAGTTGGTAATAAAAGTAAAATAAAGTAACCACTTCTACATCTATTAACCCTTAAAGGAAGCACATGATTAAATGCTTCTAAGTTTAGTGGATGCATTAATTTTTTAGTACAGTTAGGATAAAAGCTGGTTGTCTAGACTGTCAGTGAAAACCAATTTAGTCAACAATTTATATTTTAAGGAACTCGTAAGTAGACATGTTTACTGTAATAAAATTGTACTGCATTCCTTATATAATCAATAAAGCTTTTTTAAACAAATTAAGACAGATTTATCGTGTCTAGGTGGTCTTCTACTGCTAGACATTTGAATAGTTGCTCACCTAACTCCTGTCTCCTATTGTAGATCATTTGGAAACTAGAGGGTTGCTGTTGCATCTGTGAACCAAGGCCTAGAAACATTGCCCTCTTTCCCAGGGACCCCTGCCTCCTGGGAGCCACTGCCGCAAGGCCTCCTAAGCTAGAGCCCACTCCTAATAGATAGAAGAGGTTTCCTCACTCATGTGTCTCTCCCACTTCCTTTGCCCATGCCAGACATCTGCTCAACACATCACCATTTCTGGTCCTGCCCCCTCCCTGTGATCCCCAGTTGCCAGAAGCCCTGACCTACTTTTACAGAGTCCCTTCCTTATTTGTGCACCAGGAGTCCAGGGAACAGGAGGTGTGTGAGCATGAAGGCTTGAGGAGAGAGTCAGCCTTTATGCTTGCTACTTTAGAACACATGTTTCTAGAAAAGTAATTTAAACTTGAAACCGTTAGCTTTCGTGCTCCCCCTCCCCTGAGGCTTCCTACAGACGGTAACACCATTCATAATACAGGTTTTATCCGGAGAGGCCTTCTGTCTTCTAAACTTCCAGTTTCTAAATAGATTTTTAGACTGACTACCCATAGGATATAATAAAATTATTTAAGCTTAATTTGTATTTTCTCAAGTATATGTTTCTACATAGTTCTTGTAAGAGATCACTGTCAACAATGGTAGATTTTACCTTCCATACACTACCCTCATACATAAGGAAATATAAATCTATTGGATCACATCCTAGAATAAGTGACCTAGTACTCTCAAATCAAGTACTATGACAAATATGTCCAAGGAATCAATGTGTATGACTCAGTTTAACCTTGACCATACATATAATATTCCCCTATGTACTGACACAGTGATAGTAATTTGATTAACTCACAAAGAGATTCACTGTATTCCTGCAAAATCATGAATATTACCAAATAATATTTGAATTGGAGAATAAGGAGCTATTACCTAATTCTAATTCAGAAGGCGCTTACCCTAATTCTGTTTTGACTGTGTGTATATACACATAAAAACATATATAGTCTAACACATCTCTTTAGGGTTTCCTTGTTTACCTCAATTGTGTCGCTGAAGCCTGCAATACATAATCTTTAATCAGTTGACCCTCACAACTTCCTTCTCCAAAGTAAAATCTAGTAGGTTCCCAAGTTCCTTTTATTCAGGACAGAGGCAAAAAACCCCCCCAAAAACCCTGCTTATCTTTACTGAGACAGAGCGAATAAAAGTGACTACATTTTTTTTTAACATCTTTATTGGAGTATAATTGCTTTACAATGTTGTGTTAGTTTCTGCTGTATAACAAAGTGAATCAGCTATATGTATACCTATGTCCCCATATCTCCTCCCTCTTGCATCTCCCTCCCACCCTCCCTATCCCAGCCCTCTAGGTGGTCACAAAGCACTGAGCTGATCTCCCTGTGCTATGCGGCTGCTTCCCACTAGCTACCTATTTTACATTTGGTAGTGTATATATGTCAGTGCTAGTAACCACATTTTAATATACAGCCTAGATGAAGTTTGGGGATGAACTTTTCAAAAACTCTTTCAAGCCTGAGCACAAAGGGGCTTGACTGCTAAGGAGATTGTAACCTAGCCCCCCAAATCTGTGATTTTCTTTGAATTTCTATTTTTACAGACTCTACCACACATACTTACTTAGTAGTTTGAACATAAGTGCCTTGTCAAAGTTTGTGTAGAATCATCTGGATCCAGAGTGATGATTTTATTCTAATTCAAGGGTTTTAATTTTCTTCTCTGATGACTGCTTTTGGTAAATTTTTTACATAATTGATTCTTTATTTCCTCAGGGTATCCCATTCCAGAAAGTTCTCAAAGTGCAGCATTTTGGAGTATAGAGACTTTTTACACAGAGGGGGTGGAGCCTGTCTTTTCAACAGGCCAACAAAGGTTAGTAATTTAGAAAGTGTAATTATTTCTCCAATTTTTTTACAATGGAATTATGCCAAATATCAGATACTTGGCTTGGAAAGCAGGTTTCTTTCCAATCAGATTAATATTTAGTTATAAAAGGCTTTGTCATGTTAAAGATTAAGTCTCGTTTAAATGAATTACAAGACCATAGTTTCACTGTTCTGAAACTCTGGTGTTTCAGTGCCAGCTGTACCTCCTCTTGGCCCTCCCCTCCAAAAAACAAACAGATAGTCCTTCAATTAAAATATCTTTGAAATGTTCTTGTTGGTGTCTTCATTTGCTGCTAAGAGATAGTGGGTTAGATTAAGATACATTACTTTAGCCCATTTCTCTGACAAAAATTCTATTTCCCCTTGACATTTTCTCTAGGGGTATAACTAATTTCTAGGCTTTTCTTACTTTCTTTTTTTTTTTGGCAGGGGGCGGTATGTGTGGTCCATTCTCCCAGATAGAAAGCATTACTAATATCAGCCAGCCAAAAAATGACCCAAAGTATTTATGGACCCCATAAATACAGGCATGTATATATATATATGCATATATGTATATATATATGAAGAGATATATATATCTTTACTTGGGAAGGTCAACATTGTCAATTGGCATTTCATTAAAATTTATATACACAATGTCATATTCTCTTATCAACAATTCCTTAATTCACAAATTCTGAAAATTGGAAGTGTATTTTATGAGTTTGCAGAAAACATAGTGGACGGTACAACTTATCCTGAACTGAAAATCTTTATTTATCCCTCATAGTGTAAGTATTCTTAAGTCTCACTGCACAAATGTTAATGTGTTTGATTATAGGGTGTATACCAGACCCCTCAGGGCTGTTATATAGAACAGGGTAAATGCATCATACTTTTCTAAAATCCAGCAAAGCCAGAATTCTTAAACTCACAGGCTATAGAGCTTTTGGATATGGGACTGTCGACCAATAACATGTTTAGAAACGAAGTTGCTTAACAGGCAAATGGACAGGATTGATGAGAATTAGAAGATGGCATAGACATTCTAACATTGCACATTTCATATTTCTTTTTAAGATACTACATCATAAGTCAAATATAATCCATTGCTGTACAAAATGTTTAATAACTCTGCAAATTGAGAGAGCAGTGAAATCATGTTAGCCTTTTTTTAAAAAAATCAGTGTCTGATGTCGATAACTGTCAGAATAATTTATTCCTATCCCCATAATTAAGTGATACTGCTAAGTTAGGGATGATACTCTGATGCCTGACAGCTGTATAAAATCTCAGTAAGGCTGCAGAAAAAGAAACAGGAATTTTAAAGTGATCTTGCATCATTAAACTCAGCTCCCTGCTTTTCATGGCATCGATCTCAATGCAACAGAAATCTGAAAGCTTCAGAGTGTTTAAAATGGGTGCAGTGAGTAATAATGAATTAATGTGAGCTGTTGACATTTCTGAATTGCAAAGTACATGGCTAATTTTACCTGCCTTGCAGCTCACCAGCTAATTATAAGCATCATGCCTGAGGAAACAACACTGAGTTGTTTGAAAATACTAAGATCTCTAGTGTGTGTATAAGGATCCATCATTAGATTTCTGAAATTGCCTGTGAGTAGAAAGCAAATTATTCGGATAATGTGGAAACTAAATAAAAATACACATACATCTTCAATTTTAAAAATTAGTCAATATGGAATTCTTTCTTTCTTTTTTTTTTTTTTGTGGTACGCGGGGCTCTCACTGTTGTGGCCTCTCCCGTTGCGGAGCACAGGCTCTGGACGCGCAGGCTCAGCGGCCATGGCTCACAGGCCCAGCCGCTCCGCGGCATGTGGGATCTTCCCGGACCGGGGCACGAACCCGTGTCCCCTGCATCGGCAGGCGGACTCTCAACCACTGCGCCACCAGGGAAGCCCTGAAATTTTTTCTTTTTAAACAACATATATAGAAAAATTTTTTAAAAGCTGCTATGGATTACAGTGGAATAATTTATATGTATGTGTGAAAGAACTGACTTTCTTCCAAGTGTTGTAGTCAGTGGATGTATGTTTGCAGGTTTTATGTGTTATTTTCACATTATCTAAGTGCATCTTTTCTGTGCTCTGGGAACCTTCTCAACTGCCATGTTTGCCATATGGTTTGTGATAGTGACCTGTCTCAGGATGGAAGAAGAGTCCTAAGAATGAAATCGAACAGTGGGTTACATGGGAGTCCTGATAGAAAGCACTACTCATGTTCCAGTCTGCCTTTCCTTTTTCCATTTTTTCCTCCCTCTTGATCAAAATATCACAGAGATGAGGACTGTTGATTTTAGTCATTGGATTTTCCCATGGGGAAGTCCCACCCAAGTATCGTGGAAAACTTCCTTGCTCCTTATAACAATTTTCCTTTCCTGGAAGTGGAAGGAGGATCAGATCTTTCTTTGGTGGACTCAGTGGAGGGCAGCTGTTCCTTGGGTGTGTGCTGCTGTCTCTCATATATATGGCTCTGAGCATTTGGGTTGGGATGTCCTGTTCTAATCTTCACCTGAGTATAGTAGATATACACAGAAAAATCTTGCCCCAGGTGATGGGAAATAGGAATGTTTCTTATAAATAATCAGCTGCCTCAACAACTGGTCTGTAATACAGTTTATTTGGCAAGCAAGTTCATAGCGCCAGTAGGGTGGATTATTCTAGAAATTTGACTCTACCATTGCTCCAGGAATGATTGAGAAATTTCTATACATCTGTGCATATGTCTGCACATTTACTTAATATGATTCAGCCAGTGCAGATTTCTTTTCACTGAGAATGATGGGCTGGATTTCCAGCAACAGTTTTTTCCCCTAAGTTTATTTGCATTTACTTGATGGCATATATCAGATTTAGCTGTGAATGAAGCATTTTTATCTTCTTGACAGTTTTTATATCTTCTCAGCTGCCTGGTTATAAGTCAACAAATTAGGTATCTGTGAGTCTTATTAGCGTGCATTTTAGCTCCATTAGCAAATACGAAAGTGATCTATTCCTCTTGACAGCTTATTTCTCTGAAAAGTAGCTCTAATGGTAGAGGTCATCTCTGGAACCCACTACCGGAGAATCCTCCAAGAGATAATACCCCATTTAAAATATGTTTTTTAGAAGTGTTATTAATAAATTAACAGTGATTCTCACACAGACACATTTGTAAGATGCCATAACAACAGATCACAGAAGAATACCACATGATGGCTGATTACAAGGCCATGTGTGTAGCCTGATTGGAGTGTTGATTTTCTGTGATGAATTAAAATGGTTTCCCTTTTTCTTTCTAATCTCTTTCAGCTATTTGAGCCCACAGAATGTGGAAATGGATATGTGGAAGCTGGGGAGGAGTGTGATTGTGGAATCCATGTGGTAGGTATAAGAGATCTTTTCTACCTTCAGCACATCTACCCAGAGTGCAGAAGAATAGCGTTAGTGGGAAGTCTGCCCCATCATTCATTGTGGTCTTAGTGCCTTTATTCTGAGCTCTCTCATCAATGCTTAATCCTAGCTCAGACACGTTAGAATTAATCATTGGCTCTGTCTGAAGAAACCTAATGGATTCTTCTAATCAAATTCGTATCTCTTAAAAATTCATAGCTCATATTCATCTCAGACAAGTTTTACTAACTCATGAAAATTCTTTCTGTGTTGTATATTAGTTTTGTCTTTGTAAAACTAGATTGAGTATTAAGAATACAACAGAGCTAACCTAGGGTTGGGTGCCTGCTAAAAAATAAGCTTACTTTTTGGTAGAGAAGCCCCTTCTTAGAAGATCGTACTTTGCTGAGAAGTATAGCCGGAAGGAATCTATCATTGCTTAAAGTGGTTCATTCTTTCCTAAAATATTTGCTTACTATTATATACATCTCCTCACACGGATTACGCATAAGTTACATGTGGAGAGCATGTTGAATGACCAGTGGGTAGGTTTCCTCACTTACTCACGTGAAGTGTTTTCTCTAGGAATGCTATGGACTGTGCTGTAAGAAATGCTCTCTCTCCAATGGGGCCCACTGCAGCGACGGGCCCTGCTGTAATAATACCTCATGTCTTGTGAGTTCTCTGACGGTTTCATCTTTCTTACCGTTGACATATTAGCCAAATATCTCAATGTGTACATTGAGTATTTGTACAACTTGTCACAGTCTTGTTGATCGACACTGTGCATATTAGCCTGGCGATTTTGTAGAATCAATAAATCTATCCAGATTCTGTGGGTTACAACGATTATCTTTACTATGATTCACTACCAACCATTCTATTCTCTGGTTCCTCCCTAAGAAAATAGATCTATAATCCTTCCAAAATAAACATTGAGAATTGCTCTACTATCATGAGTGAAAACCAAATTAAATAGTTGAATAGAAGAGGGACAATTCTTGTGGTCTTCTTCTAATAAGCCCTACTTATAACCTTTTTCTTTAAAACTCATCCTAATTTATTTTAGACCCTGAGCAGAAAACCTAGTGCTCATGTTTTTACATTTGATATTTAAAATCGCTTATAAAGGCAAGAAAGCTAGATAAGGAGGTAATGTATGTATGTATGTTTATATGTGTATATGCACAACTTGTGTATGTGTGGACACACAGTTACTTCCATCTTTAGAGACCTCTGGTTAATTTTTTAAAAAAACGTTTTTTAAATTTTCCTTTTTCTCATCTATAAAATCTCTAATATCCTTTAAAACCATAAAAGTATATGATTTAATTTTATCCAACACCAAAGGGATATTATGCATGTGGTAATCTAGGCGATTCTAGCTTAGTTTGTACTTGCTTATGTCCCCAACCAGATTATAAATTGCTTGAAGATGATGGACTCTTTCCTTCATCTTTTACCCACCCACCACCCAGAGAAACAAAATGCCTTGTATTCAGTAGGCATTCACTGGCATCACTGAAGGAAATTCATATGAATTAATTGAAATCTGCCTGTGTATATTTAGCTAAAGCAAGACTAATATCCAAGCTAGTTGGTAAATCAGTGCAGGTTGGGTGTGCATATCAGTCTTCAGAGAGATCCTAAATGTTTATATTTTAGTGTTCTGTTCTTTTGTCTTAAGCCACACCAGTGTTTCTTCTTTGCATAATTGTCATTGCAATGTTTCCCAAAAATAATACTCTGAGATAGTGGGTTTTGAAATCTGAACATGTAATGCCTTGGTTAATGATTCATATTTACTACACAGAGTGGTATTTGGGTATTATCTTTATCCTGGAACTATCTTGCTGATTCATAAAAAGAGTTTGGCGGTGGTTATGAAAGGATGTCATGATTGTTGGTGAATATAAGAATGTTAACTCTTTGAAATATTAATTAATACTGGTTCCTAACATTGAGTTTTGATTTGCAGTTTCAGCCGCGAGGGTATGAATGTCGGGATGCTGTGAATGGGTGTGATATTACTGAATACTGCACTGGAGACTCTGGCCAGGTATGGCAAACTGAGTTTTAGGTAATGCATCTTACTTGCAAATACATATTGTAAAGCTTTCAGTTTGGATTACGTGTGTGAATATGATTTGGTTCTTTTGTTTTTGTTTTGTTTTGCTCTGTTTTCTAGTAATTTCTAGCTCCTCCCATGCCTTTATTTTAGGAACGTTTATTGTGGTTTTTTGGACCTAAAAAATCTCTTTTCTTCCAAATTTCCCCTTTGTAATTAGTTCCCTTTATATTGCTCATATCCAACGAACTGATTTTTCTTTCCTGGTCCCCACATCTAAAACAGTACCCTCACACTGATAAAGCTATTTTCAAGCATTTTTAAGCCACAAAACCCTTTCTTTTTTTTCTTACATCTTTATTGGAGTATACTTGCTTTACAATGGTGTGTTAGTTTCTGCTGTATAACAAAGTGAATCAGCTGTACGTGTACATATATGCCCATATCCTCTCCCTCTTGCGTCCCCCTCCCACCGTCCCTATCCCACCCCTCTAGGTGGTCACAAAGCACCGAGCGGATCTCCCTGTGCTATGCAGCTGCTTCCCACTAGCAATCTGTTTTACATTTGGTAGTGTATATATGTCCATGCCACTCTCTCACTTCATCCCAGCTTACCAACAAAATTTTGGATGGAAGCCCAATGTAGAAATCTGGGAAGAGTAGCACTGCTGTGGTTGAAATGGGATTGGGAGCAGAAGTCTCCCTTCCTGAGCTCTGTCACCGTCTCACTCCACTTATGAAGCCCTGGCTTCATGGCCCACACACTTTGGCATGATCTTCTTCACATTAAAATTATCACATTATCATTAAGGTTGCCTTCCGGCATTCCTTCTTTAATTTTTACATTTTTAAACATTTATATTGTGTTGTTTTATGTCTTTATTTGTCATTCAAATGATCATTTGTGGAGCCCCTGCTCCGTGACAAGCACTGCTGTGAATGCTGGGGTATGGGAGGAATTGAAATAGAAAAGTCCTTGCTCTTACGGGGCTTGGATTCTGCTGGATGGAGAAAGGCAAATAAATGAACAAAACCCCAGTGAGTACAGAAGCATGGCTTCTTCAAGAGATGGAATGAAAGCAGGGATAGCTGGGGAATAGTGGAAACAATTCAGAGAGGAAATCAGGAATCAGGCAGGGAGGGGCTTGGTAAGAATTTTTGACTTCATTCTACCTTCATTTCTTTCTAACGTTATTTCAAGAGCATTTTCTCATGCTGTGACACAGTTTTTATAGATATCCTCTTTACAGTTGCATGAAAGTCTGCCATGTGGATTTACCAGTCACTTCTCCATCCGGTGGTGGTAGATATTTAGATTGTTGGCAGTATTTCATTATTATGATTAATATGGTCGTGAATCTCTATGCATTTTTAAGAGTGTTTCTTGTTTGGAGTTAGCACCTTAGGACAAGTTCTCAGGAGTGGAGTTACCTATTGCCAGGTAGGGCTTCTGGTAGAGTACAGTTAGAAGCCAAAATATCATCTTTGCTATTGCAAATAGCCAAGTTGAAAGCCATAGCTTAGTGTGAGGGCTAAATGGGCCTCTTTATAGATCCCAGACTCAGGCTATAGCAACACGTTATTGACAAAATTGGGCCTGGAATGACCTGTCGGTGCAGAGCCAGCCCTTGCCTTGTATGCCACGGAGAAGCAATAGAGAGAGGATGATTGATGTGAGTAGGCAGGAGAAGGATGGCAGGACCAGGCCAGAATGCCAAGTTACTCTTCTCAAGTTTATCAAATCAGCCAGCCACCCAACCCAACCGTTCACTCTACCTGCCTGGAGAATCGAGTACAGGAGCAGAGAGTAACTGGAGTTACACTGAGTTCCCCTCCACGGAAGGAAACGTGAGGAGAGGAAAACAAAGGTTCCTAATTAACCTTTTTGAAAGGTTTTGATATGTATCATCTGAGGCTCAATTCAAGTGGATATGGTACAAAGGAATGGTACAGTGAACTCTATTCAGGCTGTTATTCTTCTGTGATTTTTATGCATATCTGTTCTTATATATAAATATGTAAATAGGTTTCTCTGCAATTTTTAAATAATATAGTGGCAGAATGTAAGAATTGTGGATTCAGTGTTTTATGACAAGTGTACTGACATTCTTGATATACTGTTTCACTGAGTTATATTTTTAGTTTTGTAGAATAATGCTATTTTTATACCCATCATATATGGTTTTGGTTCTGTGTGTTCAGTTCTTTTAAAAGTACAGTTTTTTCATTTCAACCTTTAACTCTTGAATTGCCATAGACTTTACAATAAAGATATTTTTTTAAAGATGTGGGGAATGTGTTTTGTTAGTACTATGAAATACGTCATCAAAATGGGAGTATAGCACAATTTAAAATAAGTACATTTAAAGGCTATTGCACTGTGAAAGCCGGCCTCAACTGAACCTTCCTGCACAGCATAAAACTGGGGGCTCAAATGGCATTTAGAGACCGAATCCAGAGCTCTGCTCACAGGCAGAATAAAGTACACAGATTTATGGTCCCTCTGCTTTAAACATCTCCAGACAACGAGAGACATCCATAATTTCCTTTGTTAAACATTTCAGTGATAAGCAAGTGGCTTTTATTAGGCTAAACGAAAAATAGATTGATTAGAAATCTTCTTCCATGTAGCTGTGACAGTTTATAACAAGAGCTTTTTTTTTCTAATTAGTGACTCCTACTAGTTTTTTCCTCTTGAAACATCGCAAAAGTCAAATATGAAAATTGTTTAGCCCCTGATGTACCTATTCTAGTAGCAACATTTCTTTTGCATTTTTGTCCAGCGTGGTTTTGTTCATCTTGGAGTAAGTGAATAATTAATGTTCGTTGATTAATAAGAAAATGATGGTGTTTTGAGTGGATTTGGATGAAAGAGGCCCAGGGATCTCTGTTTCTGGGCAGTTGGTCCAGTAAACCAACTTCTCATGCTGATAATTACATCTTTTGAAGAGTTACCATTAGGTTGAATGAAAGCTTGTATGAGAGTCAGTTGTTCTTTAGAAAGGTGTAGAACCAAAGCATTTAATCTCAATGTGTTCCTTAATAAGTTACTGCTTCTTCGCACTTCTAAATTAGTTCTGTTACCTTTCTGTAGTGGCCATGATAAACACCTTGGTGTTGCAGAATAGAATAACTTAATTGTGTCTGTGTGGGTCATTTATTTATTTTCTCAGTCAGCCAATAGTCATTGAGCACCATCTCAATAATAATTGAGCCAGTTTTGTTCTAGGTGCTGGGGAGGCAGCAGGGACAGAAAATCTCTGCCTGCATGGTGCTCGCATTAGGATGCAGACAAAAGACAAGCAAATACGTAAAATACACGGATCCTCAGTTGGTGATACATGTTATGGAGAAGAAAAAAAATAGGGAATGGGGAACAGAGGATGCCAGCATGGGGAAGGAGGTTATGGTTTTGAAGAGCATGGTTAGAGAAGGCTTCTCTGAGATGCTGATAGTTGAGCAACGTCCTAAAAAAGGTGAGAGAGCAAGCCAGGCAGAAATCTGGGGGAAAGATTGGAGGAAGAGCAAGGACAAAGGCCGTGGGGTGGCAACATGGCTGGTACATTCACGTAGAGTCAGGTATTTATGGCAGAGAGTAGGAATGAGGTCAGAGAGCTGAAGGTGAGGTTGGGGCCGGCATAGGAGCAGATCATGATGAACTTGGAAGGCCAGTGAGTAGATGGGGAAGCCATCAACAGAGGAGCAACATGAGGTGGTTTAGGTTTTTCAAAGGACACTCTGGTGGCTCTATAGCCTATAAGGAGAGTAGAGTGGAAGTAGGGGAATCAGTTGGAGGCTGTTGCATAATCAGAGAGATGAGAGATGGTGGTGAGAGATGGTGGTGGTGTGGACCCGGCATTAGCGGTGGAAATGGAGAAAAGTCAGATTGCAATTATATTTTAAAGGTAGAAGCTACCAAGATTTGTTAATGGCATAGAAGGAGAGTGTGAGAAAAAGAGAGGAACATAGGATGACTCCATGGTTTTGGCCTTGAACAGTTGGAAGAGTGGGACTGTCATTTACTGAGAAGGTGAAAACTAAGGGAGGACCTCAGTGGGCATTGCTATGTTTCTTATTCACTTGCCACACCCATGTATTTTTTTTTCCTTTTGGTATTTGTTTTGAATGCTGTAGCAGAGCCTTGACTTAATTTTTTTAGCTCTCTTCAATGTGGTAAATGAGATGCACAGAAAGTAAAAATTTTAATTTACTCAGGGTAATGTTGGGGGAAAATGAAATTTTCCTTATTTTTCCTTATAAAAAATGATTTGATAAATAGACCTGGAAAAAGAAAGAACTGTCACATCATGATTGCTCTAGTAACAAATCTGTAGTTCAAGAGGTCAGAAATGTAATGGAGACACAGCACTTACATTGAGTTGAAGGGCCGTGTATTTCTTCTTTCTCAGTCATGTGGCCTAGAGGTGAGCGTCATGGGTGTCACGTGCAAATTTGACATTTTCACAGGGCTGAGCGAAGTCTTGTAAATGAGTTCCTGAACGTGTCCACTCCTGCATAACAGGCTGATTTGTTCCCTTCATTATCCGTTTTAATCCCTTCTACTTTTAACTCCACGGGCAAGTGAACGTAAATTATTATTTTAGCCCATCTCATGGAAAACGGAGAAACATAAAGAGCACCCACTGTGTGGACCTAATTGATTGATTCATTTTTACCAATAATTGCAGAATAAATTTGGATAACCTACTCAAAGAGTTGCTCATGTTTTCCTAATTATAGAGTCACCATGCTTGCATTTTTAAAATACTTATTATAACTTTTACTGATATGAATGGTCCGTAGCACACAATTCACAATAATAAAATCATGCTTACCTTCTTTTGCATTTTAATATATTGTACACATAATCCGAAGGTACTTCACATGCTGAATGTTAACTAAAAAGGTTATATTTTTCAGTGCCCACCAAATCTTCATAAGCAAGATGGATATGCGTGCAATCAAAATCAGGTATGCTGGGCTCTAGGTTTTAAATGGGATTTTATAAAAAGATTAGATTTCAAGGTGTTTTTTTTGATAAATGTAATTTTGATAGGGAATTGCCATTCAAACAACAGTAAATTATTGCAGTGGTCTTCTAATTCAGAGTTGCTTAATGTCATGTAAAATACAAATATGTTATATTTATCTCTGGGTACAAACTGTCCAGATTGAGGGTGAGGAAAAAAATGTAATGGCTGAAGAATTAGAAATCTAATTTATTGAGTTGTGACTATCTTTTAATCATTTCAGCCTGTCTCTGATGGGAAAATATGGTATCTGTTGTAATGTGGGTTTTTTTTTTTTTTCCTGAAGCTATGTTATAACCTAACCATTCACATGCAAAAAAAGCTAAAAATCATATTGGTATCACCCAAAGAAATGTCTCAATTTTTTTCCATAAAATTAAAAAATTTAGATAGTTAGTTGGATTTAAAGAGCTGTACTATGAGGTATGTTTTTTGTTTTAAATTTTAACTGTCATTCTTATGCTTCTCTTAAGATGTTTATGGTTTTTATTTTCACTGTGAAAGTATTAGGGTACCGAATGAAAAAGAAAACAATTTTGTCTGAAACAATGAAAAGGAGACCTTGCAGTGAGAGTTTGGGGGGAAATGGAACTGGCTGCATGTGCCTCATGACATATGTTCTGTCCTCAGGGCCGCTGCTACAACGGGGAGTGCAAGACACGGGATAACCAGTGTCAGTACATCTGGGGAACAAGTAGGTCATGTTTCCTGCTTGCTGGTCACACACAGGTTTCTCTTAATATTCTTCACTGCCTGTCTTGCTGAAAGAGATGTACAGCTTGGGGTGATTAAAAAACAAACAAACAAACAAACAACTAGAAAAGGCTGAAGAGAACGGTGAATCTTAGTCACAAAACCACAGCAAACAACTGCTAATGTTGGGGACTTGTCATCTGAACCAAAAAGTGCCAATCAGTGATTGTGGCTGTGACAGAAGGGATGCTACACCCACCTGCAAAGACTGGGTTGAGTGCAGTGGTCATGCTTATTATCCAGCCACTGGCTGATTTTCTTTGTACCTTGGATTTAACATTCACCCCCTCAAGTTAGCTTTCTGTTCTTTTACCCTAGGATAGAACCAGACTTTTGTTGTTGTTTTTTTTAATTCTATAATTGATTATCTCAGTTTGAAGTGAAGAAACACAAGTACTTTGTGAGACGCAGACAGATAGAGATTCGGGTACATGGTCGTGCTTCTCAGTACATTCCCTACATGTCAGTACACATATTCTCTTCCTGACATTTGTAGTGCCTCGCCAGTGAACTTCAGTTCATGAGGGCCAGGCCGGAAGAGAGAGAAGTGGCTCTGCCTTGCTGGCAGAGGCTGGGTCACCCACCAGGAAAAGAAAGCACACAAAAGGAGACTAGGACCCATGCACAAGTGATTTCAGTGTTTGGCAAATGTCATTTAACTGAAAGATTTACTTTCAGTGCTTCAGTTTTGACAAGGGAAAGATAATAGAGGCATTTTTGTCTTTTAAAAAGGTTTAAATATCAAAATCCATGTGCCAATGTAAAATCTCAATGAGCTCAGACTTTATAATGCCTACTGATATTAATAGAAAGCAGGATTAGGAATGATATTAGTTTTCTCTGTGTCACTTCACTACTTCCTGCTGATGATTAATCCTACCTCCCACCCTCAAACCCACCAACAAGAATTGGGAATAAAATTGTCTCCCAAGTTAAAAAGAATGGTGTGTTGGAGCTGTCCTGTCTTAGCTTATAAGAGCCATTGGTTAAATTTTCAGGAATTTTAGAAGCCAGTTGACATCATAGTCTTAGTTTGAAATTAGCCATGTATTACACTGTGGAAATTTACACTATGGAAATTGGCAAGTGCTACAAATTAGGAATTTTTTTTCCTTTTTCTGAAACACCAGTTATTAAAATATTTACTGGCACACTCCCAGTTATGGATAGCAAAGAGAACTAAAATTAATTCTCTTTTCTTGCTCATCTCCAAAAGAGGCTTCGGGGTCTGACAAATTCTGTTATGAAAAGCTGAATACAGAAGGCACAGAGAAAGGCAACTGCGGGAAGGATGGAGACCGATGGATCCAGTGCAGCAAACAGTGAGTGGTCAGCTCTGGGAGTATAGTGAGTGGACTTGGAAACCCTGGTCCAAATGTAAAATGAGCACAAAATAAATGTTACTGATTTTTTAATAAATATTCAACTACTTAAAATTTTAAAGTATGGATTTTAAAAATACGTTAGTATAGCTAGAGGCAAATGGCTATGAACTAAACTATTTCTGTGGTACAGACTCACACCATTTCTGTAAAATTCAGAAAAGTTCTTGCATGCTGTATTTTACTTGAAGCTTGTTTTGAAGAGATACTTTGCCAAGGTATTTTAAATTAATAGTGGGTTTTAATTCTCTACTTTTGCTAGCAGAAAAGGCCTATGAATGTACTAGTATACATGGAATTCTACAAGCAAAAGATATAGCCTGTATATATAATTTGAGGGACCATTTAAAGTGAAGTAATATATATACTTAATTATTTCTCGAGTGTAACACCATTTGATTTAATTAAACATCTAATGTCTGTATTAGAGTTTTGTTTTCCCTTCTAAAAAGTAGCTAGTCAGTGCATATTGGAGGCATCTTTACTCAGGAAGTGAGATACTTTCAGAGCACGTTGGTAGTATTTTCCCTTGATTTGGTGAGGAAAGTTAAAATTGTGATTTAATAGTTTATTAAGGTTAACTCAATGACTTGGATCTATGGGACCACTAAGTGATACACCAAAGCTCCTCCGTTTTCCTTCCATAACAGTGAGGATTCTTCTCCCATTTTGAAGCAGAGCAAGGATTTAAGGGAAGTTTTATTTCTCTAGTTAATGGTCTCTACCGTACTTTAGGAAACTTTGCCATTCTATGTAGTCTTTGATGGTAGATGAGGCCTACCTTTAAATTTAAAGTTAAACCAAAATAACAGAACAGAACTTCCCATCTGATGTCTCATGAGTGAGTTATAGATGTTCTGAGCTGTTCAGTCCTTGATGTGCCAGGGAGGAAATGGGGACTAAAATAGTCAAAATCCATGGGGTTGGACACCTCTGGATTTGATTAGCTTCGTTCATTAAATCAATGTCATAGACAAATCTGATCATTTCTCTGTGCCTCTGTGAATTCAAAAAGTTGGGAGGCATTGTATCAGATCATTGTAGAAGATAACTTTTGAATATTTGGCAGTAGAATAGCCAACCACCAATGAGTTAAAGAAAATAAATGCATGTTTTTTTAAACTTTAAAAAACTGGGAAATATAACATAGAAAAGTGATTATTATACAAATATACATTTTGCCAAATAAATGCGAAGTGAACTCTCATGTAACCCCTATGTGGATCAATAAGTAGAACATTCCAGAAATGTATTCTTCCCCCTCACAGTGCCCGTGTCTCTCTGCTGGAGGTATTGTCATCCTGACTTTTCGGGCAATTGCTTTCTTTCTTTTCTTTAGAGATTTACTGCCCAAGTTTTCAGCCCTAAACAGTCTATTTTGCCTAAAGTTTCAGTAACTTTATATAAAAGGAATCATATCTCAGGTATTATTTTGTATTTTGCTTAAGTTCATTATTTTAAGAGTTTTCCATGGTATGTGTAGCTGTTGGCTCATATTTATTGTTCATTTGTTTCATTTTCATTCATATTTAAATACCTTGATTTGTTTCTCCATTCTATGTTGATAGACATTTAGATTGTTTCCATGTTTTGGCTATTAGGAACCATGCTGCTGTGAACATTCCGATACATGTAACTTAGCACATACTTTTCTAAGGCCTTTCCTGGAAGAAAAATTGCTAAGTCATAGGGGATGTATATTTTCAGTGCTCCCAGACGATGTGACACTGTTTTCTAAAATGGTTGTACTAGTAAACCCTACCATCGAGAATTTGTATATGAGAATTTTGTTGTACTTCATTCTCACCAATACTTGGTATTATCAGACATTTTACTTTTATGTATTCTGCTGGGTGTGAACTGCTTTATTATTGTGGTTTTAATTTGTATTTTCCTGATTACAAATGGAAGTTAGTACATTTTCATGCATTTCTTGGACATGGTTGTCCTTTTGTGTGATGTGCCACTTTAATTCTTTGCACGTTTTTTAAGGAGTTCATTGTTTACTTCGCTGGAGGTAGGTGCCCTCATGGTGGGTGAGTCGTTTAACAATGTCGCCTAGGACCCAGATGATTTCTGCCCCTCTTCTTTGTAATGCTTAGCATGTTCAATTTGTGTCTTTACACTTGTGAATTCACGATTGCAAGGCGAATGCAAAGGCTCCACACTCAAAGGCAGGAAGCAGAGGTAGGAGCAAAAGGTCTTCTCCCTGTCAGGCTCTAACCTTTCATCCAGAGCACAGAATTCTCCCCAGCAATCCCTAGCTGCCTTTTCCTCACATCTCAACACCCAGGGGCCGCTCTTAGCTCCAGGAGGTAGGAAGGAGGGATGGCTAGGAAAGTGGGTGTAGCAAATGGGGGTGCCATGATGAACTCAGACACCAGTCATGAGCCATCTTTCAGGGCTGGGCACTTTGCTACACCGAAGAAACTGTGATCCTGTTAGCAAGGAAGGAGGGAGTCCTTACCAACCAACAATATCTGAGCAAATGCTTTTATTTAGAAGAAAAGGGAATATTTCCCATTTTAAAATATTTATAGACTGAATAGTTTCGATTTTTTCAGTTTGATTCCTCCTGTCTTGTTCTTCTTTTTTATTTTTTTTTAATATGTTCAGCGATGTGTTCTGTGGATTTTTACTCTGTACCAATCTTACTCGAGCTCCACGTATTGGTCAACTTCAGGGTGAGATCATCCCAACTTCCTTCTACCACCAAGGCCGAGTGATCGACTGCAGGTAACACATTAAATGTTGGAAAACCTAATGAATCGTGAGAATTACAAATTTAGAAAAATTAAGGGAAATGGTAACCTAGATTTTATTATCACCTTGCATGTTTAAAGTCATTTAAAAAGCAAAGTTATATACTGATTTGCAAATTATATTTGCTTAAAAATTATACCAGTTATTAGTAGGGAGACATTCCTTGTAATTATAATCTTAAAAGTAGAATTTTATGGTATTCATGTTGACACATGATTGAAGTTTTGAGCATTGAAATATGTCACTCTCTGAAACCTGTGTGTTTTATTTTTTGTGACAAAAAATAAAGAATTTAAGCTATACTCTATGTAGCATGTGTCTGGTTTAGAAGATAGCTTAATTAATGCCTAATCACATATAGAAAATATACACTAAAATATTATTTATAGCTGTAGTCAGACATTTGATGTCCGGTTATCTGTGAGTACAAGGCACAGAAGATATGAGGCTTATTTTTGAACACTGGGAGTCATATTATATTTTAAATAAATATTGTTCCCATTAAAGTAGTCGTAATTCTAAGATGCTATGCCCTCATTCAGATGATAAATGTCGTTGCCCAAAAGACATTTGGGATTTCCCCCTACAGAATTGCCTTCAGGGTCTGCAGTGTTTATCCCTAGTATTCCCCAAATAGCAAACCTTCATCTTATATGAGTGAATGAAAGATTTGGAAACATCCCAAAGTAATTTTGAATAGAATTTAGTAAATTGATTGGGTAACCAAATTGGATATTGCTGTCTTGGTCAAATGGTTGCTGATTTTCTGTCTTTTTTTTTTGCTGTACGCGGGCCTCTCACTGCTGTGGCCTCTCCCGTTGCGGAGCACAGGCTCCGGACGCGCAGGCCCAGTGGCCACGGCCCACGGGCCCAGCCACTCCGCGGCATGTGGGATCCCCCCAGACCGGGGCACGAACCCGTGTACCCTGCATCGGCAGGCGGACTCCCAACCACTGCGCCACCAGGGAAGCCCCCTCTGTCTTTTAAATGGCTCTAAAGACTATTCTAACAGTGTCATAGACAATAAGATCCTTCCTGGAATAAATTTGTAGTCCTCAGATCTAGTTACTTTGATGCACAGAAGCTTCCTTTGAATGTGTAAATTTTTGCATGTCTTTAGATACAACAACCTTGTTAAATTATATTGTTTTATTCTAAACTAGCATATTTTTAAAATATTCAGCAAGGTACTTAATTAGCAATTATAACATTGATTATTATTCAAATTCCAGCTGTCCTTCGTTTTGAGATTTTAGAATTATATGTATCAATAGAGAGGAACCGGCTTATTTTTTTCAATTATGAATAGTCCAATCCTCTAAAGTAATAATTTAAAAAATATTTTCATTTGCTATTTATGCTCAACATCTGCCTTTTTGCATCGTGAAACAGCTGAAAGTCTTGAAGAGCTAATGATAAGATTGCTCGTCTTGTTCTTATGCACACCTCTCCCCTAGTTTTAACGTTGGTCTTGAAAACAAGGGAAGATTTAGAACACACTTTGTGCAAATGACATTTTTTTTGTTCTGATGAACTGCAGTGTAATAATGATAGTGAAAGACAGTTTCTTTTATTTAGGGGAGGTGGGGAAAGGGGGAAAGGAAGAGAAAAGTAGAGAAATGCTAGAAGAAATCCATGTCCTCTGACAGCCTCTTCAGTTTCCTAAAGAGCAAACCTCATTCATGCTGATGTTATATTTCTAAGTCTGGTGCTAATGGTTGTATGACTATTCTTCTCTTTTTAGTGGTGCTCATGTGGTTTTAGATGATGATACAGATGTGGGCTATGTAGAAGATGGAACGCCATGTGGCCCATCTATGATGTGTTTAGATCGGAAGTGCCTACAGATTCAGGCCCTGAATATGAGCAGCTGCCCTCTCGATTCCAAGGGTAAAGTCTGTTCCGGCCACGGGGTAAGTAGGCATCGGTGTCCAGCCCAAATCTGAAGTTGGAGGATACCAAACATTGTCTGGCATCCTCCAGCTTCACAGTGGTTGGACTTCCAGTTCAGCCATTCTCCTTCCGTGACTGTTGTTAATATCTATGCACTGACTATGATTATTTCCTTAGTATCCTTATCTGCTAAGAATAACTCCTATATGTGTTGATATGGTTTTATTTTTGTTGTTTCTTTTACCACTGGCTATTTGTAGTCACTGCAGTCTCTAGAGATAGCTGGGCATCCAAGGAGTTGGAAGAAAATGGATGTGGTTCCTAAAGAAACTGTAGACCCCACGCGACTGCTTTGTACCATTCACAATAATATACACCCTCTCAGTAACTGCCTTCCGGCTACTCAACATGCATACTGAGTATCTATGTGTGCAAGATCACACTAGACTAGAGGTTGGATCACAGCTGTAATTCACGTGTTTAAAGTTGTACGGTTATGCTTGGACCGTTGGCAGCCAAAGAGAAGATGTACTTTCTATGACAACTGCATGTAGCTTTAATTCTATGCACAAAGTGTTCGGGCAGATGCTTCCTGGCAAACCGAGGTTTAATACTTAAAAGCACATTTTAATAATTATTTAAATTGGGTTTAGTAAAAGGAAAGTAGTTCAGAATTTAAACAGCCTTCTGAAATGGAAAAAAACAGACATGAAGAAACTCAGAGTGATCATCTCAAAGGAAGATGCTGCAATGAAGGTAAAAATAATCCAAAATATAGATAGCTAAACAGGTGATACGTCGTAGAACAAGGTAGAAAGACGTAAGAAGCTTACGCCCAATGACTATGATTTCGTGTTTGGTTGAAATCATAGGCTCACTGGGAGGCAGTACAGCCTAGTGGTCAAGAACATGGATTTTTGTGGCTAGAAAGAATCCTGGGTTTGAATCCTGGCTCTGCTTCTTTCTATCCCAGTGACTTTGGGCAAGTCACTCAACCTCTCTCAGCCATCAGCGTGCTAGTGTGAGTATTAAATGAGATGCTATACACAAAGCACTGAGAATAAGTACCCAGCACATAGTAAATGTAGTAAATATTCAATAATTGCTACAGTAAAGTAAAAGCGCTGGGCAGACCTCTCAGTTATTCAGTTATTGTTCTGAAAGCATTATAAAATTTATTGCTTTAAAAAGGCGCATGAGTCTCCACTACCCCCCCACTTTTTCATCTTGTTAAAAAAGGGGTTAAATTCAGCCTGTTAATCATAATCATGGTGTTGTGTCTTTTCAGATTAAAAAGCTCTTATTCCAATAAGCTTAAATTCGATTTTATCATCTCTAAATAATCTATCTGCGCATGTATTTCACAGGCAGATGAGGATTTAACCTACTCTGTCTCTAGTTTGTGGATGGTTATTTATTTCATCTAAATTACACATCCATTCCAGCATGCTGCTTGGTCCCCAGAGGAAGAGAAAGGGACAGAGCTCGCTCTAGGATGGTCTTCAGCCTGGCTGACTGAGACAGGATTGATACCGCGGGCAGGCAGGCAAGGTGGGAGGGTGTGTGTTTGGCTGGCAGAGTGCCCCCTAATGACTTCTGTGTTGAGCGTGGTGAGATGATGCAGTGCATTGGTGATTTATGCCTCCAGGTACTTCATCTCTGGCAATGCCTCTTAAACCCAGTATCACTTAATTTCTTGAGTTAAGCATATATGTTTCTACATTGTCAGACATTTGTGTACTTAAATAATATCAACACGAGTAATTAACATTTAATTTAAAAATTTCTTCCTTTTATTCTTGATTTTTCTGTAATTAACTGAAAAAAACCATCATCCAACTATTGGATCTATACATTGTTTCCCCTTGTCTAGTATTCAGAACCATGGGAAATTTTTAAAAATTCCCAATGGGTTTTAAAGCCTCTGCCTTGTTCCATGTCCCTTTTACATTTATCACCATTATTCCACCAAGTGCAGTGAAAATGGCGCATCTCTGTTCTTTGTTCTTCACAGGTGTGCAGTAATGAAGCCACCTGCATCTGTGATTTCACCTGGGCAGGGACAGACTGCAGTATCCGGGATCCAGTTAGGAGCCTGCACCCCCCGAAGGACGAAGGACCCAAGGGTTTGTGTGATTTCGGTTTCAGTTCCTTGCATACTGAATTCATTGGTACTCTTCCAGTGGCGCCCATATAACAACTTCATAGATTTGACAGGAGACACATAAGAATATCTCTTTTTGCCGTTAAAATGTATGATTCATATCACTACAGAATTAAGGGTTCTTGTAATATAACATTGAAAAAAAATGTTTGTTACCCGTTAGCCTAGAACTGAGATTGGGGAGAAGTAAATATACCAATTTCCTTTCTTTCCTTTAAACCTCATTCTTCTTCCATAATCACAAATGTTAATCATTTTATAGTTTGTCTAATCTATGCCAGTGTTTTTAATAGATAAACTCTTTTTCACTGACATGAGACTCTGGTCATTCCTCACTACTTGAGTCCTTCCAGAAGGAAGTTGTAGTCTTCCATGCTCTGTTTAAGCACACTTTTGATTAGGAAGAAATTGGAATACTTCACAGACCTCTAATACTTCAAAGAGAAAACGTGAAAGATCTGGAACTTTGTTTTAACCAGCCATTAAAAGGAGTTTAGAGTTAGAAGGAGTCTCAGTGGCCATCTAGAACCACCCTCATTTTTTTTTTTTACATCTTTATTGGAGTATAATTGCTTTACAATGGTGTGTTAGTTTCTGCTTTATAACAAAGTGAATCAGCTATACATATACATATATCCCCATATATCCTCCCTTTTGAGTCTCCCTCCCACCCTCCCTATCCCACCCCTCTAGGTGGTCACAAAGCACTGAGCTGATCTCCCTGTGCTATGCGGCTGCTTCCCACTAGCTATCTATTTTACATTTGGTAGTATATATATGTCCATGCCACTCTCTCACTTTGTCCCAGCTTACCCTTCCCCCTCCCCGTGTCCTCAAGTCCATTCTCTACGTCTACGTCTTTATTCCTGTCCTGCCCCTAGGTCCTTCAGAACCTTTTTTTTTTTTAGATTCCATATATATGTGTTAGCATATGGTATTTGTTTTTCTCTTTCTGGCTTACTTCACTCCGTATGACAGTCTCTAGGTCCATCCACCTCACTACAAATAACTCAGTTTTGTTTCTTTTTATGGCTGAGTAATATTCCATTGTATATATGTGCCACATCTTCTTTACCCATTCATCTGTCGATGGACACTTAGGTTGCTTCCATGTCCTGGCTATTGTAAATAGTGCTGCAGTGAACATTGTGGTACATGACTCTTTTTGAATTATGGTTTTCGCAGGGTATATGCCCAGTAGTGGGATTGCTGGGTCATATGGTAATTCTATTTTTAGTTTTTTAAGGAACCTCCATACTGTTCTCCACAGTGGCTGTATCAATTTACATTCCCACCAACAGTGCAAGAGGTTTCCCTTTTCTCCATACCCTCTCCAGCATTTATTGTTTGTAGATTTTTTGGTGATGGCCATTCTGACTGGAACCACCCACATTTTGTAGATGGGAACTCTCAGCCCCTGAGGTCAGGTGACATACTATGGTTACTCAGGTAACCAGAGGCAGGGCTGGGACCAGGACCCAAGTGCCCAAACTCAGGCCTATTCTCTTTTTCTACATCGTGTTATAATGTAGCCTGTGTCATCATAAATATGATAGTCACTTTCTCACTATTCTTCCCATTCCCAACCCATTTTATGATTTTCAAAGATCTAGAAAAGTCATCAGTTACAGTAGGCTTACTATAGCATCTATAGCATTGTACCTGAGAAACCAAAAAATGACTAGAACGAATGTTGTACACCAATGGGCATTGTATATCAGGTTCTTCTTTTTCATGGTACTGCTAACAGTATTTTATAAATAACTATCATGCTTTTTTTTCCTGAAGGTAGGAAAAATGCATATAGAAATAGTGTCATTTTGAACTGCTTAGTTTTGGATGAAAGTGCCTTTAACCTCTCTGGGCTTCAGTATTGTCCATATAGGAAACCATGACTTCGAAAGCGCATGAAGTTCCATAGTCCTCAATTCCTGAAGAGATTTAGGCTGATTTGGGTGCATGTGTAATGTTCAGTAGGAGTGGGTGTGTTAAAACACTTCTCATGAGTTTGCTTAATATGCCGTGATATTAAGATTCTATAAGAATCACAAGCACACCCTCACAGTCTATTTCTGTTCTCCTTCTATTTCTAAAAAGGAACCAATTCCACTTTTACATTTAGTCTTTCGTTACTTTAAAATTAGTACAAAAAATTCTTGGATCCACCTTCAGAACTTAGATTTAGAGAAGATTTAGGCTCTGACAAGAAGGAGAGATTCATTCTTTCCAAATTTTCTCGCCATAGCATGTCTGTGATTCTCTGAAAGATCTGGATGCTGTTTCCTCAAGTGTTGTATAAGGATGCCTGAACAGATGAGCAGAGCTAAAGTGGCTTAGACTTTGTCCTTTTTCATTATGTAGGATAGGGGATAATTAATTGTCTGGTTCTCTCTATTCCCCATTCCTTCACTCACCTGTGCCTAGAAAACTTACTTGGAAGCATAAAGTAAACTACATTCTAGAGAAGAGAATATCCATAGCTGCCTTTTGTTTTGTTTTGCTGTCTTCCCATTTCATGTGGTGCTAGTTTTCATTATCTTCTGAAGATAACCTTTTTGATCATTCAAGTTTATTGTAGGAAATTTTGAAAATACAGAAAAGATTAAAAAGAGGATAAAAACCATTCTTAATCTGGCAACTCAGAGGTAATCAATGTTAGCATTCTGGTAAGTTTCTTTCCTATTGCATATTTTCTTTTTTTTTTTAATTCTTAAGGAAGACAGTGGAATCATTTGAGTAAACCTACCAATTGGCTCTAAAATCCTCATGAATCTCTAATAATCTTGATTCATTTGAAAAAAGCCATTAATTGATATAAACAAAGAGCAGTTATTATTGTAAATTATCAGATTTCCAGAAAAGTCAAGCAAGTTTAGAACAAAGAAATAATGGCTCTATCCATAACGGTCGTTTATATCTTTTCAGCCTCTATAGGAAACTCCAGTAATACACTAGGAAAATGGGAAACAACAGAAATAAAAATTTAAACACTTGGCTGTAGATTTTTGATATTCTGGTTAAAAGAAGATGGTAGAAGAGAAACTAGGTACTTTACTTCTATTTTTTAATCCAGATAGCAAATATTTATTGATTCTCTACTATTTAAAAGTCAGCACATCCTTGCACATAGTAGGCACTCAATAAATATCACATTCCTTCTCTTTGGGAATATATAAAGGAAGTGAAATGGTGCCTGCAGTGCTGATTTTCCGTTTTTCAGAATCCATTTGTTGTATTGCCTTGCTGAAGAGTAACAAGTAATGAACTCAAGGTATTGAAACAATCAGTACTTCCTTGACTGTAGGTTCAGCAGCTGTATGAGGTGCCAAAGTTTTTCTCTATAACTTTGTGCTCTACATTCTTTCTCATGATTGAATTGGTCTGGTGTTGGATCAAGACCAAATTAGTAAAAAAATAAAGGTGAATTCTGTGACTCTGTTTCCATTGATTTGAGGAAGTCAGAAATGAACCAATGTGTTTTGGGTATTCCTTTCATTTTAACTATAGGTTCCTGGAAGAATAAAAATTCAACTTCTCCATCTAGGTAGGGATGAAAAACACACATGAAAGTATTGCCATTGAAGTCACTCTGTACTCGCTAAAGTTGTCCACTGTTAACCCACTGTTTAAAGCATGCTAGATTCTTTGCTCCAACTCTCAAATCAAAATTACTACAAGACAAGAAATAGGATCTCAATGCAAAAACCATGTGGGCGAGGATTTTTTTAAAAAGATTTTCTATCACATATTACTTCATTCATGTTTTCTACATTGTCATTCATTTTACATATGAAGACTTTGCTGGGTCCCTCTTCTCCCAACCTGTTTCCACTGAACTCCCTGAAAGAAATTATTTTGGTTAGTTCTACAAGGGTAAAATATGTTGGAACTCTGTTTAGAAGACCTAGAATTTCCACCTGCTGTAAGGAGAACCACGTCAAGTACCAGTAATTTTTGTAACGTGTAGGCATCGTTGCGCAGTGCTTATTATGAAATACATGGAACTTTTCTCACTGGTTGGTTTGCAGCACCATTGTAGGAAGAAAGAGAAGAAACTGGAACATATCAAATATTTTTATTGATATATATAAGGGCAAAGAACGGTCCTGGGAAGCTTTGGTCAGACCCTTTCATCATGACAATAGTCATCAGATCAGAGATGGAAGGGCCTTAGTGGCAATTCAGTTCAGACCCATTGTTTTAAAAATGAGAAAACTAAATTAGCAAGGTTAACAGCCAGTTAGGTGCAGAGCCAACAATAAAACGTAGATCACCTGATCTTCAGCCCAATGTTTTCTTTCTGTTATTGCACACAGCCTGAGTTAAAGCTGGGTGTTCAGTTATGCTGCTAGTTTTCATAGCAGTACTAAGTAGAAAGGGTGAAAAAAAAAAACAGGTAATGATTCAGCTTATTAGCTGATCCATTATTGTCAAAGGAAGCATTATATTATTAACATTTAGCAGTATGTTTTCATTTTTTTTCCTCTTTCTGTTGTTGGCTGGATTATTATTATTATTTTTAATCTTGGTCCCTGCTATCATATGTGATAAGAGGTAGAATTTTTGAGACATATATAATATCAAGATATGAAATTTTTCCTTTTCTTAGGAATTTCTATTCTATATGTAGAATTCTTCCACAGACTAGTCATGCTTCAGACACTTTGAAATTGTGTTTTTGAAACTGAGCGATTGGCTTTTTTCTTTTCTTGCTTTTAGAGACTTTCTGAAACAAAAAGCTGCATTATTTCATCTATGTGATTCCAATGAACCAAAAGGGGCTATAATCCTGCATCCTTTAATACTTCAAAGGCAGGAGGCATCAAAGCCATCACTTGTACTCTATGCACCAAAGTTCCTTCTGCAGAGATTTATTATCTTGTTAAAATTTAAGATTAGAAATAAATACTATACTTAATCTGTAACCAAACTGTGTTGTTTGCTCCCTTACTCTTACACCGTATTTTCTGGAACCCCAAAAAAAAGGCATTTGGTAGATAACAAATGAGTGAGTGAATGAACAAATACAGTCACATAATAAATAAATTCTTACAGAAGTGAAACTAGATCATAGGCCCCTAAAGATCCAAGGAATTTTTTTTCAATGAGAAGATAAACTCTTTGTAGCTGTGAAGAGCAGCTGAGACCTTGGTTTCTGAATATTTTCCCCTGTACAAATCCACCCACCTGTGAGCCACTCAGTGAATTCATGCCAGTTTGAAAACACGTTGAGTCGCTACCTACTGAAAGAGATAACCCTGTCAAGTATCATGATAAAGAATCAAATGGATTTTACATATATTTTTAGTATACCACCATTAAAAGTAGTGGGAGGGAGGGAGAGCAAAGACGGGAGAGGATACCTTTGAAAAAGCTATTTTTCCACTTACTTTTATGTTGCTTTGGTGTTGACTACTCATCAGTTAAGAATTGGAGATAACTGTTCTTGCACAGGGGAGATTAAAGACTATATCTGTTTATCTTGAATACATATTTGAAGCATCTGTAGAAGTCTTATTCCTCTGGTTGTTTCTAACACCTGCATGATTGATTGCCTAATTCTCTCGGTTCTGCAGTGAGAAATTACATCCATAGCAAATACAAAAAGCCTTTTAAAATAGCTATTTTTAGTCATCATTCATACAGTTACTATAAAGATAACAAATATTCATTTATCATTATGTTTTACAGAGATATGTGTGTGTTTCTTGTAATTTAGCACATAGAGCTTATATAAGAATTAACGAGGTAATAGTACTCTCACGTACTTTGGGTCTGAGGGCCAATGCCTAAAACTTAAGCAAAAAAAGCAAAAAAAAAAAATGATAACATGATGTATCCTGGTTAATTTAGTATTCTGAAAGCAATGATTTTCTAAGGACTCAAAAAAAGAAAAAATAAGGCACTCGATCTAGAATACCCTTCATCCCAATATTTACCTCCACAATTTGGAAATCTGAGCCATCAGTTAGGTTATTTTGAATTATAATGTACTGTCATATTTGGAAAACATTGCCACCACCTTATATGTTGGTCTTCTTTCTTTTCCCCTCAATGCTCTCCATAGACTTTCTCTGTTTTCTGTTGTGTCCCCCATCTTTTTCGTTATTTTAAGAACAACTCAGGTTGTGCTTAGTTAATGATAAAACTAGAATCTCTCACTCAGATTATTTGCTCTGTGATAAAATGAAGCAATTGTACTGTTGCTCACCAAGGTCCCCTCTCTTCTTTGGGAGAATATTTAGCTCAAAATGTTAACAAGCCCAATATTAAGCCTTAAAAAATTGTGACTTCGAGTCATAGTTCTTTGTTTCCCATAACACACAATCTGTGTGAATGCAGCCTTGTGGAAGCTAATTTCGGTCTTCATCGGTAAAGTGATTGAAGCCAGTGCTTTTGATTCACATAGAAATGTGAGTTAAAGTGCATTTTTGTCCACAGGTTTGCATGTATAGTCACAGCCGCACAGACACGTTCAACCCTGAATAACCTGCCTCCCTCCTTCAATGCTAAACTTCATCTTGCCCATGCAGAGAACGCTGGGGACCTGTGCTCATTCCAGGCCCATTTTGCAACCTGCCAAAGCTATTCACAGAAGTCGTGATGTGCGGGGATGGAGTGTCTCCACTCAGACATCCGCTACTGCATGGTTTGAAGCAATTAAGACAGTTGCCCGGAGACCCTAACTTTCTCTCAGTGCATAGTTTATACACTGGAGACTATAAACAAAAACTAAATGTCCCGCTACAATGTGTGTCCCAAACATTGCAGGTTATTTGAGATACACTTTTCCAGATAAAGTAACTTTCCAGGTAAAAATGTGGTTCATTTGAAATATATTCTGTTTTAAATTTGTAAGGATTTTCACAAAATTGGAATAAGATCTGAATTTCAAAAAAGATATAGCTTCTTAGGCATATTTAATGGTTTGAGAAGTTTATAAAAAGCATAGTAATGGTTTATTACTTTCATAACCAAAATACAGATTTGCTGTTATGCAATTAAAATTACATTTTAATTTTATCTCACTCCGTGTAGGACCTATAACTCAAATTGGATTATTTACATGTTTAAAGTATTTATAAAAGATTATGTTTTTAAGTAGCATTTGTGGAATTTGAACGTAAATTCAAAATCATCCTCAAATATTTGCAATGTGTATGTAGATCTTAACTTCAAATCTTAAAGCAAAGATCTCAATCTTTAACCGACTTTCAGAGCATTTCCTGAACGGATTATGTGTATGTTAGTGAAATCAGTGTGTAATTAATTTCCTTTGTTAAAAAAATCTCCGTTTTCCCTCCACACAGTGAGCATGGCCACAAGCAGGCTAATAGGTGCTGTGGCCGGCACCATTCTGGCCCTGGGGGTGATTTTTGGAGGCACAGGGTGGGGAATAGAGTAAGCATCTTTCTGCGTTTCAGAGTGTTTCTGTTTGGTTCCTGGCGTGTGAGCTGACCCTTGGCATCTGACTCCCCCATGTGTTGTCTCATTGCTGTGTTCCCTGTGGTAGTGCCCCTTGTGGTGTGATTTGGATGTGTTTGTGTCCTGTGGTTTTCTCGTGCAGTGGAGAACCTTCTCCTGTCTGGAACAATGTGGGGCATAAAATAATATTGGGGTGCTTATGATGTCTTCACAGTTAAGGCAATGGTCCAAAAGCTTCCATTGCTCCTCCCTTTGTAAAAGTAATTTTAAGATACAGATTTTTTGGACAAACTATTGACAAAAATGCTTTTATATGAGAGTTTGTTAGGATTCTTATAACAAGTTTAATCTTCACCAGTCAAATAGATCCACGTATACAGCTAGGAATTATCAACAGTTGTAGCTCCTTTTAAAGATAATCCAAATGTAGCCACTAATATTTCCTCCATTTATTTAGTGATACAGGAGGCTTCAGCTTAATTTTTTTTTAAAAAAAGAAGATATTCAGGATACTGCCTTTATTTTCTTCTTATAGAACAGGTTAATCATTCAAATCAGAAGTTTACATAAATATTTGGAAACAAGGAGCCTTAAGAAAGGGAAGATATTTAGTGCAAACCTTAAGTGAACAGTTGCAAATTATCTGGTGCGTTTGTCTTAAAAATAACGAGTGTATAAATAAATATATTGTGTGCCACTTGCCCTACACAGAAATACAGCTCTTCTCATTGGTGCTTTAATTTAGGTTGCTCTGTACTTGATCCACATCCTCACAACAGCTGTCATTTCTCCATGGGATATTGCTTTTATGAGGTTGCCAATCTGTAGACTAAAAGATTATCCTAATATTTTCCCCCTCTAATTACAGAGAAAGCATTTACAAATGACAGAAATACCCCACACATGCTGTCTTTTCTATTCAGTGTAGTGGTGGTAACCCTCCCCAGTGGCCCAGGAATGATTTCCTAGTATCTTAAGGAAACACCAGATAAACTCCATTCAACCTCCCCAAACCACGGGCTTGTTGCTAGCATCACACACGTTCCACCTTAGTCCCATTAGTTGCTGCACACAGAACAGTACGGGCCTGGGAGACCTCGGCACCAAAATAGCATTAAGAGAGGAGGAGTCCAGAGGTGTCACTTTGTGTTGAAGATTACCTAAGCTTTCTCTCCCCTGACTGAAGGGCTTTGACTAGACTGGGATCTTCTAACTCACATCCCATCTGTATGGACTGTGAAGCTAATTAACTCAAGGGAAGCTAAAATACTGGAAAAGATATTTTATTTCTCTTTACTTGTTAGAAAGTAAATATTTTATTTCTCCTTACTTACTTGTATATGACAGAGGTAAAATATTTAGAGAAAACAAGAACTTTGTCCTGTAAAATTTCACTTTGGGTCTGTTAACTGGATTATATACAGAAGCAACATTCCTTGTCCAGGAGAAATTCTATATACATTTATGTGAAATTCCTCCCTGAAGAAAGGTAGTTTTCTAAAAAATCATCCCAATTCCATTTTTATATTATTTTATAGTATATAAATTCCATTTTATATCATTTTATACTATTTATTGGCCATAACTGAAATGTACTAACAGAAGGGATGAATTTTAATAAATTTCCCTTCTAAAAATTTAGAGCTGGGCAGAATCCAAGGCCTTTGCTGTAAGGCATAGTCTTTGTTGCCAACCTTTGTTTCATCTACGCTTCCACTGTTGTTAGTTTGTGGCTTTTTCTGGTTGTGACAGGTAAGTCCGTATAAGCATATATATATTTCTTTAAAATAGATTTATTTATTTAACTTGGTTTCTGCACTCTTTTTGTCTATTAGTTTACTGGTTTTTTTCCTTCAAATTCTAAATTTTGCCATAATTGCTAAAACCAGAAATATAGCTTTTTAAAAATAAAATCCACATAGTATGATATAGATGGTTTTAACACTTTTTGGTTCAACTGATAGTATTAATGTTCATTTAGTCACTGAGGATTCCACAGAGCTTTTCTTTTGGTTTTGTTTGGGATTTTTGCCTTTACTTCTACTCCTTAGTTTATAATTGTAAATCAGGAATCATTTCTCACGGATTATGTGTTGATTCTAATCCCAACCTATGCTTTCTGGGCTGGTAAAGTACAAATCATTTCTAAAGCATACAGAATGTAGACGGCAATACAAATTTTTTGAAAGTTTGTTTCAAAATTTGATTCCTTATTAAAATGTGGGAGTTTGGGATTGACATATACACACTGCTATATTTAAAATAGATAACCAACAAGGACCTACTGTATAGCCCAAGGATGTCTGCTTAATATTCTGTAACAACCTAACTGGGAAAAGAATTTGAAAAAGAATAGATACATGTATATGTATAACTGAATCACTTTGCTGTACACCTGAAACTAACACAACATTGTTAATCAACCATACTCCAATATAAAATAAAAATTTTTAAAAAAAGAACAAAAGCAGAAAAAAATGTGGGGAGGAAATACAGCTAAATGGGATAATGTTTAGCAATCTTAAAGAGAGTAAATTGTTTTGGCTTTGCAGTCCGCAGGGTGTCTGTCATAGCCTGTGCGTACCTCTGCTGTCTCTGCATGAAAGCAGCCATAAACAGTATGTAAACCAATGAACGTGGCTGTGTTCCAATAAAATTTCTTTGCCAAAAAAGCATCGGGGGCATATTTGGCCTGTGGTCTGTAGTTCGCTGACCCTCAATTTGTAGCATAAGCTTGAGAGTCAGACAAATTTGTGTTCAGATTTTGCCTGTCTCTTATTAACTTCTAGAAGCCTCTGTTTCTTCATCTATTAAGCAGGGATAATCATAGTTCCTATCTCGTAAGGTTTTTGTGAGGATCAAATGAAATAATATTTGTCAAGAGCTTAGAACTGTACCCGGCATGTAGTAAGTGCTCAATATACAGTAGGTAATCTGCTTTTCCTGCACTCATTATTATTTATTATTTTCAGTGTGTCTCTACAGGCCACTGAGATTTATGTTCTGTAGAACCTCAGTGGTTAGCCTGTGAAGACCACATCCCCCAGCCTCCCATTGTCCCCCAGACTCACTCATCCTCCACCTCCCCACTCATGCCCACAGCACTGGGAGGTCTCCGAGTGAAAACATACAATGCACACAATTTTGGTGCTGCTAAAAGTGGCATCCATTTATGTACACAGTTGAGGGCACTGATGTGAGCAGAAAAGAGAATTTTTTACACAGAAATGAATGTATACACAAACTCAGGATCTTAGGGGAACTATGAAAATTGGCCTTGTGACTTCTGAAACAGAGATGTATAGTTAGGACTGGAAGTGGCTTGCCGTTAGGAGCACTGGACCTGCATATTAGCATCCTGGAGGTTGTGATACTTAGAATAATTCGTTTGCTGAAGTTAGCGTTTCTTACATTTAAAAACAGTGAGCTAAAGTATTTTCCATGTGGGTGGAGAGGATTTACTGTATGTTTCAACTCTTAAACAACTGATAGAAGCTCCACCTTGCATTTTCTTTCTTGCTGTCTTTCCGACTCTCTCTCTCTCTTTTTTTTTTTTTTTTTAACTATCTCTAAGCCTCAGATTTCTCTTAGCAATAACTGGAAAATTGAAGATAGATTCAATTTTCAAAAGAATCTAAGGAATCTTTTTCCCATTTCTACAGAATTACCCAAATGAATTTTATGCTTCCTTTATATCTTGTCTTTGGAACCCCATGTTGCTGTGTGAACACTGTATAGGTCTGTACAGTGAAGCTCTTTGAGAGCTTCAACGTTTCTATTTTTTGATACCCTCCTTCCGACTTCTACATTTTAACTGTCTCCAACGGGGGATAAAAAATTTAGCATTCAGACAACTTTATGTGCTGCTTGAAAGAGCATTCCAGTGGAATAGTTTTCCTTCTTTTCATGCCCTCATTTGCCAGTCAGATTGAATGAATTCTAACGCAGTCGTGTTCTTTATTCGCTCTTTTACTTGTTTGATTCGTGATACTGGGAAAGGGGAGGAGAAGAAAGATGGGCAACGGCAGCTATTGGGCATCCATAATTTGCTTCAAATTCTGAAAAAGGTGAACGGAATGAATTATTCTGTCAGTGGTGCAGAAACTTTGGATTTCCAGGTAGATGAATCCAAGCAGTAGCTGTCTATAAATAAAGGTGATTTAAGTGTTTAGCGATCTTTTATGCAGGGGACTTACTTCCTGAAACTGCTTATGTGCCTGTCCCTGGTGGTAATGAAAGTGGTCGGCTCATATGACTTTCTTCCCATGATCCTTTGTCACAGGTCCTAGTGCCACCAATCTCATAATAGGCTCCATCGCTGGTGCCATCCTGGTAGCAGCTATTGTCCTTGGGGGCACAGGATGGGGATTTAAGTAAGCAATGCCGCATGTCTTCTTCTCAGTGGCTCTGGTACTTCTCTTTTCTGCTTACATAACTAAGTTTTGAGTTCCTGCTACCAGATTTCGAGTTTTAACAATAAAACTGCTAAAAATAAATATTTTTGTTCAGAAATGGGTCAGAAATGAAGAAACATGAAACCTCAAATATCATCTTCAGGCAAGTGGGAAAACATGAAATGTAGAAGGCATTCACGTGCACTGCTTAAAGGAGAAGTTCTTTGATAAAATAACTTTTAGGAGCAAGCATCCTGAGAAACATTTATTTATATGCAGATAATCGAGGAAACCATGTCATTGGAAATAAGTGGATATAAGTTCCTTGTATCTGTTTAAAACTGGTGTATATGCCATTGACATTTTGAAATTTTCACAACCTAAGTAACCATTTGGTTCTTATTTTTCACATGTAACATGTATAGCTTTGTGATTCGAAAAGCTTCATTAATTTTATAAAAACAGATTTAAAAAAATAGTTTTATTAATTCCCTAACCTACTGAATTGGTTTCTCATTGGAATTTGAAGTCTGTGGCTTTGTGACACTTCCTATTTTCTAATGAACTGTTAATATTGACATGACTGGTAGGCCTTTGTGTTTTCATATGACCTTTCAGTTTGGATTGTACATTGATCACTGAAGTAAGTTTGTTTAAATAGACACACCAGATAATCACAAACAAACCTTAATTGTGGTCCAAGTTTTTGGACCTAATTTATCCAGTTTGGATGTTTCCATACCTTGGATTCATTGGATAATTGCCTTTTATACCTTTTCGTGCTGTGATGACTTGATTATTGTGGTTTGTAGATAAGACCTCCTGTGCCAAACACTCCCTGTGATCAATTCAGTTTCAATTAGATCTAGGGAAACAAATTTAAACAGGAAATAAGACCATTACCCAAATTCAAAACCCACTTTGCCTCCATCTGTTTATTTAACAGAGGAAGTTTTTGACCTAAATTGAAAGTTTCAATTGAAATTGAAAGTTTCTGACCTTGAATTATTTGAATAATTGCCTTAATTATGAACTTTATTCTATTTTATGTTTGGAATTCTGAATTCAATATATTTAAACCAGGTAAAATGTTATTATTAGAAACTGATTATGAAAGAAAAACAAACCAATAGATGATTTAAATAAATTCAACATTTTCTGCTAATATTGCTATTATATTAAGATTTAATGCATAAGCCTACAAGGTTTTGAGTGGCTTCAAGTTGGAAAGGTGTTATCAAATGGGATGTCTTTTCTACAGGGATATTTATAAACTTGAACTTGTTCGGCGAAACAGTAATTTTGGCATCGAAATACTTTGAAAAACACACACAAAGTAAGCAAGCCCTGTTTAAATTTCTTGTATGGTATTACCAAAATATTGCCCAGATGGTGAGTCTCTCACATGGTACCTAACAAAAGAATATATGTTTGTTTGGGCTGACCTAATTCCAGCAAAAACTTTTCAGTGTCTCATTACTGTAAAAATGTCATTGTACGTTGCAGTAGTTCCAGGATCTGTTATCATTCTAGAATGCTCCTTTGAACTTTTTCATAAATATGCCTCAAGAAAAATAAATTGGGCTCATGCCCAGGCTTATGCCTCCTTAGTGTTAGGAAACCTCAGTTTCAAAGGCCTGGAGAAGAGTCTCCTGGGCATCTTTGCCATCCAGCCACCTGCAGTGACAGATGTATCACTTCAGCATTTGGCGATAAGAGCACTGTTCTGTAGCAGGACCTCAAAACAGTGGCCTGGCCTAGCTCACAGCTTGAATTGCATGTTTCTTTGGGGAAAAACAAAAAAGCCTTTATCACTGTGTATATAAGTGGATTAGGCCCGTACAGTTTATTTATATCTGCGAGAGATGTCTAATCATCAGAACACACACACACACAAAAAGAGGGGAGAAATGGATACTTAATGAGGTGAGAAAAACAGCCTTTCTGGAGATGCTGTGCAGACACGTGTACGACTGGGCTGTGTCAATACCCCTTCCCATCCCTATGACCCTTATAGGAAGACATTGTAGCAGGCACACAGTAGTGCAAAGTAAATATTTGTATGCCCTGAAACAAAGAAAAAAATGAAGGCAGAATTCTTGAACATGTCGCTTTAGCCGTTTAAATTCGGAGAAGCTGCTACTCTTTGTGCTATTGGTTTGCTCCATGAGGAGCTTTATATTTTCAGAGTTTAGATCTTTAGATTTTAATAGTAACCATGTGGTTTGTATTAAACTTTAAATAACTGCTTCCACCTTGCAATAAAAAGCTTTGGGTGCTGAATGATAAAGCTTAGGTTTTCCCACCATTTGGACAGTTTTGGAGATGATTAGTCTAGAGGTGATTTGGAAGTAAAATTATTTGCTAGTTGAACTGAAACTTCGAGTTTTTTCATTGAGTTCAGTGTAGATACAAAAGAGCTTTCTTTAGAATCAGAAGTTGAAAACAGTTTTTAAAAAGGATTGCTCTAAATAAATACCTTTATTGGAAATCCCTCCTGAAACGGGTTTTTATTACTAGACGGGAAATTGGCAAAGTAGCCTGAAGAATCTGAGGGTACATAAACTTTTAGATTAAAGGAAAATATATTAACTGCTCAGGGGAAGTACTGCTTTTTCCTAATGTCACATTTCTTTAGGTATAACACTGAGTAACATAGATGTGGAGGAAGTATCATACCAAACATAATCTGTTAGAGTATGCATGAGAAATACAGCTGTGCTCTGACTCCTGACACTGTCTGCCATTCTTTATGGTTCTTTTTTTTAAACCATATTTCCCCTGAAATAGGTGGTAAAAGCATAAGCATATGTGAGTGTACATGCATGTGTGAATGTGTACATATTTGTGTATGTAAAGTGATAATGAAGCTTTATCAAGATTGCTGTGGTCAAAAAAATAATATGAATTTAGATTACTTCTTTTTAGCAGAATAGTAGAGTCTGAAAGTTTTGGTTAACGTAAGTAAGACTTGCATGAGCAAGGTTGTGAAACTCTTAAAAAGAAAAAAATGCTTAATTTGGTAGGTTATTTTTTTTTAATATTCTGATGTATTGGATAATGTGGTAGGCATACCTTAGTAACTTCAGTTAATTGCATATTCCAAGTATGAAGATGGCTAAGGGATAATTCAGTCTATGAACTCACAGTCTTTGGGGGTGTCAGGATTTTTCTCTGAGAAATCCTGTGAAAACTGAACATAGGCCCTTGGCACACCAATTTGTCCAACTTTCCACCACATCTGCATCGATTTACACTCACCCCATGCTCTTTTTTTCTCTCCATCCCTACACACACTAAGTAAAGCTACGAATTGTGCTGCGGAAGATTGCAAACCTCTGTCCTGGTTGACTCCTGGAGACACATGGCCCCTATCCAGTGCTGAATAATAATGCTGCTCCACTAGGTCATTAGAGCTGTTGCTTTCCCTGGACTTTGGAAAAAAATCGAGAAAATGAAGGATCGTTTTAGTAGCATTTAGGATCATTCTCTAAAGCTTAGGAAAAGTGACAAATATATAAAGAGAAAATTGCATCTCTCCATCTAAAAATGAACAGAATTGCTGTTATTAACCTAGATATGGCTTTTTAGCTGAATTCCTTAAATTTGAAGACAGGAATTTTGATGTGAACAATATGGTCATTTATATGCACATAAAGTATATCAACATCATAGGCAATGGTAGTAGAAAAGAGGAATTCTAGGTGATGGTAGGAAAAGAACTTGAAGGTAATAGATGATGCCAGAGTTTGTTGGCAATTCATATCACAAGATTTTAGGATGAATATTGAGTTCTTCCAACCATATTATAATCTCAGTCTGTGGAAGACTGTTGCCATGTCCCATTATTCCGCTGCTTGCTCTCTGCATGGGATTTGGTGGCAGGAGTGGCCGTCCTAGCCTGGCAGAGCTCCTCCTGACATTAAAAGTGTTAATTTAATAAGTCTGTGGAATTACATATGTGGTTTCCTCTCTATGAGAAGTTACTTGGGATACAAGTCCTTACTGAGCCTGACTTGAACTCTAGGAGATTCTGTTTGGCTTTTGTTCCTTGTCATTGGAAGTGCTAAAGAAAAGACTGTTTAGATGCTTGCAATAAAAGAAATTTAAAGGGCCATATCTGGATTATCACAAGGAAAGTTAACCGAATTGTTTGAATGTCACATTGGATGAAATTTGAAAGGAACTTAATATTGCTAATTACATTTTCTCAAAAAAGCAAATGTCCTTTTTTCTCTTTTTTTCTTTTCATTTTTATAGAGTTAGGAAATGGGATCAATTTTAGGTAGTCTTTCCATGAGGAGGATAGCCAGACTGCCGCTTATCTGAATTACATGACCATATCCCAGTGCAAAATAAGGAGCCCTATTCCTCTAGTACCTGCGACTCCTGGGTTAGGCACTTTCTCACTCAGACCTCACAGGTGGTGGTGGTGTTGGGTTGGCCAGAAAGACCCACTTCAGCTCCCTGACTCAACCCCCTGGGGAAGGGAACTCAGTCTAAGGTGACCAAGGAGGCGGGGTTGGGCAAAGGGTTCTTGGTGGGCAGGTGATGACTCATCATGGAAAGAAAAGAAGGTCTTAGTGGTGGATAGACATACCCTTAAAAGAAGACCTGAGACTTTGCAATTCCAAGATGGTTATTGTTACGTGAAGTGCTTTTTAAAAATTTTGTATAGATGAATATGTAGTATAATATATAGTAGACAAAAGTACAGGTTTTTCAAAAGTAGTGAAAATGGATGAAAACTGGGTCAATGCAGGGTTTATGGATTACACTAATATTTTATAATGATCCAGAAATACCTTGCAGGTTATGATGAAAAAGTGAGCTGCCTTCAGAATCTAGTGAGCAGAGGTATTCAGAGGAAACACTGTGGAAGAAAAGCAGCAGACATCTACGCATGAGAGTAGTGCTTTCTCATTAAAATAGAACAAAAAGACTTGACAGGCAGTTCTCAACATACAGTTTACCCCTGAGGAACCCTCAAAGTCAGCCTGCTGCAGGAGTATCCCTCTCTGTCTTCATCACGGGGCTCCACTTTCTCCCTGCTGGGACATCAGTGGAGGAAACATGGTCCTGGAATTCCCCATTGGTTTCTAGAGTCCATTTTCCCGTAGACAGGAGGGTGGCTTGGCTTCCTGGTCTGGCCTGGGAGTCCAGTCATACTGTAGAACATTTTTTGTATAAAAAATGCAATCTAAGCTGCAAAAACTGGCTTTTAAAAGGAGCACAAGCTTCTGGACACTAGAGGTTGCCTGTATGCCAGGCTGAAATGGAATTTCATATCTCCGTTTAAAAATGAACCAGGGAATTCCTGGTTAGGACTCAGTGCTTTCACTGCCGTGGGCCCGGGTTCGATCCTTGGTCAGGGAACTAAGATGCCGCAAGCTGCACGGTGCAGCCAAAAAAAAAAAAAAGAACCACATTGTCATGATGACCGTAAACGTGGCTATTTATCTGATGTTCCCTGAATTTGAATGAGGGCAATATTGTCATTTACATGGGTAGCATGAGCACACTTGATCTTTCCTCCACATCCACTTTTGACATTAGTTTAACATTTCTCATGAGTTCCAGCAATACATATCTAAATAGGTTGGGGCTCCTAGTCCGTCAGGGTCATTTCACAAGGTCAAGCAGTCCCTGTTTTTCCCCACCTGACTCGCAGGGCGTGTGGTTCCTTATCCATCTACCTTCAAGGGCAGTGAACATAGGTAGAGACACAGGTCCTGTGCTCTGAAGTAAACTAGCTCAGTGGCAGATACATCACGGGAGACTTCCTGTTTGTTCTCACCTCTCTTTCCTGGGCAGCTTCAATAATGGCCGCTTTTAAGAATACTGACCCAAAAGAGGGTTGAAGGGTTGGGGAATGGTGAAGAGAAAAAAGTAGCACTGTTGGAAATAGTGTTTGCACTACATGTTAGCCAGTGATCCACATGCTTAAGCCATTAATGAAGATGCCATAATGAAAAGGTTAAAAAAGAGAAGGGAGATTTTCTTTAAAGATGTTTATTTTTGCTATTTCCAAAGAGAAGCATAAAAGTGGTCATCTCGGAAAAAAAATAAGAACTTTGCAGGATGTCTTTCTACATATTTTGAGCTTTGGTATTGTTCTGATTTTGAATTACCTCTGGGCGAGGAGGAATATACTGTAATCCTTTTGGTACTTAGAGCTGTAAGGGTATCCAGCTGGCCCCAAGTGAGTGGGCAGGGGGATGAGGGATCCTGGGGACTCGCTGGTCTCCAGTTTTGCATGATGCCGCGGTGGCAGCTGCGTTGCACCCGCTCAGTGTGCAGACTGAATGCATGAGCCCCCTTGCTCGATGCCCCACATAAAGCCAGACCACGGGGAGGTTGCAACTAACTTTTGTTGTTGCCTTGTAGTGTCTTGCTGGTTCTTTCTTTTCTCTTTTTAAACATAGGAACCTCTTTTTAGGAGACCGGACACCGTGAGCAAGGCATTTTAACTTGCTTACTTCAAACTAAGCTAAGCTGCTGCATTTGCTTAACTAACCCAAGCCTGTGTCCATTCTCCCTTGAGTGTACTGTCTTACTGTGCACTCAGGTTTTCAACTTTCTAGGTAAGGAAAATGCTTGTTCCAGAGTAAGGTAAGAGCTCACACCACCAAGGCAGCAAGATAACTGAGTAGAGCAAAGGTATTTGTTTTTGTTTTTGTTTTTTCCACTTTGACAAAAGCTGATCCACTGATCTAGAACTCTCAAGTTCTGGAAGGAAGTAGCTATAAGACCTGCAGAATTTTTCTTAGTTTTGCTAATAGCCCCCTAAGTGGGAGAGCCTCCCTGGAATAATTTACATCTAGTTAAAATTAGCCATGTCATTTACTTCTGAAACAGACAAATTGGGCTGCCCGTGGCTTTCTGTGATTTACAATGAACAACTTGAAGCTTCTTTTGGTATTCATAAATGAATACACACTGGCAGGGAGGTTGTACCAACAGCCAAAAGTGTGAGCTGTTCTGTGTTTCAATTTCAAGTTATTTGGGAAAATCTGCCTTGGGGCCAGTTGATCACTTTGCTCTGGAACTAGCATTGTTGTCATTATCATTACCCTTCTCTCATCACTATCTGATTGATATTGTGGATTTTTCCCCTCTGCTTGCATCTTCTTTTGACGCACTCTGGAAGAAATGTCAAGAAGAGGAGGTTCGATCCTACTCAGCAAGGCCCCATCTGAATCAGCGGCACTGGATGAACGGCATCTTGCACTGTTGGATTCTGGGTATGACATACGTGCAGCATCGTTGCCGGAACTCTTAAGTCTGTAAACAAAAACACTGGGTGGTAATGACTACAGAACTAAAGTTGGGGTGACAGGGATGGGGTAAAAGAAAACTGTCCTTTTTGGAAATAATTTCAAAGAACCTCCTCCCACCACCTGTCAATAAAAGGGAGCAAAAGACAATGTTATAAAAAGAACGATTTCAGAATTTTTTTTTCCAATGAAAGGAAGAAGGAACAACAACAAAAATTAAGTGCAATAAAAGAACCATTAAAAAATAGCAAATGTTCTTTTTCTTTCCTCAGCGTGTTGGCACTTAATATCTTCTAAATGGTTTGGCATGATTTTTTTTTTCTTTTCCTACCAATGACACACTCCAGTGGCATGAAGATCAAAGGGTAAAATCTGCATGGCATATATACAACAAGCAGCTAGCAAGCCAACCACAGCAAAACCTGCAACTGAATTCCTAAGGTGAAGGCGACAGATGAGCCCATGGAAGCTGCCTGACCCCCAGCCCCCTAGTCTAGACCAGGCCACGAGGAGCTCCACACACCCCTGCTCTTGTTGATTCACTTTCCCGTTGTCTTTTCTCCTGGACCGAGCATCCTTTGGAAATGGGAGCTGGAATTTGAACAATGAAGCTATTGTATAGTTCTTTTATAAATGTAAATATGGAAATAAGAGATTTTGACACATCGTTTTCACTTGTCTGTACTGAAATATTTCTCTTGTAAAGGTTCTCTGTAAATTTGAGTTTATTGTTTGCTCCCCATCTTTTTGGGTTCTTTTCTCTATTTCTTTCTGTCTCTGTCCTTCTCTCTTGTAACGTGTTGTACAGTGATTCTTAGGTTTGCTTCAAAAAAGACAGATGTGGCCACAGATTCAGGGATTTGGGGCACAAAACAGGTGCAATTAAAAAATGAAATGCTTGAATGAGATGAAATGCTTGAAACCAAAAATAAACAAAGTGTGGGGGACACAAAGAACAAAATAACCCATATGAAAAATATAAAAATTATGTAAATGCAAATATATGTACTAAGTCTCTAAATTTTTTTGGATGTCATTATAAACATATGTATATAATGTAAGAAAGTAGACGCCCTCTCAAATTAATCACAAAAGTGCCAAGCTCACGGTTTTAGCTTTTGGTTCTGACAGTTTTCTTTCCCTGTCTTTAATGTGAAAGGAGGATAAACTTAAAGCCTTAAATTAAAAAATAATTTTTAAATGTTGAAAGCTTGAGGAAGAAGTTAAGCTTTCCATTTTATTCATATCTATTATTGTCAATATTTCATTCATGCTTTCAACTTCCTGCCTCAAAATATATATGGTAGATACCCACTGTAAAGCTGGTCATGTGGACAGAAACAACAATTACCTTCTTGTGAGCATTGTTAAAATAGGCTTTACTTCTGTGTGTTGTATTTTCAACAAACCTTGTTTGGCCCACCGTGTATGGCCGGTCGGTGGAATGTTGCGCTGGATTACAACGGGATTCTACTATATACAAATTCACATCCTTCTCTCCCCTCCTGGCAGATTTGCAGATGTAATCTGGGTTCCCAGGTCCCTCTAAATTTAATTCACTGTCATTGAATTCTTCTTCCATTTATGGTCAAGATAGCTTTTGTTCAAGTGTTAGGTATATACTTCCGTAAAGAAATTTGGTCCCAGATTTGTTTTGAATGTAAAAACCTGTACATGATCCTTTCAGTGAGCAGCCTTCTAGAGATGAGTTTTCCTGAAGGCCCGCAAAGAGCCCACACTTCTTTAATGTCCTGTTTTTAGAAGCAGGACATCCAATTGTACTAGTCACTTCTTCATGACAACCAAATTAGTTGCTAGATCGAGCTTTAAACTCCTCTTCAGCGAGATTCATGACACTAGTCTCACCAGTCTTGCTTGGACTTTGCAAAGGATTAAGTCCGAAAAATGTACTGCTTAAACAGTGGGGTTTTCCCCAGGTTATCTTTAATTGTGGAAGTGTCGCAATCATAGAGCAGAAACCTTAATTTCTCTATGCTACAATAAACCATAACCTAACATCTTAATCCTGTTACTGCTTTCTGAGTCCTAGGTGCTACACAGGTAGGCAGTCTTTCTCTAGAACTAGCTGTATGTTTATATCGTACTCACAGGGCTACCTACAAGGTTTATCAGCCGTACTCTTGGCTTCCTAAGACACAGGGTGTATCCCTCTACCAAGCGGCACGGGCCCTTAGAGGAAGCTTGGAGGAAACTCAGATTACTCGGCATCTCTTCCTGTCACCACATCGTTTACATCTCTCTGTTGCTGGGTCCTAGTCATTAGTGGATACTCAGCTGCTGCTGAGTCCACCGTACACATTTCACCGCTGTTCCAGAGGCACCACGGTGACTTAATAGATACAAAACCATGGTAGTGCAAACAAGTTAAATCTATTGTTAACTTTTGAGCATTTCACAAACAACATTGTAAATGTGCGATGTTATGTTTTAAATCAGACCACAGTGGTCCCCAAATATTATGTACATATGGCAAATGTCAGTGTAACTTTTTGTTACACTGGCAATTTCATAGGTAATGAAACCTATGCTCCAGTGTTAAATTATTTGTGTGTATATGTAAAATACACAAGCTTTAAGCTACCTGTGTATGACTATGAAAGATAATGCAACCATACCAGTTGTGAACAGTGGATTATAGTTATTTTTGATGGTATTAGGTTATGTAGTTTCAAACTCTGTTGTATTTTCTCTTGCATATGCCATTCATTTGCTGATTCTTGTGGTGTGAATATGCCTTTTTATTCGTTTGAGCTCAAAACACAAGCATATCACTGTTTAATGTTACCCAACAAGAGTTAGTGTTAAGTGATGACAAGTTCCCATTTCACCTGCTTACTTTTGCTACATTAATTAATAACACATGGATGAGGAGATGTGCGCTGACTTCATTGCTCACCCTGGGATACTGCATGAGCCCATCAGATTAGAGCTACTCCTATTAGATAAATGAGCAGTACACATAAGTGCATGTTATAAAACATGAATCACGTAGAGCTGTGGAGTTTTACCAAGTGGAATGTGTGTGGGTTTTCTGTTTTTCTTTTTTTACTATGCAAAGATGGGAAATGTACAAACTTCTCAAAGACTAGTGTCTGAAGATCTTTCCAAACAGTACTTGAACCCTTTCTTTAAAGTAATCCCATCATATTTTATAGCATTGTTGCTTCCATTGTTAATTTTTATTTTTAAATAGTTTCCAGTTTTTTAAGTGCACAACCTGAAGTTTTGTTGGAAGTTAATAAATTCATTCATACCTTGTTGGCTGTCTATGGATGGAGATTCAGTAGTCATTGTATGCATCTGTAGTCAAGTGTATATTAAAACTTTTGTTAACATTGAGTGTTGTAGCTTTTTACTTTGATCATTTTTCTTAAACCCTTTTTCTGTGTCCTCTTGTATTGTTGGTTAAGTGGCTGTGCGCCTGACACGATCAAGAGTTTTAGCACTGGTCTCTTAATCAAAGGCTCACTAAAAATTTAATCAGTCAATGGAGCAAAATAAAATCTCTGATTAATGATAAATATATTGCTGATTAGGATTCAGTTTCAGTGGATTTATTGGAAATGCTTTGCTTTTAGTAAGTCAGGGGGAAAAAAACACCTTAGGACTATATCATTACCATTTTTTTTTCTTTAGTGTCTCTCTACTGGGTTTAAAGAGGGGATGGCTAGTCATAGCATCCACACTTTTGACCTGGTACCATTAGAATCAAACTAAAAAGAAAAATAGAAGTATTTGGTTATCTAAATTGTATGATCAGAAACATTCAAAGAAGGAAGGTATTTCCTCACACCTTGCATGGGATTGGTCATCAAATAATATTCATTCTTCATGAAGGTCTCTCAGTGTTTCCTCTCCCTCCCCAGTGCCATGCTTTGGTGTGTGCTCAACAGCCACATGTATCTCACATGTACCTCACATGTACCTCACATGTATGTACTGCACTAACACGGAAAGAGCCTAATCTGACCACATCATTCCTCTGGTAGAGTTTGCAGGAGCTCTTCATTTCCTATAGGATAAAGTCCAAACTTAATAATGTAACTTAAAGTGCTGGCTGCCTTTCATGGCCTCACTCTTGTTTATTTTTCTAGTCTTCATCAATTCTTATCCTCCCATAGTCACTCTACTTACAGTTCCCCTCAAAGAGCCTCTTCTGCCCAGGTCTGAACAGTCTTATGTAAATTTTATGTCCACTCACCATAGTTCATTTGTTTCTATGTCATTTCATGTAATAAAAGAAATATGAAGCACTTAAAATAACATGAATATTGTACTTTAAATAAGAAAGAACATTAGAGTACAATTCATATTTGACTTTTAAAGGAATTATCTGATTTTTATATGTTTTCCTTTCTCATTCTTTTTTTGAGTTTGACATTGTATTGAATTCTCCTTGCTCCCTTGGCAACTGACTGTGAAAGGTGACCCAGAAACCAAACACTTCCTAGAAAATCGAACAGCAGCCCTAGAGTCAAAACTTTGATATGAATAAATAGGTAGATAATTCATATGCTCACAATGGGATCCTAAGTAACTTTTCAAATTTAATGTAGGCCCCCTTTAGGTTAATGTACGAAAGTTAGGGATTTCTACTCATTAATTTATTCATTCGACAAGCATTTATTAAGCCTCTATGCCAGGAACTCTTCCTGGGAGTTGAAGGAACAAAAGAAAATTCTTGGCCTAAAGTTGTTCACAATTTAGCAGGGAGAGACATGTGTTGAAAATCACAAAATCAAAAACCTTTGAGCCCAAGGTGATAAGTAAACTAAATCATGTAGGAAATGAATAGAAGAGAACTGATGAGGGAAGAGGGAGGCAGGAAGGCTTTCCAAAAATGAGTGTTGAACTATCTTGAAAGATAAGTTCGCTAGTCTAATAAAGTGGGAAACACTCAAGGCACAGGAAGCAGCGTGCTTCAAGCCCCAAGAAGAAGAGCTCAGACACTTAGGGTAAGTAGTGCTAAATTGTCTGTTTCCTTCCACCTGGCCTGTGTTTCCTTCCATTTTGCTAGCCCGCCAACCCCCTTCTCCCATCCCAGCCCCCACCTTCTTCTCTCCTTCCTACCTTTCCTGAACTTGATCTATGAAAATTCTACAGTACTGTGCCAGGTCTCAAGGACACAATGACTCTGAGCTCTCAATCTTTTAAATGTAACATTTAAATTCGATGTGATAAGTGCCCCAATAGACGTTAAGTAATTAAGTGCCTCAGAAGAGAGGAGGGAGACTCTATCCCTGCCCTTGAGATCAAGGAGGGTTTCACAGAGGAGGTGGCACTTGAGCGAAAGGCCGTGTAGTTGGACCTTCAAACCATGATCACATATTGTTATGTTTTTCTTTCTTTTTTTTTCTTTTTTTTTTCATTGTTATGTTTAACCAGGGCTCATTTTGGTTGACAGAAGGAAGTCCATCTACAAATGCCGTGGGAGTAGAATAACCTGTAATATTCAGATCTAGTTTTCTGCTTCAGATACCTGGATTTCTTTTGCTTGAGTGATGATGATGATTATGAGGTTCTCCGTCAAAGCCTTATATTTTTAGATATTTTTCCACTGATGAACTCATCATGGATCAGTCTTTAGTACTTGGGGCTGTCATTAATGACATAGAGGGCTTCTTGACCTGACCTGTAAACCTTTAATATTTTCTTAGCATAAAAATCCCTGGCTAATATCAGTCTGGCGTGAGAGGGTGGATAAGAACCATAAATGCTTTTAAAGTAACATTTAGTAAGTCCTTCAGTTAATGAGGGGTCAAAATCATTTTCCAATTTCAGCTTCACTTCCAGTCCACCAAAGTTAGTGTTTATCTATCTTTTATGCCTTGGAGAGAAGGTTAACCTTCCTCAATCTTTTCAAAAACCTATTAGCCTCTCTGGCTCCTTGACTAGAACAAGTTATTGGTCACGTACCTGACTTCCGGAGAGAAAGGAAATGCCATGATCCCTCATTACCTGAAAGTAGTTGTCCTGCTGGGATCTGCTGATGCACCTTTGCCAGCTGATTTTGTGAGCACGCACACTTGCCCTGGTGTGGCTGCAAAGGCTGCACTTGTGACCCCATAGAGTTCACTCATGAGAACATTTATCTGACTGTGATGATCACTGAAAGCCAAATCGGCCCAGTAAATTGAATGGTCCTACAAAAACAAGGCAAAACAAAACAGAACAGAAAAATCTTCATCCTGAATGATCAGGAGGGTATCAAGAGTTCTTCAGCTCTCTTAGGAGCTTTAAATAGCTTCCAGCCTCAGGAGGTAAATGAGCTTACAGCAAAGCTCCCTGCTTCTTCAGACCCAAGTGTCAAGGAGAAAACTGAAAATGGTAAATGACATCAGGGAGGCCTCTGCCCTACAGCAAGAGACAGCGCTACTGCTACCGAGCCAATGTCACTCCCATAGAGATAGTGAATGGACGGTACTCAGTAGGTTTAAACTGCTTTTCCTACATAGGTGAAATGGCTGTGAAGCAAGGGTGAACCGTTTAACGTCTGCAGGAGCCAGTTCCCCAGACGAGTAGGACAACTCAGTCTAGGAGATGAGAGAGTGAAGGAGCCTGAGCTGAGCCGGAGAGTACACACCCTGTCTCTGTTCAGCTCCAGCCAATGGTCACCGTGTGGAAAATTGGACCCTTGGTTGCCCCTCCCATTTATCTTTCTAGAGAAGCCCTAAGTCCAGATATGTATCTAAAATTTCCTATTTTTTAAATCATGCAGCCAATTCATATTTCAAAAACACTGTGTGGATAAAGGCAGTGCAAACAGAACTTGTCTTTGCACAGGATTGAGCCTATGGCCCCTAGTGGGCCCAAGTTCTGCATCAAATAATGAGACGTTTTCACGTGTGGCCCCTGCAATCGTCTGATAGTTCCAGTGAGTGCGCAGACGTGGCCTTGACCCCAGTCAGGGCTGCAGGTGGCTGTGTGAAGGGTCACAGAGGCGTTCTCATGAGTTGCCACTTATATGTCAACTTCCTGCTGTTTCATGTGGATGTGAAAGCCACAGAGGATCAAAGACAACCCGCCTGAAGCTACTTCCTTTTGGTGGTGCTTCGTGTGCTAAGCTTCTTCAGATGTGCTCATTTGTGGGAGATGAACTGGTCCAGTGTTGGCAAATAGGCGTGTCTCAAGGCTTGCTAAAGCAGCTTGGTGGCTGCCTGGCTCCTAAGCCATATCTACCATTGGTTAGAGAGGGTTCTGAGGTTTCTGCCTATGTTTGTGGGCTGATTCTGCTGGGAACCACTACTGGAACCACTGCTGCCGCCACTAGAAGAGAGTGGCAGTGGCCCAGTTTAGAGGATCTGTATTGTAATAACTTCACTCTCGAAATGTACATTCTGGCCATTTGTTAGAACTAGAGAGAGAGAGAGAGAGAGAGAGGGGATAGCAAGACCAAAGGAAAAGGTTTAAAATGTATTCCTACAAAATTTACTCCACCTGAGAAGGAATGTGTTAATCAGCTTGCAAATCTGCAGGATGTCAAGTGAGAGAAGAAATGGAATTATAGTTCCCTGTACTATACAGTAGGTCCTGTTGTTTATCTATTTTATATATAGTAGTGTATATATGTTAATCCCAAACTCCTAATTTATCCCTCCCCACCCTTTCCCGTTTGGTAACCATTAAGTTTGTTTTCTATGTCTGTGAGTCTATTTCTGTTTTGTAAATAAGTTCATTTGTATCATTTTTTTAAGATTTCACATATAAATGATACCATATGGTGTTTATCATTCTCTGTTTTACTTAACTTAGTATGATAATCTGTAGGTTCATCTGTGTTGCTACAAATGACATTATTTCAAGAGTGACCATTTATGATAAAAGTGTCACACTAGGTAAAGGAAAAATAGATAAACTACCAAGGGAGATCAGCAGAGGAAAATACTACTTCCTGCTTTGGGGTGTAGGGAGATCAACAAGGTTCTCTGGATGAGGAAGCGTTTGAACTGATATCTGTATAACTGGTGAACTATGGACATATGGAAATGGGGAGAAAAGTGTTGCAAATTGAACTAGGTAGATGTACAATTTCAGTTGAAATAACAAAGACCAAAAGGCCAGTAGCTTAAACAAGATAGAAGCTTTTGTCTCTCGCATGAGCCATCCAGAGCTAGTAGATGGCTCCACGCGCCCTCCATCTTCTTGCTGTGAAATCCTTAGCACACATCTTGCCTCTCATGGAACAAATTCTCTGCTTCAGCTCTGATCAGCCTGTCTACCTTCCAGGAAGCAAAGGAAAGGAGGGGACTTGGAAGGCCTAGCAGTTCCTCAGGATACCAATCTGGCAGTTGCATACATCACTTTTACTTTTCAGTTCCCATTTCCGAGCGGCCTTTTTATTCACTTGTTGTAACAAATTCAGTATTTGTGAGAGTCTGGTCAGAAAAAGGAATATTCGTTTCTTTCAGTCTACCATGCAAGATGAGGGAAACCAAATAAAAGTGCTGAAAAGAACACTGGGCTTCGTGGTGACAAACTAGTCACTAATTAGCCAAATAATTGTGAATAGCTTTCCTAACCTATTTTTAAGGTCATAAAGTCCAAATATAAACCTGTAATTACAAATCAGCCTGATAAATTCCCAGGTGTCTGTGAAAACAGAAAATTGAGCGTTGAAAAGTATGCTATGAGAAATTGGAACTTAGTCACACCTAGTTGCAAAGGAGACTAGAGATTTAACAGGGGTGGAGGCATATTATTACTAAAGAAAAAGTTTAGAAATGGGCACTGAGAGACAGCTCTCAGCCTGCCACTGAGCTTATAGAAAAGTGCCCTTGGGCAGGTGCATGATGAACTGCTCAGATCTGCTTGGAGAAATAAAGAGATTATATAAAGGGTTTATTCCTCTATCTGCTGGGAGTGCTGTTGGAAGGCAGACATCAGCTGTTGGCCCTTTTGGAGGTTTCCCCTAATGAAGAAAACTGCCTTCAAAGTAGGCTACATCCAAAGATGAATCAGTGTGGGCTCCTCAAGGCCCAGCCTTCTCACGCCAGCTCAGGACCAGACAGGTTCCAAAAACTCCTCCTGTGTTGGGCCTTCATGGAAGCTCATCTTCCTCTGTCCAGTCCTACTTCCTTATGACCCCTTTCACAGCTGTAGAAAAGCACTCCCTAATAAACATTCTGTCCACTAACCTCTGCCTCGGAGTCTGCTTCCCAGGGAACCCCATCTGGGACAGTCGCCAAGCGACTGGTTTGATTTGGAGCATAGAGTGTATAAAAGGGACAGCAGGAAGAGAGGAATGACCTGAAGCTCCAGGTAAAGTTGTAGAGATCTTGAGTTGTTGTGCATGGACTTTGCTGCTGCAATCAGGTTTCTGAGGCTTGGAGGAATGGAAGCTGTCCGGCAGCAGTATATACGATGGACTGTGGGTAAGAGAGGCAGGAGGCGGGCAAACCAGTTAGGATACCAGGGTCACACCACAGATCCAGGATAATGAAGAACTAAAACAGGGCTGTGGAAATGCAGAAAGGAGTGGGACAGATCACACAGGTAGAATCAACAGAACTGGGCAGCTGGTTGTGGAACGTATGAAAGAGAGAAGAGTAAATGCTAAAGGCCACGTTTGATACTTGTTGATTAGGGGACCGTTTTTCCTCAAAAAATTTTGAGGAGGGACTTTACTGGTGGCACAGTGGTTAAGAATCCACCTGCCAATGCAGGGGACACGGGTACAAGCCCTGGTCTGGGAAGATCCCACATGCCGTGGAGCAACTAAGCCCGTGCGCCACAACTACTGAGCCCACGTGCCACAACTACTGAAGCCTATGCGCCTAGAGCTTGTGCTCCGCAGCAAGAGAAGCCACCACAGTGAGAAGACTCTGCCTCACAGAAACTAGAGAAAGCCTGCGCGCAGCAACGAAGATCTAACGCAGGCAAAAAAAAAAAAAAAAATTAAAAAAAAATTTTCCTCCTCAGGTTAATAAAAATACCTTTAAAATTTTTTTTTGAGGAAAATTGGGATGATTACACTTAAACTTTTGACCATATCTCTGTGTAGCAAAAAATGAATTAAAAAAAACCTCTTGGGGCTTCTCTGGTGGCGCAGTGGTTGAGAGTCCGCCTGCCGATGCAGGGTACACGGGTTCGTGCCCCGGTCTGGGAAGATCCCACATGCCGCGGAGCGGCTGGGCCCGTGAGCCATGGCCACTGAGCCTGTGCATCCGGAGCCTGTGCTCTGCGATGGGAGAGGCCACAACAGTGAGAGGCCTGCGTACCGCAAAAAAAAAAAAAAAAAAAACCTCTTACTTCCATGACTATAACCATAGATATACTATTGTGGGCTGAAACTGAAATTGTAAGCATTCAGCATTTCAGAAACAAGAGATGAGAACCACACTCCCATACTTATTAGGAGCCGAATATAGATTTGTCAGCAGAGTAGCTATTTATTAATAACATCATGGTAGCTCTCCGCAGAAAAATATTATTCCTGAGCCATCATGACCTAAGGTGGAACACAAGAAAGGTGGTAACTGTTCTTGAGTCTCAAAACTACATTTTCAATGCCACGCAGAGAGATAAGATGCTTAAGGCATTTTATCAGGTATTTGGTATTTTGAGACACGTGAGTTGAACCTAAGAAACAAAAGGAGCCAATCCAAGTAGAAACTCATGGTTACAGGTAATCAAAATGGCTCCATACTTCACTGAGTTCTCAGAAAGTTGTATAACCTCTCCTTTCTTGGTGATGTGTTGCCTGGAGCCACATTTCATTAATTATGGTTAGAAACAAAGAAATAATTTTTTCTTTATTAAAGTTATAAACTCTGAGAAAGCCTTGTACTCAAATATTTATATGGACCAAACACTCAGATGAAAGGAGGAAAATGTAGACATTCAGTCCATTTTTGCTTTGTTCTCAGGGTCTATACCGACTAGGTAGCTACCCATATGAAATAAAAAGCCTTTGACTTTTTACAGACAAATGAACTACAGATGAATGTTTGTGGAAGAAATCCTTTGACTATCAAAGTTTGTAGGATTTCCAGTTAGTTACCCAGAAAGGCAAACAATTCATATGTCCACAAATCACATAACACTTATGTTAGCAGACTATTACAAATATTTTGTGACATAAATCATCTCTCTGTTTGGGTGACTTTCCTGCAATAATTTGAGAGTTAGCTAAATAGCTTTGCAATTAGTTTGGTTAAAAAGCTTTATATATATTTACTTTTATTATAGTGAAAGAGAAGGATAAGTATTGAATTCCTTGCACAAGAAAGTGATTGCCATCTAAAACTGAATTTCTTGCACAAAAAGTGGTTGACAGCTAAAAATGATGTTGACATCTTGCTTTGGAAACAGATTTTGTTTCTATCATGGAAAAATTAAACCCTGAAAGCATCCCTAGCGGAATAATCCCAACCCCTCATAACACTGTCCTTCCTCTTTTATAGATTCTCTGAGGGCCTGAGAACGCATTAACCTTTCTATTCAATGTGAGAGAGACTGTTCTATACAATGTGTTAAATGGGGCTAACCCTTGTTCTGGGAACCATTTCAGAGAAAGGGAGAAGCATGGTATCAGAAACCTACTGACATCCTGGTTCTGGACACTGGTTGAACTACGGTGATTTAGAAATGAAGTGGGTCATATTTGTAAATATGAGTTTTCAAAAGTGGTGAGAGACAGTTTGGGTCTATTAGCAGATGAGCATGACTTTCTATTTCGTTTGCTTGGATTCTCTCCCGTGGTCTAAGGTTTTCTGCCTGAAACATTTGTAACTGGAGAAGGTAAGGTAGGGGTTCAACAGTCTTTATAACCAGCAGGACACTAGAGCGTTTCCAGACCAGCTGGGCATTCAATAAATTGTTTAATGCGAGTGCTTCCGGTGTGTGGTTTGTTGCTTGATCTTTCTGGTCTTGAACTGGATCGATGCAATGGTTGTATAATAGATCTTTTGGACAATTCTCGCACTTATGCCTGTTACCTAGTGAGGAAGAGGTATTGAACTGGAAACTCAAGAAATCTGTTCCAAAATCAAATTTCTTTTTCTGCTGGTGATGACAACCTATGTTCGGTATCAAGGGCAGATGTCATGTTTGAGAGCAGAGGGGGTCAATTTTCTGATAGCCGCTCTGGATCAGTCTTACAAGCTGAAAAAAATCACCAACTTATATATGAGAATTTGTAAACTTCTCACTAAGATTTAATCAATGACATTGCTGATGTCACACATTTGTTGGAGTCTAGATATTTTCTTGCATGATTAGTCATTCAAAGCCATGTGTAAATGGATGCCCCAAGATGTGTGTTAGGTATGAAACTTCGTCAAAATATGGGATCCCAAGATAGGATGGATATACATATACGTACATACAAACATAGATACGTGTATATATATTTGAATACGTAATATGCTCTTCTAAATCTATGCCTATAAAAATTATGTATAAATTTAAATTCCCCTAGGATATCACCCTCAGATATATCAAAAGCATGGGGCCTGTTAAAAGAAATGTATTCTGCTTCAGCAGCTGCTGGTCATTACAGGAGAGGTGGTCACCTCAATTTCTGAAGGTTTTTAAGGAAGGGGTGAGGGGAGGGTTAAAAAGGAGCCTGATTGCAGAGTGGCTGAATGGTGAAGCAATGTGTGCTCTCCACATATTTTAGTAGGTTTCAGTAGCTTCAGATATGTGTGACTAATGACACATGAATTTGGTCGATACAAGTGAATTTTATAAGCATAAGGGGCTGAAGTTTCGTTCTAATGAGTACTAATGCAATCTCAAAGCTTGCATGGATTGAAGATCGTAAAAAGTTAGAAGTCAGGGGCTTCCCTGGTGGCGCAGTGGTTGAGAGTCCGCCTGCCAATGCAGGGGACACAGGTTCCTGCGCCGGTCCGGGAAGATTCCACATGCCGCGGAGCGGCTGGGCCCGTGAGCCATGGCCGCTGAGCCTGCGTGTCCAAAGCCTGTGCTCCGCAACGGGAGAGGCCACAACAGTGAGAGGCCCGCGTACCGCAACAACAACAACAACAACAACAACAAAAAACCTCCTCTCTGCGCAGGAAGATGCCGTGGATGGACCCTCATATCTCACTGTCCTGACCTCACTCCAGAGAAGGATCACAGGGATGAGACTGGCGATAAAAGAGAATAGTGACTGTTGTCATCCTTAGAGGGACTGGATTTCAGGGGAGGGTGTGGTATGCTTGTGATTTTCTTCCTTGTTTTATTAGCACTGATTAAATGGCTAGGTGGTCTAATAGAAGACATCATAAATAACCAAAATATTCTACTATTTTTGCGTCATTTGTTTTCTATACGGAATGAAAACATGAGCTTAAAGTCGTTTCTAAAATAACTTCCATATATGATATGGACTTATATTTTTTTTTACTTGAAATTTAAGTAAACAGAATGGGATTAAGCGTAATCCTTTGTTCTTGATATAATCGATCAGTCCGTTGGCCTTTTGTATGCAAGTATGTATTTATTTATTCACCTACTTATTTATTTAAAATCCTATAAAAATATCTATGAATCTACTAATCAGTGTGATAATTAGAGCATTGACAGTAGTTAACATTATCTGTGAAACTTTTCCATCTTATCCATTGGACTCTTCTCTCTTCCCTTCTAATGTAATTACTAACTTGACTCTTATAATAATCATTTCATTGCCACTTGAAAACATACTTAGTTTTATATTTTTACATATTTCTAATACGTGTGTTGTTTGGTTTTAGTTATTTTTTAATTTTTATTTTTTTTTGCGGTATGATGGCCTCTCACTGCTGTGGCCTCTCCCGTTGCGGAGCACAGGCTCCGGACGCGCAGGCTCAGCGGCCATGGCTCATGGGCCCAGCCGCTCCGCGGCATGTGGGATCCTCCCAGAGCAGGGCACGAACCCACGTCCCCTGCATTGGCAGGCGGACTCCCAACCACTGCACCACTAGGGAAGCCCTTTAGTTATTTTAACTTCATAAAAAGGGTATTGAAATTTTATGTATAATCTTTGGAGACTAATTTTTTCTTCTCAGTATTATATTTATAACACCATACATGGTGTTCCAACTAGCTGTACTTCATTTTAACTCCTGTGATAGCCAATTGAGTGAACATACTACAACTTATTTATTTATTTATTCCCTACTTTTTTGGCATTTGAATAGTTTCTGGGTATTTTCCATATGAATGGTATCTCTATATGTTTCTTATATATATTTATATATATTTATTAGTGTACAAGTGAAAGAATTTCTCTGGTGTTTATACTGAGGGGTGTAATTGCTTACTCATGGGGTATATCAATGTTTAAGTCCTTTCTACAGTGATTGTACCACTTTTAATTCTTAATTTGAATAATTTTCTAAACTCCAGGATTTCAAGACATTTATTCGATTAATAGATTATTACCACAAATCATAGAATAATAAATTGGAAAGCAGAAAAGAATTTTGAGATTATCCATTTGGACCCATTTAATTTTCAGAGAACATTGATATGTAGGAGAGTTGAAATTATTTGCTCAAAGTTCTAGAAAGAAGGGGCTTTCAGATCTATCACCAAGTAGTTTATGCAACCATCATTGTATTCTTTTTTTTTAACATCTGTATTAGAGTATAATTGCTTTACAATGGTGTGTCAGTTTCTGCTTTATAACAAAGTGAATCAGTTATACATATACATATGTCCCCATATCTCTTCCCTCTTGCATCTCCCTCCCTCCCACCCTCCCTATCCCACCCCTCTAGGTGGTCACAAAGCACCGAGCTGATCTCCCTGTGCTATGCGGCTGCTTCCCACTAGCTATTTCATGTTTGGTAGTTTATCATTGTATTCTTACCAGCATTTTCTGTTTCTCAAGTATGCAATGTTTGGTGAATAATATTAAAACTTCTATTTTTAAGGTAAAGAAGTTAAGATCTAAGAAAATAAAGATAAACAGCAGTGGAGTTATTTCAATGAGGCGTTAAAGTTGAATTTATTCAATGCACAGTTTTCCATCAGGTCATGTTGCCTTACGGGATTGACTTTGCTGATTGCTTCCCCAACAGCCATTCCCAGCTCCCTGGACAAAGTACCTTACTGTCTTACTGGAGCCCTTTCCCTCAGACTTACTTGTATCTATAAATGACCATGTAACATCTTTGTAGTCCATGAATTAAGACTTAGTCCACTGATGAAGGTCATAGAAATGTTTTTACTTTCTTGATTAAAAAATAACAGATGTGTGGGGACTTCCCTGGTGGCGCAGTGGTTAAGAATCCGCCTGCCAATGCAGGGGACACGGGTTCGAGGCCTGGCCCGGGAAGATCCCACATGCTGTGGAATAGCTAAGGCCGTGTGTGACAACTTCGGAGCCTGTGCTCTAGAGCCTGCGAGCCACAACTACTGAGCCTGTGTGCCACAGCTACTGAAGTCTACATGCCTAGAGCCTGTGCTCCACAAAAAGAGAAGCCACCGCAATGAGAAGCCCGTGCACCGCAACGAAGAGTAGCCCCCGCTCACCGCAACTAGAGAAAGCCCGCGCGCAGCAACAAAGACCCAACACAGCCTAAATAAATAAATGAATAAACTAACAAATTAATTAATAGAAAAATATAACATATGTGGCTGGGCTGAAACAACCCTTTCACCTACTTCCTGCCTTGAATGTAGATGTGATGTCTGGAGCTGTGGCAACTAACCTGTGAGTCCAAGGAAAGGTTAAGGGAATCATAGAAACATGGGCCTGATATCCTTGGGCCACTGAACTAACATCAGCGGCCACATGTTTCCAGGTTTCTTATTAGGTAAGAAAAATAAACCCCTTTTCATTTAAGCTAATATATATATATATATATATATATATATATATATATATATATATATGTATATATCTGGTAGCTTAATGAATTCCTAGTTAATACACCGTGTTACAAAAATGATCTCAAACTAGATTTCGAATGTTTCCCTTTTTCCAACGACTGAACATGAAAATCCTGTCACTGGATGAGCAATGTTTTTTCCCTCAGGGGAAATGATTTTATACTTTTATTCTTAACTTCTACTTTTAGATTATAGTCTTTCAATCAAAAACCCCATTTCAGAGGATGTGTCCATAATCACATCAAAGCAATCTTTCCATTCAGCAAAAGCATGATTTAAAAAAAAAGGGGGCACCAAATAAAGAAAAAAACTCTAAATCGGCTGACAAACGGACATTTTGATTTCTTTTTCCAGACATGAAAAAGAAATTTCATCGGTGCAAAGTTGACTAATGACACTCACTACTCCAGCCTTGGGTTCAAAATGAGACTATTCTCATAAATAAATTCAACCAATATGAATTAAGAAGTTATATGTGTGTTGGGCTCTAAAGCTGAGAGGAGTCAGACATGATTCCCAGTCTGAAAGAGCTTTGCTGCTGGTTAGGGTAGGAGGGGGATGGTGAGGAGAGACAGATACACGTACCTAACAAATAGAGTATAGTAAGCATATAATGGAAGTATGCACAAAACTGTGTAGGAATCTAGAGCAGAGTACAGCTAACTCCCCTAGACACACACAGTCAAGGAAAAGTTTCTCATCCCAGGAGCCCTTCTCATACTGTAAGATGTTTTATGCCTTCAACATATAGGTCTATGTCCTTATTTGTCCTTTCACAGATGTTTTCTTCTTGGCAGAAGTCCTTAATTGTCAGTAGACCTCTGGCTTTCTGAGCTGTAAATCCTTCTGCTCCACCTATTATGTTGAAGTAGAGATTATATGTTGTTTTTTGATACTCCATCATAACTGAAGCCTTAGGGAAAAAAACTTACTATTGCTAAAAGCTTAGATCTTGTCATTGTTGCTGTGGTATGTAAAACAAATAGAAAACAAATCAATTGTAGTCTCCTTTGGAAATGAGTAGCCCAAAAGATGGGACAATTCTGAAAAGCCAATACTTACAGTAGTCACTCTTAAAGTGCTGGGGTTATTGCAAAGACATACACTCATCTCTTGACAAAGCCACAGGAATCCCTATGGGCTTTGCAACCTACTGGAAAGAATGGGCGAAAGATGAATGTATCTTGAGAAGTACCCTAGAAAGAAACCACCACTAAACGTGTTATCATAACCATAGTATTTTCACTTGTATAAGTAGGAAAAATATGAATGAACCATTCTTGTATTCCCGAGTAGCTTTCCTTTTCTGCACATTTTAGAATCAATGTCCAATATCATCTGACTACTTACTTCAACTTGTCCTTATGAATTTGATGACACTTAAAGACTGACTAATCCATTTATCCCAATGGGCATTCCAGGAAATTGTCCTTGTTTATTGCCATCTTCAAATGATGGAAAAGCATAAAAAAATGAGAGAAAGTAATTATTTTTACTATCTGATCCTAAATGTTAAAGAAGCACCCTATTCTTAAAGGCTGGCCCCATCATTTGCAAATTAATGCACTGCTGAAGATGCAAACTATCTATATAACTGCTCTCGAATTTCATTAAAATTAATCGGAAGTCCTTTTTTTTTTTTTTCTTTTTCGGTACACGGGCCTCTCACCGCCATGGCCTCTCCCGTCGCGGAGCACAGGCTCTGGACGCGCAGGCTGAGCGGCCATGGCTCACGGGCCCAGCCGCTCCGCGGCTTGTGGGATCCTCCCGGACTGGGGCACGAACCCGTGTCCCCTGCATCAGCAGGCGGACTCTCAACCACTGTGCCACCAGGGAAGCCCCGGAAGTCCTTTTTAATGTCTTTGAGAATTGCTTCAAGTGGCAAAAATCAGAAAATCTACGCATGGGTCACATCAGCTAATTGCGATTTACTTCTCCACTAGTCATTCTTTCAGCCTAGGCTGCAACCGCACAAAACTGAAACAACTCTCCGGATGACAAATGCCAGTCAAACCAGTTATTTAGCGTCATGTCATTTTAAATGACCCATTGGTTTCCTGAATATTTTTTAACAAGTCAGAATGATGATGTAATGGATTGATTCCAGATGTAACTTGTTAAAATTATTCTGTCAGTAAGTTGTACCTGCCATATGCTCCCTCCCAGTTGGTATTGGGGAGCCAATAGGGGAATAAGGATAGACTACCGTGAAGAGAATAGAGAGTGACAGTCAGTGTATGTGTTTGTACAAGCACACTGTTTAGGACAGATAAATGACAATGTGTAAAGCTAAGTTTTGGAAACAGAACCATGTTCTAATTCTTACCAATTAACTTACTCAAGGAAAATCCCTTAGCAGCAAACTGGGGGGAAAGAGGAGAATAAATGTGAGACCTTATATATGAAAATAATGTTCGGTAAAATGTAGGTGCTAATCAAATGTGTGTCATTGTTAGAGAGAGGCTAGTCTGTGGAAATGAAACCACAGGGATAAGATATCAAACTAAGCAAACTTATATGTTTAATAGAGTATTAAATGTTTCATTAAAATGATTTGATGGTGGCTTTCTTTTTATTGAAATGCAAGAATTAGTGTGCCATTTTCCTCTTGCAATTATTAGTAAGGTTCAGCTTAAAGATACATATTTCTTTCCAAGAATCTCTCCAAATTGCCCTAAGCAAGGAATTCTAAATGTATGTTACCACAGAATATATAGTTATTAAGATCTTCTAAATAAAAATATTCATAAGATGACTACTTAAATTTCAAGTGCAAGTTGGTAAAATGGTATTTAAGAGAAATGTTTAATCAAAGCAGTATTTTCTAGACTGGCACTATAAAAAGTTTTACTACAGGTCAAAACTTCCAGTCCCAAGTAATTATATTGAAAAGAAAAGAAAAAGAGTATATGAGCGGACACTAGCTAGGCCTTTAAAAACATATATTTTTAAAGTCTTAGCTCCCATTGGCAAGAGTTGTCCTAGGATTTCTGGTTGGGATGGCAATGTCACACACCCTCAGCTGCTATAAAGCTGGGGTGACCATTTCAATTTATTATCTTATTATACTTATATCTTATTATCACTTATAGTACAGCTGGAGCCCAACTACAGTGGTCTTTACCTTCACTTCTCTTCAGCCACTCACTTCAGAGGCTGTGCTCAGAATACAGAGCTGCTCCACCTCTGAAATCTGAAGCCTGAATATCCCTCTTCCCGACTAGTACCTTTCAGTGTCCCCTTTTTTACTCCTCTTCCATGTGTTTTTTCCTTCAACAGGGCTTCAGTTTTCTTCATTTCCAACCAGTCTTTCCTCTCTCTACCTCTCGTCTCTTCTTTTTTTCTAACCTGTGTATACCTTGATTCCTTTGCCTCCCTCTCCTTCATCAGCATTTGCCCAAAAAAGTTCTAACACAGGATCAATATAATCATGACCGTTCTTTTCTCCCACATTCAGTCAGATGAGCACTGAAGGAGAAAAATAATAACTAGCATTCAACAAACACTTTGCTACATGCAGCACCATTCTAAGTGCTTTGCATGTATGAACTCATTTTATCCTCACTAGCCATAGGGAGATTTTTGCCCATTTTACACGCAAGAAAACTGTTTCATAAGGGTTAAGTGACTTGTACAAAGTATTACATCAAATAGAAGACACCGTCAATTGTAGACATCTCATTATCTGAAAAAAAGCAAAAGAAAATATTGCAATTCTGATTGTAAGGTGCCTTCAGTTGATAGATAAAACCTGATTTCAGTGGTGTTAAATGTGAAAATTTGCATCTAAGGATCAAACAAATATGACACATGAGGGAGATATGGTGCAAACCCAGGCTTCATGCATATGCTATTCTGCCTCATAAAAACCAAACAAGCATGCAAAATTGTCTGTTACAAATTCATGGTCTCAAAATTTGCCTGGGCATTTAGTACTTCCTTTAGTCTCTTTCTCTCCCTTCTCTTATCTCCTCTCTTCTTTCTCTTCTTTTCAAAGATTATTCAAAGCCTTTTCACTCTCCTTAAATTCCTTAGTTAATACCTCCTCTCATTCACTTTTTGTGAATGACTACGGACCTTAGTTCATTAAGAAATTGAGACCATTGGTCACCATCTCTCTCAACTCCTGCTCTCCATCCAACATACCATACACAGATGTATCCATATCCAGAGGGAGCCTTTCTTTCTCCCTGTTCAGAGAGCAAAGCTATCCCTTCTGTGTAATGCTGACTCTTCCTTATTCCCTTATCCCTATTGCTTCTGTGTCTTCTGAGATTGTTAATTATCCTTCTATCTTGAATTTAAACTCCTCCCTGTCTGTTGGTTTCTCTCCCTCAGCTTGTAAACATAACAAAGACCCAACCCCTAACCTCCTGTTCCAATTCTTCTCCCTCTTCTTTTCTAAACTTCATAGAAAGTGTTTCTCAGGGGCTGTCTGCATTTCCTTGCTTTCCATTTCTGCCTCAGCTCACCATTTCTCCCCCAACACTCAGTAAAAATTGTTCTTAATAAGAAATTTGGTGACGTACTATTTTTTAGAGCCAATGGAAAATTCTTTGTCTTCATTTTATGGATTCCCTTTTCTGAATCTGTGTGCGGTGGTTTATTTCTTCCCTCTGTGAAAATCTTTATCTCATTGGTTTCCAAGGCACCACATTCTCCTGGTTCCTCTTAACTCTACTTTTTAATCATTTAGATATTGACATTTCCCAGATTCTATCCTTAGGTTACTATTGTACCCACTTTACATAATTTCCTATGAGGTTTTGTACTATTGCCCACAGGTTGACAAAATCCTGAATTTAGACTTCTTTCTTGAGCGCTATGTGTGTGTTTATCTTTAGTTCCCTCTTCTTCCTTGACTATTCAGCTTCTCCATTTGGATGTCAGTCATCTCAAACTTAACGTGTTGAAAAGCAAATTCTTTTTTTTATTAGTTTCAGGTGTACAACACGGTGATTCAAAATTTTATTTTAGTCTGTTTGAAGTTATTATAAAATATTGGCTACATTCTCTACACTGTACAATATATCCTTGTAGAAAAGCATATTCTTGAGTTCCCTTTCCCAAACCTATTCCTCAAACCATTTTTCCTCTCTCAGCTGATGGTTCCAAACCTCCATTTGCCTAGCCCCCAAAACTTGAAGTAATCTTGAATTTTTCTCTTTTTCTTGCACAATACATCCAGTCTATCAATAAATCCTGTCCTTTCTACCATCAAAATATATTCAGAATCTGATCACTTTCACCAACTGTACTGCTACTACCCTTATCTAAGCCACTATTACATCTCATCTGGATTATTACAGGAGCTCCTAACTGGACTCCCTGCCTCTGCCTTTGCTCCCCTCTAGTCTGTGTTCTACTAGCAACCAGAGTGGATTTCTGACCACCTTTCTGACCTTATCTCCTACCACAATACCCAGAAAACACTCTTATCACACCACGTATGTTCCAAGGCAATTATGCTTCCCCTATGCTCTACCTGGAGCATTCTCTCACATACATATGCACGACTCACTCTTTCACACTAATAAATCTTTACTTAGATACCTCTTCCTCAGGAAGGACTTCTCAATATTCCATATAAAAAGCTCTCCCCCCATTATCCTTTCCTAGTCCCACTTTACTTTTTCTTGGTGATCCTTTGTTTTTTTCTTACCATAACTGACACATTACACATATACTTTTCCTCAGGCTTCAGAATTATAAACACTCATTATTGACTCATCACACTATTTGTTTATTTAATTAACTAGTTGTGTGTTTGTTTTTGATACACAGCTGTAAACTCATCATTTAACCCAGAAACTAGAAACACAAATCATTATCCATATATAATTTTTAAATTAAAATATAAATTTTCTTCTCCCACCCCCGCTACAGTATAAGCTCCATGAGTACAGGGAATTTGTTTTATTCCTTCTGTGTGCACAGCATCTAGAATAGTGCCTGACACACAGGCACTTGAAAATAAAGTAAGCACTGCATATTCATATACCAATATTTTCAAGGGTAGTGTAACTTTCAACATGTCTAAAACCAGAATTAAATCCCCACATCTTTACCTCTGTTCTCCTTTCTCTCTCTGGACTCCTTCCCTTGACTTCCCTTCTTCCTATCACTTGACGTTTTTCCCCAGAAGCACAGGACTGCTCCCTCCCTGCCTTTAATCATGCTAACTTCCCTGCCTGAAGGAGACCATCCCCCACTCCCCCACCCCCGCACCATGGCTCCAGGAAAACTGTATAACTTTTTCTTCAAGAAGGTCACCAGTCACCTCCTCAAACACACTGTCTCTGCCCCCTCCTTCCCCTTTTTCTTTCTCAGGGTTCTCCCACACCAATCTCTATCCCTTGTGCTCACACACTATGCTTCTGTAATTATCTTTTCCAAGAAGCTGAGAGCTCCTTGAAGTTCAGGAAGCAAGTTGAAGCCCTCATTTATGATCTTTTCCCACTTCCTCAGAAGATAAATAGAAGCAGACATTAGTATGTTCAGTTCACAGATTGAGAAACTGATTTCAGAGGAAGAGAAAAAGCCCAGAATCCTCTTGAGATCTCTTCCTACCACTTGGGTAGAGGGAATGTTCCTCGTGTCTTTGGTAAACCTTGCTATAAGCCTGGGTTCCTCCCTGTGCCCCTCTGGAAGGTAACCATGGATACTACTGAGCTGGCACAAAAGCCTTCGGTTAGTGGAGACTACCAGTGGTTTTCAGGATGCTTCGAGGGTTTTGAGGTGAGGGGGCAACACCTGGAAACCGTGGCAAAGGTAAGACTTTTGCCTCAGGCTCTTGGTCTGGGTGTATTTCAGTTAGGGTGGACCCTAATTCTCAGCAGAGCCCCTAAAAGGTGACAGGACTGACTAGGATATTAACTAGCTTTGAGTTGAGAACCAAAGAGAATCCCAGACGTCTCCTCTTCTTGGAAAGCAGGAACCCCTCTGTGAAATCTTGAGCAGTGGGCTGACTCAAGCAATACTAGCAGCAGCTCGGGCTCCTGGGGTGATCCAAGCCACAGAGCCTGGAGATAATGGGGTCTCCTGTCCCCAGTCAAGGGGAGCTTCCAGTGGTGCCTTGTGCCTACCTGCGTTCTTGCCTCAAGGGTGTGTTTCTTTTCGGAGCCCTGGACCACAGGCAGGCAGGAGAAATTCACACCGAGGATGTCACTGGGATGCACCTTAATTTCCTTACTGACCGCTGTGAGAGCACCCACGTGCATTCTCCGGCCCTAGGAGTCCTGAGTCTTCCCTGCTATCACTTTACTCTCAAACAAGGAACGTCTGGAGAGTAGAGATCTAGGGAGCCCCACTTGCTCCTTGAAGGGCGAGGGACTGGGCCCCAACTTTCCAGTTCCCGCCAGCAGTGTCACGCCTCCCAACGTAGGACTGGTAAGCCAACCACACAAAAGGTTCAGTTCCGCTGGTGGAGGGGGAGGTAGGGGTCAGTGTCAATGAGGTGTGTGCAGCTAAGCCTCCTTGTTTTCTGAAACGAAATCTTCAGGGGAGGGAGGGAAGAGGAGGGTGCAGGAGATGGACTTGGGGGCGAGAGGTGGCGGCCGTTTCCCGGCGTTTTGACGTAGACTTGAAGAGGCGCCGAGCACTCCCACTGCTTAAGAAGAGGCACCGTAACCTTCAGGACGCTGAAGGTGGGGACCGCCGCTTGCTCAGGGAGCAGTCTGGACATTTTCTCTCCACGCACTCCAAGGAATCCAGAAAGGGCTGCGCAGGTAAGTGCGGAGGGGCTCGCTTCTGTGACCTGGGAGTCAAGCCTCGGAGTAAGGAGGCTAATGGGGCACGAAGGACACAGGGTGTCCCAGGCAGCTCCGCCCTGAGGAGGGAGAGGTGGTGGAACCAGGTGCGGGATCGAGACGTACGGAGCACAGCGCGGGGCTTGTGGCAGGACACACGCAGGATCCCAGGGCTGAGGAACTTCCAGGCTTGGGGAAGACTCTCGGAAGGGGAGGGATCCTGACGGAGCCAATGTGAGCGCTGCGGCGCGAGCGGGCAGCGAGTCCCGGACTGGCCAACTTCAGCACCCTGGACAGTATCCCGCCCCTGCTCTTCTAATAAACTTAGCACTGACAGCTTCGACTTGTCCCCTAAGAAAAAACTTTTGCGGCCCCTCGACTTTGATATTTTAGTTCAGAAGAGGACATATTAAATTTGATTTTGTTCAGGTAGGTATCCTGTGTAAATAATCTGAAATATAGAGGAAATATTTTTGAATAATTTTGTATCTCAACATGCCTCTTCAGGAATGTGCCTGTTCAAAGACAGTTCCTGAAATACCGGTTTAAGGGAGACTCAATATGTTTTGCTGCTGTACAGAAGAGAAAGATTCCATCTCATGGTGTTATCATGAAATGTTTCCAATATAGACATATTCTCATGAGAATTCCCATGAGCTGTGCCATGCTTGCCTTCGTGAGACTAACATCTAAAAGATTTGGAAATATAAAACTGAAAGTCAGCTGTATATGCCCTCCTGCTTTTTCTTTACACTAGAGTTGTTTAAGTTTAATATACATTTTGTATATCATATACATTTGTGAAGATTCAGGTAAACCTTTTTTCCTGGGAAAAAAATTGGTTTGTTTTTATTATTTTTTTTTTTTTGCGGTACGCGGGTCTCTCACTGCTGTGGTCTCTCCCGTTGCGGAGCACAGGCTCCGGACGCGCAGGCTCAGCGGCCATGGCTCACGGGCCCAGCAGCTCCGCGGCATGTGGGATCTTCCCGGACCGGGGCACGAACCCGCGTCCCCTGCATTGGCAGGCAGACTCTCAACCACTGCACCACCAGGGAAGCCCAATTTATTATTATTTTAAGTACATCATTTCTCATTGGACTTGTCTGAAGTGTAACATAATAATTTCAAAGTGTATATGGATGTCTTGGTTTTATTGCAACTGGCTGTGAAAGCCAGAAAAGCTGAATGAGAGGCAAATAATTTTTGTTAAAATTCTTGAGATTTATAGCAAGATGAGAAAAATGAGAAAAGATCATCTTTATGAAAATTATGTCAGAATTGCAGAACATTTCAGGTGTTTGTAAAATGTTTATTAATTCTACTCTAATGGGTTGAATATACCTTGGTTCCCATACTTTTATCACACTATCTTGTGTTTATTTTTATTTATAACATTTTACAATTCTTATGCCTTTTTTTAATAATAAAAGGAACCATAATAGGAAAGCATCCAAGGGTAAAATATGTTCAAATTCTTAATTGCATGGGAGTCCTGGTTTAGGATAGCTAGGCTAAATTATGCAATTATAGAATAATAAAAGCCATGTAGCAAGATGGAAAAATTTCACTTAATACTCTTTTAAACTATATTTCTCTGTACTAGGGAAAAACAAGTTTGCTTATTTTTCTTACAAAAGAGCACATCTTAGGAATAAATCTTTCTTAATCTAAGCATCTTTGTTTTGTACTACCTGGCTTGACAGTGCATCATTTTAGATAGAATGGGGCTTGCGAGATGGGAGGTAGGTTAAGACTTTTCCCAGAGATGATGGTATGTTTCCTTTGCTGGCACCAAGGTTCTTAAAGGCATAATTATTTTCTTTACTGAGTGGAGCACAAGCAGGAACTCATATGAAATATTTCCATCTTGCACAGTTTCAAGGCCATGGCCAATCCTGGGAACAGAGGAGGGATCTACCGCCACTTGAGTCTCACCTGCTCCCTGCTCATTGTGGGAATATGCTGTGTGTCTCCTTTCTTCTGTCACAGCCAGACAGATCTGCTGGCTCTTAACCAAGCTGATCCTCAGTGCTGGGAATCATCCTCGGTACTCCTCCTAGAAATGTGGAAGCCTCAAATTTCCAACACTGTTTCAGGTTTCTGGGATTTTATGATCTACCTGAAGTCATCTGAGAACTTGCAGCATGGGGCATTGTTTTGGGATCTGGCTCAACTCTTCTGGGACATCTATGTGGACTGTGTCCTCTCCAGAAACCATGGCTTAGGAAGGAGGCAATTGGCTGGAGAGGAAGAGAAGATCTCAGCAGTGCCTCCACAGCACGCAGGGAGAAAAAAAGGTGGTCAACCCCAGGTCCCATGTCTTTTGAAAGGATCAATCAAGTGTGAATGTGCTGAATTGTGAGGAAGAGGGAAGTGGCTTTAGGGCAATCCATTGCCACACATAGCCTCCTCAGGGGTGAGCCCAAAGAGTACGCAAGTGATAGGAAGATAGATAGCACTTCCTTTTGTAATTTGCAGTAGCTGTTTTTATCAACATATTGTCCTCATCTTCATACTTCAACAGCAGCAAAGAAGAATCAGAAAGACAAGTAGGAAAAGACATGATCCCTAAAATACAATATCAAGGTATAAAGGGATGCCCCCAAATTAATATTACTTTTTTCAGTAAGGCTGAACATTGGTAGTCATAACCTGTGTTCACTTGCTATGGAATTGGGAAGATTTGAATATAAGCCTGGGGAAGGCTCTTGCCCCTTTTAAATAGAAAAACAAAAACAGAAACAAAAACTAATTGCTTTCATGTAAATGGGAAGGACTCCTTGAGATGTACTTACTTAGCTGATGGATAAATGGTAGAAAAATCAGCTGGCTTGCAAATTCACTCTTCCTTGTTTTCTGGAACAAATTGCAAATAAGTAATTAACTTCCAGCAAGCTGAGTAATTAATTTTTAGAAATCTGGAACTTCCTACAAATTTAGAGATTTTTCACTGAAGTAAATATGGTATTCAAATGCAGTCTTCTCCAGGGGCACTAGAATATCCTTTATAGAATTAGAAGGAGGGTGAATAAATCACTGTAAGCTGAGAATAACAGCCTTATTCATACTGTTTGTGTTCCTTTTATGGTGTTGTTTCAACCAATGTGCTTCTAAAGTTTGCAGCAAGGGCTGTTTGGGTGGTAGTAACTATTTATGCACTAGTGGAAAACTGAAGCATAAATAATTTTTGCAATTGTACATTTGATTGTGAGAACTGTTATATGTTCCTGTAAAACATCTATTAAAATAGCAATTAACAGTAATAGTTATAGATCAATCTTTTCCCAAGATATCGTAGAACCTTTAAATATCTGGTTTGTTTTAACCTCAGTAACAAAAAATATTATTAGCTGATCCATAAAGCCAGATAATCCACTGCAATTATTTATAGATAAAGTTATTAATTTGGCAAGTGTTATTGTCACTTAAACCAATTTCATTTTTTAGAGGAAATATTCTTTTAGCAGTTTAGCTACTAAAGCAGAAATACAAAATGATTATCTTTAAATGTTGGTTACCAATATTTTAAAAATATTTTGAACAGAGGCTTCCCAGGCATCAGCATCAGTAAGGACTGTATATTTTCTTCATCTGCACTGTAGGCTCTTTTTTCCATTCTTTTTTTTTTTTTTTCCATTCTTACTCTACTTAACAGTGGTACTCAAATTACTACCACTATTTCTTGTTTTGTATTTTGCACTCACTTTGCACTTTAAGTATCTATAGAATAAATGAAAATAATGTTTGTGTTCAACTTAACAGGAAAATAATTATCTATAATTACATAGTATAATTAATTAAATTATATAATTTAATTGTATATTAAAATTACATATATATATAATCTCAAAAACAGCTTTCAGTTTGCTTGCTTGCAACAGGCTACTATAATAGTCTGAGACTACATGTAATTTTCTGAGCATACTTCAACATGGCATTTCTATATTCTTTTTTCAAAAAAAAAAGTAGATTTGTCTTCAGCTTTGGAAGTCACTTCCTTCATCTTGCTACAGAGTTGCTATTGACCCAGCTGGTCTGCAAACTTTACTAGGAGTTGCTTTGCAAATATTAGGGGTAAATATTTCACTTTATTGAAGTTATTTTAATGTTTGACATAATTGTTGCAGACCAGGAAATAAGACTTTCCATTTGTATTGTATAATCAGTCAAAGAGGGTCTTGGGTCAAGAAGACACCCTGTCTGAAAGTTAGTTTCAGGAACATCGAGATATCATCTCAAGAGGCTCGATTAAATCTCTAGTGGCTCAAATGGGCTCTGGATGTACCTGCACAGATTCTTCACTAATTTTTTCTTTTGTCCCTGGGGAATTAATATTCTACTAGGTTGGGATGGGGGTGAGGGTGAACAGGTGTTTGTCTCCATAGTTCTCAGGGAAATCACATCATCAGAGCAGAAGAGAAACACTAAAATAAGTGTTTTGATGTCTTCAAGTTAAATAGTTTAAATTCACCTGAGAAATGTTGCAATGAATCACGCCTTATTAAAAACACAAAACTCCTATATAACTTTGTATGTTAATATATTTGTTAATATTGAGTCAGCAACTATGTAAACAAGAGATATCAAATAGCTACGTAACCTTGGGCAAGTTAATTGACTTATTTAGCTCTCAGTTTCTTCATCTGAAAACGAGGGATATGGGAAGAATTAGAAGGCCCTTAAAGTCTCTTCACATTCTGTGTTCTGAAGTTCTGTGATTCTATAAACAATAAATGTATGAAAAGCGTGGATTTAACTACAGAAAGAATCTGGAAGAGCCTTACTCCAAGGAGAGCTTACCGAGCTGAGTGATGACCTAGACATTGTGGTGTTTTATAACTTTAATAAGCAGAAACAGAGGTGATCCAGAAATGAGAATTCCAAAAATTCTGAGGGCCAAAGATATCATCGTTTGAGAAGACTCAAAAGAGCATTGTTATTTTGTCTAGAAAGATACAAGCTAACAACTGAGTGCCAAAATGGTCAGAAGGCTGAAGAGGATATACCCAGGCTTCACTACTAAATGATGGATTCTGTGAAGGCAGAGAGAGAGAGAGAGAGAGAGAGAGAGAGAGAGAGAAATTGATTTAGGAAAAGAGTAGGCTGATAATATCTCCCAGATAGAAAATAACAGAGTTGAGGTTAACACAAGGGTTAGTAAAGACTTTAATACAAATGAAAGGATTTTGAAGTATATCCTTGTTTGTGTCAAAAATGATGATCTCTTCCTTCAACAAATCTTGCTCTGCCCCTGAGAGGAACAGAAAAACTTACCTGCCTGAACCTGGCAGTTTGGACGGTCTAGAAAAATTGTGAGTCTTTGCTTTCCTCCGTGACGTGAAAGTTAAAATTTAGATTTATAATTTGATGATGTTTGCAGTCAGTGTATAACTAGCCGGCAAATGTTCATAATGCTTATTTTTTAAACATTAAGCAGAAGAGAAAACAATGCTTCAGAAATATAAGTTAGATTCACAAATGCTTGATTTTCTACTTTACTCACTCTGAGAAATTTTGTAAGCAACATATTCAGAAATTACCAATCTAGAAATCTATTCTAAAGAATCATTCAGAGCTGTAACCAACTTTGCAGTATAAGGCTCTTCACTGCAATATTATTTATAGCAACAGAAAATTGGAAATAATCTAAATGTCCCATAATAGGGTAATGGTAAACTAAATTATGGTATAAAGTATGTATGTGTAAAACTATGGTTCTCTCTGGAAGATTATATTATGGGTGGTTTAAACATTTTTCTTTATATTTTTATATTAAAATGATATGATGACAATTTTTTACTTTTTTAGTCAGAAAAATATATTTTAATACATATTAATCAAATAGGAAATGTATTTATTATAATCTACTTAATTCATATTATATAATTAAACTTCATAGGACACAAAGTTTTGCATAAATAAAAATTTCAAATACACCTCTGAAAAAAATCTATACAGAATATTAATAGCCGAGTGGCAGAAACAGCAAACATTCTTTTAAAAACCAAGTCATTGATACTTAATTAGCCTGAAAATAATTTGGTGACCTAATGACGAGTTGCTTTTCTCTACTTTCAGGTGTATATCCTCAGCAACCAAGAATCCCTTCCCTAAAGAAGAAAGAGTTGATTGAAGGCTTGATAAACATGCATGTACATAGGAGTGGGTCTAAGTTCATTGGAAAAGTGACCAGTAGCCTGGAAATAAAGAGAAAATAAATCGAACCTCAGAGCTAATGCACATCTTGGAATTTAAATATATATATATTTTTTTTTTTTCTTGACTACTGATCGTTTATTTACTTGAAATGGTGGGAGCATCCAGAGATGCTTAAGCCACATTCTCTGAGTACTTAGTTTCATTCTTTTAGGCTGCTAGCATGTTCCTTCAAATGGCGACATTACTGCCAGATCATCCCACTGTCTGAAACAGTTAAAACAGCTTCCAAAGATGAGTAGGGGATCGTGCTACTCAGATTCTTTGTAGTCATCTTGATCATTGTTTTGGGATGCTTGACATTGTTAATAAACTAGCGTGCCACACATTTAACTTGAATACACTGCATGACTTTGAAATATTAACCACTGGATTGTTTATGCACAGGCCAATAAGAGACTATATTTATTAATTACCAGTTATTGGTGGTAGTTACTTGAATTTTGTTTGAAAGAATATTTTTGAATATTTTGAACTGAGTGAAGCAAAAAACAAAACACGAAACTGGTGAATAAAGCATTCTTCTAATAGAAACAAAATGAATAAAAGCTCTCGACCCCAAGTAATGTTATTGGAGTTTTTTTATTTCAATATTTAATGTGACCATTAATGATAATCCAAACTCTAATAAAATAGCAGTCGGTATAAATTTTTTCTCAGTTAGCATATTTTCTATTGGATTAAATATTAAGATTATAACTGGTTACACTTTACATTGAAAAGAAAAGTAAAAGTCAAACGAACAGCATTATGAGAAAAGAACCCATAAAAATATTTGCTCTCAAAATGACCAGGCTTGAATGAGGTTCATAGCAAAGAAGTCCAATTAACAAATATATTTGAGTTCCAGACACAATGCTATTTTTATCTCTAATTACGCTCATCTCTCCAATCATTCTATTATAATTGATGGTTGACAACCAGTTTGAATTTCAGATATGTTAGCATTTCACTTGCTTTTCCCAGGTCCAAAGGAAGCCTCAGTAAGTGTTTTCACTGAAGGTTTATGGCCCTCCTTAAGTGAAAAATCTTATCCAAAGGGTTCTTATTAGAAGACACAGATGCATCTGAAGATTAGCCAAATCTTAACAATAGGGGAAGCAAGTCTGGGGAAGGAACTGGGGAGGGGGTCCAGCCTCAGCGTTAACTTGATTAGAAGAATAAGTACATTAAAAGCTGCCACTCTTTGACTACCATTTCTACAGAGGCTCATGGTTTTGCTTCTATACTACTTTCTCTAATGTCTTGCATCATGTTCTTAAAAACTATTATATAAACTCATTACCTCTTATAAATCGCTGAAGAGATGCCTGCCCCTTGCTCCTCCCACACCTTGGTACTACACAACGGGGGCTGCCAATTTTTTCTGATGCTTTGTGGGCCATCCAGTCTCTGGCGCAACTAATCAGTTCTGTCTTTGTAGAATTAAAGCAGCTGTAGATAATATGTAAATACATGAGCACGGCGGTGTTCCAATTTTAAAACTTTGCTCGCGGACACTGAAATTTGACTCCATGTCATTTTCAACTGTTACAAAATATTACTCCTCATCTGATTTTTTCAATTATTATTTTTTAAATGTAATAATTTCACAGCCTGCACAAAACTGGCAGTGGGCAGATTTGGCCTATGGGCTGTAGTTTGCTGACCAGTGCTCTGGGGCATACTTAACAAACTTGTAAGGAACAAGCTGGAATGAAGTAAGAAGGAGAGTGAATATGTTGAACAACAAAACCAAAATAAAAAATTCATGATAGGCTGAAAAACAAATTCAAAAAGATTAGGATGAGACTGAACAGGTGTAACCTAGTCTTAATCCTACCCAGTTGGACATTATTTCACTCTGGAAACATTACTAGAAGTTATGGATCATATAAATAAGAGCCCAGAGCCTCTCTGAATGTAATATGGACTGCACATCAAGAAAACAGGTGAAACAATGGAACCATAACAATATTTATTTAGAGAAAGTGTAAGCAGTGGTTAGAATACAGGCTTAAGAGCTGGGTTCGAATCTCAACTTTGTCAAGTAGTGACCAAACGACTTTGGACAAGTTACTGACCCTCTTTGTGCCTCAATTGTCTCATAAAAAGAGATATCTACCTACCAGGTTTGTGGTGAGGTTTAAATTAGTATTAATACATACATGGTGCTTAGAAGCTAAGTGCTCTCACAGTCAAAAAATGTTAGCTACTACTTTGGACATTATTAAGCATCTATACCCTAGTCATACATACAGAGGATGGAGACACACAAGTACTTTGGCCAAATCCAATGAATGTGGGGGTTTAGTGAGAAACATTCATGTTTTTAAAATAAATTTATTTTGAGATAATTGCTGATTCATATACGTTGTAAGAGATAATACAGAGACATCCTGTATACCCTTCATCCAGTTTCCCTTCATAGTAACATCTTGCATAACTATAGTACAATAACACAACCAGAAGATTGACATTGATACAATCCACAGAGTTCATTCAGATCTCACCAGATCTGCATGCACTCAAATGTGTGTCTGATATGCACATATGTGTGTGTGTGTGTGTGTGTGTGTATTTAGTTCTTTGCCAAGCCTATTCTCCAGCAGGAGCATCTAGATAGAATATTAGGTCATCAATTCGGTAATTCAGATATTTAAGAAGATAGTTGCATGAATTCCTGTAGATCACACACTTGAATATTACTACCAATGTATTCAAAGAAAGGGCCTCTATTGGAAATGCAGCACATCTGGATTTGACTTGGCTCCTTCTTTCCATTTTCCTCTATCACTCCTCATTCCCAAGGCTTTACTCTGAAGAACAAAGACACATGTGTAGAGACATTAAAAAATAAAATTTTCTTCATGCTTCATGCCAGACTATTGAGAAAGAGGTAGAAGGTTTAGTTCTTTTAGTACAGATTTTGAAAACACGTTTCGTCATCACCACAAGTCTGGACTCTTTTTCACTTCAAGTTGGGCAAAGTGATCTGATCAACAAGGGCAGAGAAGGCCCTGCATACTCGCTCAGCTCCACAATACAGGTCCATATTTACTGAAGATTGCAGGTCTGAAAACAACAAACAGGAAAGTCCTTCAGAGAAAGCACCTGTAGGTTCTCAAGCTGATCTTAATAAAGCTCTAGCACAGAGAAGAAATAAAATCCATCTCTCTGCAGTTCCTGATGGCAATGCCCTTTCTCTAAGCTAGCTTGCAAATGAGATGGGTATCATTTATCATGATCAATTACTAATTCAACCAAGTTGTGGGTTCTTTTTTTTTTTTGCGGTACGCGGGCCTCTCACTGTTGTGGCCTCTCCTGCTGCGGAGCACAGGCTCCGGACGCGCAGGCCTAGCGGCCATGGCTCACGGGCCCAGCCGCTGGGCAGCACGTGGGATCCTCCCGGACCGGGGTGCGAACCTGTGTCCCCTGCATCGGCAGGCGGACTCTCAACCACTGCGCCAACAGGGAAGCCCAAGTTGTGGGTTCTTAAAGAGCATTTTCCCATAACTTCAAGCACGAATCTGAGTAGCCAGAAAGCCCAGTCTAGAGCAGTGGTTTTCAGACTCTGGTGTATGTTAAAATCATCTGGACAGTGTTAAAATACATTGCTAGGTCCCACCCTCAGAGTTCTGATTCAGAATACATGATGGTTAATTTGATGTGTCAATTTGATTAGACTGTGGTGTCCAGATATTTGTTTAAACATTATTCTTGGTGTATCTGTGAAGGTGTTTCTGGATGAGGTTAACCTTTGAATTGGTAGACAGAGTAAAAGCAGATTGCCCTCCCTAATGGGATGGACCTTGTCCAATCAACTGAAGGCTTGAATAGAACAAAAAGTCTGAGTAAGAGAATTCCTTCTGCCTTACTGTATTCCAGGCGAGACATGTTTTCTTCTGCCTTTGGACTCAAAAGGAAATATCAGCTCTTTCTAAGGCTCGAGCCTGCCTGCTTTTGCATTGGAACTACACATTGGCTCCTCTGGGCCTCCAGCTTGCTGACTACTGATCTTTAGACTCGCTAGCCTCCATAATTATGTGGGCCAATTCCTTAAAGTGAATCTCATCCTATATCTATATATACATCCTGTTTGTTCGGTTGCTCTGGAGAACTCTGACTACCATAATACATCAGGGATGGGGCCCAAGAAATTGTGCTTCTCATAAGTTCCCAGGTGATACGGATGCTGCCGGCCTAGGGAAGATGCTCTGAGACCTCTGCTCTATAGTTACTGATTAATGGTTTGAGTGGTCGCCTATGACCTATTGTAATAGGAATTGTGTTGTAGAAAGCTCTACAATTTGGCAGTTATTAACCAAAAGTTGGATACGCATAATTTTTAAGCTAAAAGTTCCATTTCTAAGAATTGATCCTACAGAGATATTTACATATGAGTACAAAGATATATGCTATAAGAATACTTACCGAAACATTCTTATGATAATAAAAAATTGGGAGCAACTGAATTACACACCAATAAATAAATTATGGTATATTTATACCCTGGGATATTATGCAGCACTTAAAAAATCACACTGCCCAATGTCTAAGATATTTTGTCAAGTGGAAAAAGCAAAACAAGCACAACCTAACTTATGTTGAGAAAGTAAAGACACATATATGCAAAGAAAAAAGTCTGAAGGAAAAACTCACTAAACTGCCAACATTTTTTACCTCTGAGAAACAGGTGGCCAGGAGTGAAGGACATGATGATGAATTCATTTTTGAAAAACACGTGCACTTAGGCATTTTAATTTTACAATGAGCATGCTGTATAGTATTGTTTGTATAATTAAAAAAATAAGATCACAGGAAATAAAAACATATAAAGGCTTAGCTTGTTATACACTTTAGTTACATGATTTATTATGGCTCCATCTGTGCTGTTTTCTGTTGAACATAAGAGAGGGTTCATGTCATTTTAATGTCTATTCTCTAACACTGCCCCAGAGCTACAAGGACCTTGAATAAATAATATTTTATTGCCTGAATAAAAAACTTTGTCCAGAGGCAAACTTATTTTAGGATATTCTATTCCGCAGCCCACAGTTATAAAAACTTTAAATACAATAAAGAAATAGAGAAGCAATAATTCATTTCATACATCTGTTCTTTTTTTCTTGTTTGGTTGTTTTATTTTTAAGCTCTAGTCCCTTGAAATGTTAAAACTAGCCAAAGATATGCACCTAACACCAAGCATGTTGCTTGGCATGAACTTGGAATTCCATACATATAGGGACTGAATTAATATAGCATATAGTCAGAGGCCTAGTGAGATGTTAGATAGACAAACCTGTGAAATCAACAGTCCAGAGGAAATCACGATCGGAGAATAATTCACTTGAATGTAGTTAACAATCTATCTGGTCTCTGAATGAATTTGGGATGTGAGAGAAGGCTATCAGAATGATGGGTATAGAGGTTTAAAAGTATTAGATTATCTGCTCTATGATTACTCTTCTGGCAATTGAAATACTGAGCCCATGTCTTCCTTACAATAATAATTAATGAAGCAAACCAATATGTATTGAATATCTACTCTGGACTAAGACCTGGAGCTCCAGATTGTACATGTTGACTGTCATTCTGCTATTTCCATCTGGATGTCTCCAAGCAATTCACACTTAATGTGTTCAAAACAGAATTCTTGATTTGCTGACCTCCCTCCATCTCAGCTTTCCCAGCTTTCCTTATAGCAATAAGTGTATGACAATCTACCAAGTCCAAGCCGCCACCACCTGTCCTTCTCCAAGCCACTTTCTACACAATGACAAAGTGTTTTAAAAACATAAATTTACCCCTTTCAAAATGAATGCCCAGCGGCAAGCACAGCTCTTGGCACATAATTAAATCTTGATGACTATTTGTTGAATGAATGAGTGAATGAAGGATGAACCAACTAGACATTTTTTTCTACCTTCATGGAGCTTAATGCTGAAACTCTTGTGTATCTTTTCCCATCAAGAAAAATTACTTCTACTTTTTCATATATATATGTGAGTGTATATATATATGTACATATATATATCAGAGAGAGAAAGATTCACTAAGCGTTCAGTATATATCCTTAGGATTCCCAGGCAGCATTTGAGAAGTCTACCTTCTAAGTAGGTGAGATAAAGATCCAGTGTTGAACTTCTCTTACCTGTGGTTGCTAAAGCACTGCTCTTTCTTTTTCTATAACCTGCTAAAGTCCAAACTTTATCTTCTGATTATTTAAAATAATAGTTTAGATGATGGTTGCAGGTTGGGAAGAAAGGAACAGGAATAATTCTTCCACATCCCCACCCTCAACCATGCCCTGCTAATCCCATCATCACTCCCTCACCTTCCCTTCTCATCCTTGAAACCTACTGTGGTAAACGGATGGCAAAGAGGGATGGAAGAGAAGCTGGGGAAAGAATTTCAGAGATATAAGTAGGAAATTTCACTCAGAAAGGGAAAGAAAATAATTTAATGAGAAAGTAAGACTAGAGCATTAAGTTTTTTTTGTGTGTGTCACCACAGAAGCAAGTAGTGTTAGATGTTCTTTCAAATCTAATTCCTTTACTGCAAATTTGAACAAAATGTTTGCTACTGATTTTCAGTCCAACATGTGGAATTTAAAGAGGTTTGGGGAACCACTTCTACACACTTTCTCTTTTCCATTAAGCTCTCAGAGTCTCCTGAGATCCTATTATCTTAGATCTTGATATTGAAAGACTCTATTCAGTTAATGTCAGCAACTGCCCCCAAACTGACCATCATGCTTTGCCGTTTTCGTCTTATTAAGTCTTAAGTCATATAAAGTTCATCTTAATTTCCAAAATGTGTTGACTCCTTAGCAAAGCTCCAATTCAAAAAGCTAGTCAGCTACTAGGATAATCACACACTGGGTGAATAGGTTGACAGTCTGAGCAAATCTTAGTATATTACAAACATTAGATCTTTCTAATTTTTCCAACAATTCTCAAATTAAAAAATAAAAAACAGGGGCAGTAAAACGATTAGAAACTTCCTGCTGTTATCTGATGCATCTGTAACAGAGATAGAAATAAAACAAAAATGACCAATACCTTAATTTAGTTTGTTTGCCTTTCCACATCTTCATATATGTGGTTATCACATTTCTGTCTCTGATTACGTTTGCTGTGATTTTGATAAGCATGCATAAATTATGGGGTGTATTTTTATAATCCATATTGCCAGTGGCTAAGTAGAGTTTACAAACAGAGTCATATTCAATACCTGATTGAATAAGGATACAAACTTAGTAAGAAATATTTGAATGAAGAATGGCAATGTTTAATAAATGTAGATATTAGCCATGAAGATTAACATAGATCCTATGCTTAAAAGCCTCAAAGAAATAAAACTGATATAAAAGAAATAACTATAAATTTAAATCTTGTCAATTAGTACTCACTGAATTATCACAAAGTATACAATGCAGTATAATAACAAAAAGGGAAAGATGCACTTCCCTGCTAATATCATAAGCACTTTTGTGTAATAATGCATACTACCTACAGAAACATCTCAATGGTTCTATTTAAATTGTAAATGGAAGCAGAGGTAAATTTTTGAGAATATATTTTTTATATTATCTACAAGATTGGATAATGCTAACTGCATCTTTATACATTATTGCATTATCTGAATTTAAAAATAAATTTTGCCTTTTCATGATTTCCCTTTAAATGATATAATGATGGGTGTATATATAGATACAGATACATTTATATGTATAGACCTTGATAAAGTTACTTAAAATATGCATGGATCTTTTAGGTATCAAACTGCATGCAGTGCTGGGATATTGTCTCCCAAATATGTGTAGTAGACCTAATCTATTAGGAATCTGAAATGTACAATATAGCCTGCTACATTTGTGAGGGCTGACCCAATACAATATTTTAAAAATCAACAGCTTTCATAAACTCAATTGGAGAAACAAAAAATAAAAATGAGATGAATATGTGAAATCCTAAAATAGTTTCTAAAATAAAAGTCAAATTTTTATGTGAAATTTTCCTAAAAAGGTCAAGTGGATATTGACTTTGCTTTGAATACTCATCATGACCCCACTGATGTTTAGATGGAAATAAGTGGGTGGAATCTTGTGTTGGCCCAAGAATCAGGCACAGGGAGTTCTCATCCAGTCTTTGTCTCAGGCAGCCTGAGCATGCTTCTGGTATCTTTGCGATCTTGTTTTCTCTAATACAGGATTATAATTCCAACTCTCTTCACAGTAGATATTTTTAGAATCACCAAGTAATTACTTCATTGACTTGGCTCTACCAAGTTCAATATATAACTGACATTATCATGTTCCCATTTTATAGCTCACCAACTATTATGGGCTGAATTGTGTCTCCCTCCCCAAATTCATATACTGAAGTCCCACTTCCAGTAACTCCAAATGTGACTATATTTGGAGATAGAGTCTTTAAAGAGTTAATTAAATGAAATGGAGTTTATGTGGCTGGATCCTAAACCAATATGAGTAGTGTCCTTATAAGAAGAGGAAATTTGGATAGGGACATGCACAGAGGGAAAATGGTATGAAAACACAAGGAGAAGACAGCCATCTACAACCCAAGGAGAGAGGCCTCAGAAGACACCAACACTGCTGACACCTTGATCTCAGACTTCCAGCCTCCAGGAGCGTGAGAAAAAAATTTTTTTAATTGTTTAAACCACCTGATCTGTGATACTTCATTATGGCAGTCCTAGCAATCTAATACACCAACTCAGAAATATTTTGGGTAGGCCTTCTTTGATGCAGAAATGCATGAGAATGTTATCCTTGTTTTATCACCAGTCTCTATATGATCACTCCAACATAAAAGATCTTACACTTTCTTAAAAAGAAATGGATACAGATATAGCTATATTAAGATGACAAAATACTCTATAAATAAGACAATGTCACTGTAAAACAGGATAGCTATAATAAAGAAGTATTAATAAAAAGAGCCTTTAGGTTTAACAATGAGACATAACTTACGAAGGTGATGATGATGATGGTATTATTATACAGAGACCTTAATCAATTATCTAGAAAGAGAGCATCGTTCTTATCCCATTTTTAAATGGTAACATCAGGCTGCCCAGTTATATATGTTTTTGTACTATTGATAATAACAATTGCAATAACAAAATAATAGGTATTTATTGAATTCTTGGTATGTGCCAGGTGCTATACTAAAACTTCATATGGCTTATCACTTTTAATTCTCACAATAACCCCATCAATTAGGCAACACTAGAAATCAAGTTCAGAGAGATTACTAATGTCCAAAAGACTCACAACTCTGTTACCCACTAGATGAATCGTAGCTGTAGGGCTAATACAGAGCTATAGAATCAAGTGTTTTAAAAGGCAGCCTAACTCCGTGGCCATCACTATCTCTAGTGATTGTGTAAAATCTTACCTGAAGGCATTTCTAGAGTGAAGGCATCCATGAGTTTTGACAACAATTCTTGCAGTTCCTCTTCCTCCAGCTCATCCTTTCCCTCCTGGATGTTAACTGCCCCTTTCCTTTCCACAGGTGCCAGGGCAGGACTGTTCATTTCAGCAGGAGCAATTTGGGAGGCGTCCTGCAGCAGTCCTTCCTGGGAACTGGGTAGGGAACTAAAGATTTCTTTCGAGGTCTTTTGTGCTTGGCTTCGTGCCCTGGTGCTTTGCGTTGACCTTGGCTGCAAAATGGCCTCTGGTGATTCTGAGTTTGGTAGAACATGTTCTGCATGTGCTGGACCTTGGTAACTTCCATCAGTCACAGTGGACTTAGGAAGTGTTTCCTCTTCTGAACCATCCTCAGTGGCATCCTTGATCTGGGAAGACTCTCCTCCCCTCTGAAAACTTTCTTCACCATTTCCATGGTCACGCTTGGCAACCATATTTTGCCAGGAAGATGAAGGATGAAGGGGCTGCAACACTGCCTGGGTAAAGAAAACTTTATTTATGAAGAAATGAACATTTATCTTACTTTTTCATTATGCATTAAATTTTAATATTCCAATAGGACATTTTAATGCAAGATTTTTTTGTCTCTAAATACATTGATATTAATTTTATTTTATGCTGTTAATTCAATGTCAACCTAAAGGTAGAACAGCTCAGATTCTAAAACATCACAGAGAATAATCACAAGGAATTTGGGAAAACGCTAGGTTCTGAAAGCTCAGGTTCTAAAAATATCATAAGGAATATCTGGAAATGTCAGGATATCTTGGATTGATAGCTAAAAAGTATGACAATAAAACATTCATAATGATCCATTTAGGTAGGTATGTTGTGAGGGGTTTCATAATAAGTCATAGGAATAATATCTGGGGGGTGTGCTCTCTACAAAGCACAGCCCTCAAAGTGTGGTCCACAGACTCCTGGAGGTCCCCGAGACCCTTTCAGGGGTCCATGAGGTCAAAATTATTTTCACAATAACACTTAGAGGTTATTTGTCTCTTCATTGTGTTGACATTTGCACTGATGGTGCAAAATCAAGAGTAAGTAAAGCTAAAGTTGTTGGTGTTTACCGCACATCAAGGTAGCATCACCAAGCAGTGCTAGTAGTGATGGTATTCTTACCATCGTGCACTTGCAGTTAAAGAAAAAGGCAGCTCCTCTTAAGAATATCCTTGATGCAGATGAATGGATAAAGAAGATGTGGTATATATACACAATGGAATATTACTCAGCCATCGAAAGAATGAAATAATGCCATTTGCAGCAACATGGATGGACCTAGGGATGATTATGCTAAGTGAAGTCAGAGAAAGACAAATGTCATATGACATCATTTATATGTGGAATCTAAAAAAAAATGATACAAATGAACTTATTTACAAAACAGAAACAGACTCACAGACATAGAAAACAATCTTATGGTTACCAAAGGGGAAGGCGGGGAGGGATAAATTAGGAGATACACACGAGTGTAAATAAAATAGAGAAACAGCAAGGGCCTACTGTATAGCACAGGGAACTATATTCAATATCTCATAATAACCTATATGGAAAAGAATCTGAAAAAGAATACATGTATTTATGTATAACTGAATCACTTTGCTGTACACCTGAAACTAACACAACATTGTAAATCAATTATACTTCGATAAAAAAGAAAAAAAAGACTATTCTTGAAGGTGCAGCAAAAATTCTTATTTTTCTTAGTAGCACATGTCTTCTTAATATTATATGTGATGAAATGGGAAGTATGCATAAAACACTTCTTATGTTTACTGAAATATAAAAGTTGCCTCTTGTGCAAAAGAATTAGACGGTTACTTGGCAAACATTTTTTCAAAAATGAATGAAGTGAGACTGTGATAGTAAGGAAAACAATGATATGTGTTGCCAATTGTAACAGTTGAGCTTTTAAGTAAAAATTAGAGTTTTGGAAAACTTGCATCCACTACCATGAGCTTGCTTGCTTTCCAATTCTTAAAGACTTTTCTGATGAGATTCATGGTAGTATTAATGAATATGATTTTTTATGATTTTTAAATGATTTTTAAAACTCTTGTATAATGAAATGGGTGAGCATTAGGAAGTTCGGCATAGCTTGGTGAACTTCCAAATGACCAGTGTATGATGGTATAAAATCATGCCTGGGTAGAAGATTCATTCAAAAAGCCCAACAGAATATTGTATTTTAATGAAACACGGTGTGAAAGAGACATGGTTTCAGATTCAATATTGCAACCATCCTTTAAAAAACAATCATTGATCATGTTTTGGTGTAGTATCAAAGAAGGTCTCCAATTATCTGAAAAGGCTGTTAAAATACTCCTCTCTTTTTCAACTGCAAATCTGTGTGAGGCCATATGTTTTCATATTCTTCAGCCAGAACATCTTGCAACAGATCAAATGCTGAAGCAGTTAGGAAAAATGCAGCTGTCTTTTCTGAAGCCGGCCATTAAAGAGATTTGTAAAAAACGTAAAACAATGCCAGTCTTCTCATTAAATATATATAAATAATTACTATTTAAAAATGTTCCATATATAATGGATTTATTATTTGCATTTTCAAATTAGTTAATAAATTTATTTTAAAACCACTTATCAGTTTTAATTTTGATTAGGGTAAACAGCAATAGATATAACCCACAGAAGCTCCTTGGGATCCTCAAAAAATTGTAAGTCTCTAAAAGGGATGCTGAGACTAAAGGTTTAAGGCTCAATGCTATAAAGAACCCCTTTGCCCCAGGTCTATTGTCTCTAAATGGTACCGATGCTGTTCTCTCCCAATGGCACTTCCTTCGCAAAAGTGGAAGATATCGTCTGGCTGATGAAAAGGGGAGCTGGTCAGGGTATGGAGAGAAGAGGGAAAGGGAAGAGGCTGATCAGAGTGAGGTGCAAAGCCTCAGGCTGCAGCCGACCCTCAGCCAGAAGATTCTAGGTCAGACTTCCAGATGGCCCAGATGGCCAGTGTCTCCCACATTCTATACCTGTAGATTCTGTCCCATTAGCTGTAGCTTCGTCCACAGACTGTCCTGGTTGGTTGTGAGTTCGTGAATCTTTGTTTCAAATCTGCAACTTTTTTCTTCCTGGCAGGCATATATGGCTTGCAACTTGTCTTTGTATTGGTTTAACTGTTTTTTAAGGAGCCTGCAAAGAGGACAGGTCTGAGTGGGTTGGAAGGGCAAGAGATCAGCACAGCAAGATGCAAGAGCCTTAGCGAGATGTACCCTGGGTCCTCTCTGGGAGAAGATGCCAGAGTAGCCTGTGCCTCGACTATTACCTAACATTGATCAATCCTGCTTTAAACTGTTTGTTCACCATGTACGGCTGTCCTTCGTGTCTATTATATACACAATTCCCCCAAGAATTTCATTGGTTTTAGAGGTGTTTTCAAAAACTCATCATGCATGTTATGGATTACTTTTGACAGCATACCTTCAGCAGCTCCTTAAATGTGAATATTGACTTTATTCATTATCCTTTTGTCCAGAAACACTCCATTTAGAATGATAGCATACATGTCATGGCTAAATACCTAAAACCCGACCAAGACCACAGGGAGGGAACAATGATGCAATTTGTGAATTGTGGGTCTTGGTTTCTCTTCCTAAGTCTAGTTGTTCACTGGTTTCAGAATGAACCAAGTAGTCAGGGTAATTCTTTGAAAACATAAGGCAGGGGACTTCCCTGGAGGTCCAGTGGTTAAGACTTCGCCTTCCAATGCAGGGGATATGGGTTCAATCCCTGGTCAGTGAGCTAAGATCCCACATGCCTCGCGGCCAAAAACTCAAAATATAAAATAAGCAATATTGTAAAAAAAATTCAATAAAGACTTTAAAAACGGTCCACATCCAAAAAAAAAAAAATCTTTAAAAATTTAAAGAAAAGAACCACAAAGAAAACCCATAAATCAGATCATGTTACTCCTCTGCTCAAAGCCCTCCAATGTTCCCCGCCTTAAACCAAAGTCCTTATAGAGGCAGCCAAAGCTGAACAAAATGGCCAAGACCCTCCGCTTCCCTCCCTGACCTCATCTCTGCTTTCTTTTACTCACTGTCTGTCCTTCAGCCACACAGAGCTTCTGGCAACTCTTCGAACACACTGGGCATGTTCTGCCCTCAGAGTTGGCTCTTTTGGCCCCCAATGCCTCCTTCCCTCAGGTTCTCGCCCAGCTCATCCCCTCATCTTTAAGTCTTTGGTCACCATCATATTCTCAGTGAGCCTCTCCCTCACTGCTCTACTTGAAACTGCAAACCAGAACTCCTAACCTCGCCTCCATCACCTCCCATCTCCTCCCCTAGTCCTTCCCATCTCCTTGTCTCCATGGATTTTTGCCATGTCTAATTGCTATAGAACATGATGCGATCTTAGATTTTGACTTAGTCTCGAGCCTTCAGACTACTGCACAGTCACTTTATATGACATGCTACCTGTTTTACTTGTTATTTTACTTATATCTTACTTACTCTATTACTTACTCTATTACTTACTCTATTACTAATTGTTTATTGTCTCTTTATTCTGGCAACTTTTTTTCTGTTTTGCTTCTTGCCATATCCCCAGGCCCAGGCCTAAACTAGTTCCTGTTACAGTGTATGTATACAGTGAAAATTGGCTTTCTAAAGTACAGTCTTATTCTTTGACCAGTGCTGTGGTCATATTTGTGGAAGTTGTAGAAATGGGCTCCCTGGTAGGAAATGCAACAACATTTCTCAATGTTAGAGCCTTTGAAATTCTTAATTGCCACAGATCTTGGAGAGGTCTTGGAATTTAGCTGGGGCTCCTATCCAAAGCAGGCATCTCTAAAAGATGGCTCTCAAACTTCCAGGCAACCACACAGGTGAAAGAGGAGTCTGATTCTAAAATCCTTGATTGTAATTGGAGTTTCAAGCACTTCTTTATGATGGACTTTTCAGAAAGGAGTCAGCCCAGGGATTTTATATAGCAGACAACAAAGAAACATTCTCAGAAGGCCTCTCTAGACAGTATTTTCTATACTTAGAGTGTTGTGCTTATTATGACCAGTAGTGACATCAGTTTATCTTTCTCCCATGCTGTCTATCACCCACATCCCCTTCCTCCTTTCTGGCCCATCCACCATGTTTGAACATCTAGAAGACATGCGTTCCCATCCTTCCACAATCCAGGTGAAAGTAGGGAAAGCCCTATGAGAAGTGCAGCTCTTTTCTACTCTATTTTTTGTTTGTTTGTTTGTTTTAATGGAGAAATCCTTGGAGAGTCTCCAGTGAACATGATTTACCCAATGCCAATATTTCCAGCAACTGGGAGCCCCATACTTTCAAGGTAAATATCCACTGTTAACAAAACAGTTTAGATTATTTGAGAAATAATTCCTTTCAAATGACCTGAAATCTGTCTTTCCAAACTTTTACATCTTTATATGCAGTTCTGCTTCTTGGAGCTAAGGAGCTTGAATCTCCCATGTACCAGGTCTTCAAATAAACACAAAGGCAAGTTAGTTCACCAGGCGAGTTAATCGCACACAGAGCAGTGGAACATTACTTTTCTTGATCAGCACCTAGCATAGAGTAATAAATAGATAACTAATAATTGAATGATACTCTTTCTTGTAATGTAGTCTGAGACTGCATTGCTTTTTAAATCATCAGTGACAAATTGTGGGCTGTAATTGAACTTACGGTTGACTATATATCTCAGGTCTTTCCACGCTATTTGTTGTGAACCTGGGCCTATAATTGTAGGATTTGCATTTAATCTTTTAAAATTTGGTCTTTATTAATTGTCCCACTATTCCAGACTATGATATCTTAGTGATTCAAGACTGTCATTTAGCTTATTATCTATGCCTTTTGGTATCATGTCATATACATTTGAGAAGCATGCTCTCTACTATTTTAACCAAATCATTGATAAAAATAATGGGGCAGACAGGAACAAGGATAAAGCCTTCACATGGATTTTACTCACTAATCAGGCTCACACTGGTATTCTTTGTGTTGATAAATATCTTACTAGGAGACCAATGGTGTATGTAGTGGGTATGAATTATATAAAAGGGAATCATCTAGTTTAAAATAATTGTTTGAAGTAATTATTTTAAGAATTAAGTTTTAAAGAATTAAATTTCAAAATTTCCTTTTTATTTCTACATTTTAAGTTTCAAAATTGCCTTTTTATTCCTATACTATTTTCCTTAATTTTATTTCTAATTTATTTTTCTTATACCATGAAAAAGATCAAAATTGTTTTTAACATTTACATTATTATTAAATTACTTTAAAAGTGTTATTAAGCTTCTTTTCATGAGTTATCACAGAATTTTAAAATGTTCGTTACCTTTCATACCTTTGCATTATGAAGCACATCTCATCATATATATATATATATATATATATATATATATATATATATACACACATACATACACATATATATTAGATGCTCGGTAAATTTATTGATGACCTATTTTTATTTTAATACATATTTATTAGTATATATTTACTCATTAATTTATTGAGCATCTACTAGATACCAAGCATTGTGCCTGCAAACAAAGGTCTTCCCTCAGGGGGACCTTCTTATTGAGGAGCCAGGAATTTTGTCTTCTAAAGGAATGACAACATGATACAGGAACTCAAGGGATGATCAGTCCTGGGACTTCCCTGGTGGTCCAGTGGTTAAGGCTCTGCGCTCCCAATGCAGGGGGCCTGGGTTCCATCCCTGGTCAGGGAACTAGATCCTGCATGTCGCAACTAAAAGATCCTGCATACCACAACTAAAGATCCCGCTTGCTGCAACTAAGACCCAGCACAGCCAAATAAATAAATAATTTTTTAAAGGAATAATTAGTCCTTTGAGACACAATAAGATGGTAGACAGTTTCCAGCCAGCCTAGTAAATCTTTAAGAAAGTTAGATACTGTTGGAGAAATGTACTGATTTATTTTAGAAGCCATAAGACACACACAAGACACACACAATACTTCACTGAAAATGCTTAACCAAATTTCAAGGAATAAAATCACTCAATCAAAACCCCAAATTTAATGTAATTATCTGGGTGGTTTTAGTTATACTTAACTACTCAAATAGAGTCAAAGCCCCCTTTTACCTTCATACTGGAATCATAGCATTTCTCTGTTTAAGGAATGTCTTCCAATTAAAGAGAAAAAAAGAGCACTGTAAAAACTTTGTAGAATTTCTTCCTCTAAAAGCGAAGCAAAATGCTATTGATGTGTCTCTGCTGTTAGTATTTGTCCACACGTGGTTCCTACCTTCTGTCCCTATGGAGAGCATTAATGGATTCGTGAGTCCTCCACAGTTCATTCCTAATGCTGACTATGGTCTAGAGAAGCGAGAAATAGAGAAAATAAGTCTTTGGGTTGAATTTAACCCATATTCCTAAAAATTCATAATAACATGATAATGATATTTCAAAAAAATTTCTTTTTCACAAAATGACTGGTGGGCTTCCCTGGTGGCACAGTGGTTGAGAGTCCGCCTGCCGATGCAGGGGACACGGGTTCGTGCCCCGGTCCAGGAAGATCCCACCTGCCGCGGAGCGGCTGGGCCCGTGAGCAATGGCCGCTGAGCCTGCGCATCCGGAGCCTGTGCTCCACAACGGGAGAGGCCACAACGGTGAGAGGCCCGCGTACCACACACACAAAAAAAACAATAAAAAGTCACAGTAGTCTTTTGCCCGAGTTAGGCTGCTGCTCAGAACATCTCCTTCTCTAAAGGCATCTGCAAAAAGCAGTTGGGTTATTTTATTTCTCTTGGTTCAAGAAATCTTTCACTTCTACCTTCCACCTTCTACTGAGAGTTTCTTATCTTTCCATTGCTTGTGTACTGGGACTCATCACTACTCTTTGCATTCACCAGGTCTCTTTGAGTTAACAATGATCATCTCAGTTCTCATTTAGGATTTTCTCACCAAACCTTATCTCTCAAATCACAGTCTGGTTCCTGAATTGCACCCCAAGAGCAAGTCCTGACCTGACCCAGCCTGGCCCAGGCTCCTGGGGTACCATGTACCAGCCCGTGGCACCCACTCATCTGAATGGGAGGTTGGATTTCATTACTCTACATTTATAAGCAGCTGTGGCTTTACTCTGTGGCCTTTTCTCCTCCCTACAAATGATCTGAAGAGGGACTGGCCACCTTGAGAACATTCTTCCATAGGGACAGCCTACAAGAGGAAGAGAGTAGGGAAGGGAGAAAAAGTGAGCTACAGACTTGAAGTCACATTCTCTGGTTGTTACATGCTCCTTGCGGCCCTTCTGAGTGACCAGTGCCTGCCTGCTTCTTCATTCAAATATTCAAACAGTGTCTACATGCCTAGCATAGATCACTTTGAATCAGTGAGCTTTACATCATTAATATCAATGTTATCATATGGTACATGTCGTTATGCAACTGAGAAGCATTTCAGGTTAGCACATATGGACCTACCATGGTATACCCAGAGAATAGATACCATGGTTTATTTAGTCATTTGCAATGGAAGGACACTAAGCTATTTTCAACTTTTCAGAATTATAAGCAATGTTGCAATGAACAAAGTGGTACATGCCTCCTTGTGCATACATGTGCAAGGTTCCCAGGTTTCAAGTTTAATAGATACTAACAATTTGCCCTCTTTGGGCACACACACGTACGAATATTTGAATATTTGGATGCATAGTATAAGGTCTGCAAAGATATACCCCAAAGAGATTACCTCTGGAAAACTCGGGACCAGATGTGGGCTGGGAATTATGGCTAAAAAGGACTTTACCCTTATCTGTAATATTTTAACTTTCTTTAAGGCAAACAGATTCAGGTCTTATTTGTATAATTAAAAATGTTTTTCTTTTTAATCAAAGAAAGAAATGTATTACATACAAAAGATAGGCTGTAGCAACTTTAAAAATGAGAAAGAGGTGACAGGGAGTAAAAAGAAAGTGAAATAAAGGAGGGAAAGCAAAACCTCTTTTAAATTTCTTGCCTCAGAACAAAGCAATGTTAAAGTGAAACAAACTGTCGCATTGGGAAAATGGCTTTTTTTCTTTTATTCGAAGCAGGAAATGGAGCAGCTCTTCATTTGTCCCCGCACATGTAACTCCTGCTCTCTGCCCGGCACTCCAGCCAGAGGCGTTCTTGGATGTGCAATGAGGGGTGTCTGAGTGGTGCAGCTGCATGAGCTGCTGATGAAAACGCACACAGACCTGAAAAACCTCACCCAGAGGCAGCGCATAGGCTGCTCATTCCTGGGTGGTCACAAGACTTACTCTCCTCTTCACACTTCTACCAGGAACAATTGCAGTATGAGAACTCTAATTTCTCTTTGATGATTGAAAAACATCACAGATGATCATATTTTGAAGACCTCCCTTAGGATCTGACTGTACTGATTACAATGATGAAGGGACACCTACAAGTGGAGTTGCACATGGGAGGGCAAGTCAACAACTGATTGAAAACACGATAAAGGAGTTGCAGACTGTATGCTTAAAAAAACAACAAAAAAGAAGCATTTCTAATTCCTTTGATGAAAAAAATTTCACTGGGATTTTTAAAAAAAGTTTCTTCCCTCTTATGTTTCTTTCACTTTCCTCTCTCATCTCTTCCCTTTGAAAATTCCTGAACGTTTTCTTTATGTACGGATGAACTAATTTTCTCTTTTTCCCTACTTTTTAATTACATCGAATCTTAGATAGTGAAGAGTCAAGTTAAGGTATTGTGGGCAGAAGAAAGCCTTGTCTGTAAGTAAGCTATATTTAAAAGTTTCGGGCAGAGACTTAGTATCTACGGACACTGGAGTAATTTAAAAATATCAAAGTTGAATACAGCTTCCCTTTAGGATGTAGACTTGGGAAGAGTCCCCTCAAAGCTAAACTTTATCCGTTAATTGTGCCTTAATTGTTCTTTTCCCCTTCGGACTCACCTGATGATGTGTGCTACTGCCGTTGGTTTGTTGAGCCAGAGATACTCTTTGAGGTATTTGTTTGAAGGCCTCTGTGGCTGCTGTTTCTACTGGTCTAGTTGGACTTACATACCTCGGTGTTTCAGATCTATTGTACTGAATGGAGAGCCTGTTACAAAAATAGAATTTTATGAGAGGTTGTAATAATTTTTAATGATCAGGTATGACATTGAGGAGAGTCTTTTTAGAAAAAATGTCAAATCAGCTAGTCAATTTAATATCCAAAAATAGCAATAAAGTAGTTCAACTTTTTCCTCTGTGCTCTTTTCCAACTACTTAGTTGATACAGAGCTAAATAGCCAATAATAGGAACAAAAATTCCATTTCCCTCCTTCTTGATAATCTAAAAATGAGAATGCAGAGAAGTTCAGGGATGACTACAGAAAATCCCCCAGGTCATCTTGTCCAGGTCAGATACTAGGGGTTCTAAGTGCAGATGTGTGTTTATTATGGCATATCTAAAAGAGCATAGAATAGAGTAGACTAGTTTAAGGTCAGGCATATTCCATTTTATACAATTCCATTTAATTTCGTTCCCTTATTCAAAAACTATTTGAAGCATCTTACCATCTTGAGTTATTGCAGATAAAAAGACTTCTTTTAAAAAAAGCAGAGAACTCCCTGCTCACAGAGACTTTACATGTAATGAACAGACAAATACACAATCATTTCTGACATAGTGCGATTATTTCTACAGAATGCAATGAGAGTATAGGGAAAGAAGCGATTACTCTGGTACACTTTAATTATGTGTTTAAGGAGTGGGCACTTTGGGGTAGAAAAAAGCATAACCCATGACTTCTTTGTCACACAGCTTCTGAGTAACACACTCTATTCCTACCCTGTCTCAAATCATTTTAACACCTTGGGGTTGTTCAACACCATTTTCTGCATTCATACAGATGCTTACAAACAGCAAAGTACATATTGAATTTGTTTTTGAAACAAAAATGGCATCATTCCATACACATAATTCTGCCACTTGCCTTTTTCTCTTAATGTATGATGATGAATGCCCTCTAGTATAGTAGATAGGTACTAAAATTTGTCCTTAAGTAGATTCACTATGTTCTCTTGCATGTTGTATCGTATATAATCGACCATTTTTCTACCAGTGTATCTTCAGTTTGTTTGTTTAGTGCCCCCCCCCAATGCTACAACATTTATCTTATTTTCTATGTAGTAATGCTCTTATTCGTATAGGACAGAGTTCCAAAAATGGATCAAGGGCCAAATCTTGTGTACATTTTTATGTTTAGTAGGTACCATTCTTCTAAAGCCAATCTCTCCACATGTGCATAGATTCCATCCCACCTTGGCTGCCGAATGACATTGCTCCAACAATTCCCCTCTCTTGCACCAGATCATCAAATTTTCCCACTACAAACTCATCCCCTTCAGTATACTAACATGCCGTTATTGTCCCCGTCATAACCAAACATTTCTCTTAACTTCAGATACTCTACTACCTACACTAGCTCTTTGTTCCCTCTATAGTAAAGAAAAATCCTGGAAAGAATTTTCTTGTTTGGTATCTTGAATTCCTCAACTCCCATTCTCTCTTAAACTGCCTCTGGTCTGATTTTTTTCTACAACCACTGTCCTACAATACTCTTTTTGAGGTCATCAATGAGTTCCTCAGTGTTAAATCCAAAGGTCAATTCTTACTTGACCCAGCAGCAGCATTTGACACTGCAGACCATGCCCTCCTCCCTGAAACACTCTCTTTACCTGTCTTCCAGGATTCCTCATTCTTGGTTTTCCTCTTGCCTCATCCATCACTCTTTCTCAGCCTCCCTTGCTGGTTTTTCACCTTCTCTCCAACTGTGTCATGTGGAGTGTCCCATGGTTCAGTTCTCAGTTTTCCTCTCTTCTCCATCTACACTGTCTATTTGGTGATCTCATACAATCCCATGGCTTTTAAAACCATGTACGTCGGGCTTCCCTGGTGGCGCAGTGGTTGAGAGTCCGCCTGCCGATGCAGGGGACACGGGTTCATGCCCCGGTCCCGGAGGATCCTACATGCCGCGGAGCGGCTGGGCCCGGGAGTCATGGCCGCTGAGCCTGCGCATCCGGAGCCTGTGCTCCGCAACGGGAGAGACCGCAACAGTGAGAGGCCCGCGTATCGCAACAAAAAAAACAAAAACAAAAGAAAACATGTATGTCAAAAATTCACAAATTTGATCTCCAATAGACTTTCTCCCAAATTCCGGACACGAATGGAAAACTGCCTACTCAACATCTCCATGTGGATGTCTGAGAGACACGTCAATCTTAACATGTTCCAAACTGAACTCCTGATCTTCCCCTGTTCCACCGATAGCCTCCCCCATTTCAGATGGCAGCAACTTTATCCTTCTACTTAATATAGCACCACCATGACCATACATCTAGTATATGCACAAGAAGTGACCTCTAGATCTGAGGAAGAGAATATAAATTTTATGAATTGATTCAAGTATATAAGGAACCCTAATATGTGACAAAGTTGGTATCTCATTGAAGTGGGAAAAGATAGATTGGCTATCCATCTGAAAGAAAGCAAGCTAGACCTTTGCTAAAATAAATTTCAAATGGGTTGAACATTTAAATTAAAATTCAAAATAGAAACATTAGGAAAAAATTTAGGAAAATATTTATATAGCCTTGCTTCTACGCTGCCCCCTTTAGGCTATTGTCAATATTTCCTCCTTCGTTCCATTCAGCCACACTAGCCTCCTTGCTGTTCTTTGGAGCTGCCGGGCACACTCCTGTGTGTGTTTCAGTTGGCAGTCTCAGTTAGCGGTATGCTTTTGCAGGTACCTGTAAGATTCACTCCCTCACCTCCTTCAAGGCTTTGTTCCAATGTCACCTCTCACTGAGGACCACTAAGACCACTCAGTTTAAATTTGCTACCAACACTCCCTCTAAGTCTTGCTCTCTCTTACCTGGCTCTTCTTTCTTTCTTTTACTTTAGTACTTTTAGCTCCTAATATATTATTATAATTCATGTATATGCCTATTTTTAATTGTCTAGTTTCCCCAGTAGAATGAAAACTCCGTGAGATCTTCATTTCTTTTGTTCCCTGATATATCCCGAGTGCCTAGAAGAGTGTTCACTAAAGATTTATTGGATGAATTATTTTTCAGATTATTTTCTGAAAAGTCTATAGCCATTTGTACTTCAACCAAATGTCCAGCGCACCTAATTTCTTCCATGTTCACCAGCACTGGACGTTATTCATTTACTCTTTGCCATTCTGTTAAAGAAAGTGACAATAGCTCATTGTTCCTTTAATTGGCGTTTGTCTAACCGCTAGTTAAGATGAGCATATCTTTGTGTGTTTCATGGCCATTTGGAATTCCTCTTCTGTGATTTTGCCTATTTATATACTTGGAGTCTTTTCCTCCTCGCCGTCGCTCTCCTCTTCCTCATTTTCTTCTTCCTTATTTCCGTTTCCTTCTCCTCTTCCTTCTTTTCCTCTTCCTCTTCTTCATCTTCTCCTTCTTCTTTTTCAGTTTTTCCTATCAATTTGTAGGGACCTTTCCATAGCACAGTTTATCCTCTTAGTGAAAATATTTTTCCAAGTCTGAGACTTAGTTTTGATTTTGTTTATAATATCATTTACCATGAGAAAATGTCTACATTCGCATGTCATCATATATATGTGTTTTTCTATTACTTCATGATTCCTTATTTTGTTGTCTTGCTTCGAAAGGTTTCCTCCAACCCCAGGTTTCCTAAATTTTTCTAATATTTTTATTTTAAACCATGTTTACATTTAAACTTCAATCAATTTGGAATTTATTTTCATTTATGGGGCAAAACAATGGATACCTGATGGATAGCCAGTTAGGCATCTTTTTCCACTGAACTGAAATACCACCTTTCTCATATGTTAGGCTCTCATTTATGCTTGGATCATTAATCAAATTTTGTATTCTTATCCTCAGATCAATATACCCATTTATGATTTATACTATATTATTTGGTCATGGTGGCTCTAGAGTAAGTTTTAACGCCTGTTGAAGAACAACTCTTCTCACAATTTTTTTTAACATCTTTATTGGAGTATAATTGCTTTACAATGTTGTGTTAGTTTCTGCTGTATAACAAAATGAATCAACTATATGTATACATATATCCCCATATCCCCTCCCTCCCACCCTCCCTATCCCACCCCTCTAGGTGGTCACAAAACACCAAGCTGATCTCCCTGTGTTATGCGGCTGCTTCCCACTAGCTATCTAATTTACATTTGGTAGTGTATATATGTCCATGCCACTCTCTCACTTCGTCCCAGCTTACCCTTCCCCCTCCCCGTGTTCTCAAGTCCATCCTCTACGTCTGCGTCTTTATTCCTGTCCTGCCCCTCTCACTATTTTTTATTTCCACAATTTTAAATATCCTTGTACCTTTATTCTTTCAACATGTCTTCAAATTTATTTTATCTTATTTAAAAAACATCATGATTCTATTTGGAAATGCATTTAATTTAAATGCAGTTCATTCTTATTATCCATGGTAGCTATGCTCTTTGCAGTCACATGAACAATGAATCAGTGGAAACTGAACGATGGCTCCTGGGGGAAACACAGGGTTAGGATCTTGGAAGTCTCTGGTCAGAATATTTTCATCAACCTATCAATATATAATCTTGTTTTTCATGTGTTTCTTTTCTCTATTTTTTATTAGTTATCTATTTTATACATATTAGTGTATATATGTCAATCCCAATCTCCTAGTTCATCCCATCCCCCACCCCCATGTGTTTCTATTTAAAGATATATGTATACTGTTTAATGTTTACTGTTGATTCAGTAACATTGAACCCATGTAACTCGTGTCTGAACGAAGCTTATTTCATACACGTATTTTTTGTTAAGACATATCATAGCCTTTTCGCGCCTAGGAACGCTAGCCAGCACTTCAGCACCATGTTTGGAGGGTATTTGCAACAGTGAAGTCACCAAGAAAAAGCACAAAAATGTGAAAAACATGGCACAAGATAGACTGTGTAAAGGACACGTGTTTATACTCTAAGGGCAGAAATCAGAAGGCAGGGTGACACTCAGTTCTACCTCAGCTGTGCATCAGGCAACTCACATTTTTTTCCCACTCTGCATGGCTGCAAATGACCAAAGAAGCATCGCGAGTACTGATTTTAAGGTTAATTTTTGAATCGTGTATATTGTTATGTTAGTGTCTTCTCTTTTAGGAATTTGCTATGTTTCTCCCTTTTGCTCAGGTCTTGTTTTCTGTATATTCAATCAAATATTACAGCTTTCCTTATATGGGTTTTGTATCTTTTTTGTTAAATTTTTTCTAGTTTCTTTTAAAAATAATTTTACAGGTATTGTAAATGGGATTTTTATAAAATTTCTAGCTAGCTATTGCTGATATAGTGAAGAGCTATTTGCGCATACATATTTTATTTTCCACCACTCAAAACCAATTAATTCTACAGTTTTAGCTAGAGTTACTTGTGGTTTCTTGGGGATTCACAATCATATTAACTGTAAATGGAAGTAATTTTGTGTGTTCTTTTTCACAGTTTTTATATTCATTTTTTAGTATATTTATAAGAATGTCCCAAAATATATAATAATAGTGGTAATATTTGGTACCTGGATTTCAGTTATGTTTTTGTAAGTGAAAATAGTATCAGTGTAAGCTATTGCATGGAATCCACATTAAAAGGAAGGAGGCTTATTAGGATGAAGAATGTTTGCTGAATCAATGAATGAATTCAATATTACCATTTGGCAATAACCATGAATCTCTCAGAAGATGGTCAGTACCAATGTGCCAACTTAATAGATAGCAAGGATATGATTTTGCCTATTATCACAATGTAAAATAGTAATATTCCACATTAATTTCCCCTTGACCAATCACTAATCAGAATTTTTGAATTCATCAGTATCTAGGCTAAAGTGCAAATTATTCCATTAGAATTTTATTTTGGTGAACAACTCAATTGTACTCTGGTGAACAGAATATAACACACCAACATTTAAAGAACGTTTAGCTTTGCGTAGGACTTGCAATTCCCTTTCCTCATCTTGTCTCCACAAATATTACTCTGGGAATAGGAAGGACAGGTTGTCCCTATTCTCAGGTGAAGAAACCAAGTCTTAGAAACAGTCCCCAAGGCCACACACAGAGTTGGCTGAGAACAAGACTTCTGTGTCTCTCTGTCCCAGGTTCAAACTTCACTAATGTCTTCCAACACTGGGTAATTACTCCTTGAGACACTTTCATACCCCATTCTAAAAGACCCACTTTATCAATCAATCCGTTAATCCCTCCATCATGCATCCATCCATTTTATTACTCGGTCTGTCAGTCATTCAACAAACACTTATTGAGCATTTATCATATTCAGACATTTGTACAGATTCTGGAAATACAACTGGAAACAATAAAAGTTTCTTCCCCCAATGGAGCTTACATTATCGAAAAAAAATTTTTAACTAAAAGTGAAATTTGTATAACGTCAGATGCTGATGAAGTGCTTTGAAGAAAAATAAAGCAAGGGAGGAGGATTGCGAGTGCCAGAGTGGGGACAGGGGCTAAAATGATAAATGGGTGGTCAGGAAAGGCCTTAAGGATGAGATGACATTTGAGCAGAACTTTTGCAAGTATTTAGGAGGTAGGCGTCAAGTCATACAGAGAAGTGGTCTAGGAATATGAATTCTTTTTTTTTTTTTTTTTTTTTTTTTTTGCGGTACGCGGGCCTCTCACTGTTGTGGCCTCTCCCGTTGCGAAGCACAGGCTCCGGATGCGCAGGCTCAGCGGCCATGGCTCACGGGCCCAGCCGCTCCGCGGCATGTGGGATCTTCCCGGACCGGGGCACGAACCCGCGTCCCCTGCATCGGCAGGCGAACTCTCAACCACTGCGCCACCAGAGAAGCCCTAGGAATATGAATTCTTTAAAGTAAAGGTTTACGTCTTAAGAGTGGGGGGATCTGGCTTAGTCTTATGGGGAGGAGGGAGGAATCAGGGCTGGAGCACAGAGATTGGTGGGGAGATGACACTGGAGAGGTTCCCAGGGTAGCTCAAACATGCAGGAGTTTTCTAAGTCATCTTACAACTTTTAGGTTTTAGCTTAAAAACAATGGGAAGCTAATGGAGGGGTTTAAGGCACAGAAGTTTGGGCAAAATGAGTGCGTGAGGAATGCCATCATATTTTGAATTTGTAAAAGATCAGGCAGGCTTCTGTGGCCAAAAGAAATGCACATAAGAGCATGGATCTTTGTGTTCTAACTATGAGAATGGAGGAATTTAGACAAGATCTCAAGTATTCAATAAATCCAGCTGATTAATTGTCCTAATTTACTGTCACTCTGTCAGGGAAAGGTGAAATAAATGGCCTGAAGAAGACAGATGAATTGGCATCTGATATCTTTGTTTCTATTTTAAAATTTAAATTATCTGTACTCTATTAAAGCTATACATCAAGATGATATCCAAATTCTCTAACTTTAAGAATACATTGGGGCTTCCCTGCTGGCACAGTGGTTAAGAATCTGCCTGTCAGTGCAGGGGATACGGGTTCGAGCCCTGGTCCGGGAAGATCCCACATGCCGCGGAGCAACTAAGCCTGTGTGCCACAACTACTGAGCCTGCGCTCTGGAGCCCACGAGCCACAACTACTGAGCCCACTTGCTACAACTACTGAAGCCGGCGCGCCTAGAGCCTGTGCTCTGCAACAAGAGAAGCCACTGCGATGAGAAGCCCGCGCACTGAAGAGTAGCCCCCACTTGCCACAACTAGAGAAAAGCCCACGCGCAGCAACAAAGACCCGATGCAGCCAAAAATTAAAAAAAAAAAAAGACTACATTGATAACCACCTGCTAGGAAAATGTGGTACAGGTATAAGGCATGGCATCTAATGCGAAGTCAGCATGCATTTTTTTTCCCTTTAAAGAGCTGTAAAAATACATTAAATTATACCAAACTGTAAAAAGTGACAAAATGACCACAGAAATAGGGTCTGGGATCGAGAAGGAAATATGCTGGTAGATGTCTGAGAAAAGTTTAGAGAATTACAAAAGAAATTAATAAATGAATACCAATTTGATTAAAGTGATCTATTCTTATACTTCTGGTAGATAAAATAAGAGTGAATGAATTATTCTGGGTTTTCTTCTCCCAAAAGTCTGATGATCATAATCCCATGGAAACAGTACCTCTTTCCTTTATCTTCTGAAATTTTAAATTATAAAGAAGGAGTTACTTCAGTAGTTAAGGTCATGAAGATTTTTTTTTTTTTTTTTTTTTGCGGTACGCGGGCCTCTCACTGTTGTGGCCTCTCCTGTTGCGGAGCACAGGCTCCAGACACGCAGGCTCAGCAGCCATGGCTCACGGGCCCAGCCGCTGCGCAGCATGTGGGATCTTCCCGGACCGGGGCACGAACCCGTGTCCCCTGCATTGGCAGGCGGACTCTCAACCACTGCGCCACCAGGGAAGCCCCATGAAGACTTTTAAAAAGTCATCCTTAGGCTGGTGCTCAGGTATGTGATGGGCGATCTCAGATACCAGTGGTGCTGGGACATCCTTTGAGATCACCCTCTGAAGCATAGTTTGGCATTCTGAATTTTGAGGATTAACAAAATTCACAACTTTTGATGCAATGGTTTTACCTGAGAGAATTTATCTTAATAAAATATAAGAAAATGCGTGTGTAGGGATGCTGACTACAGAATTTTGGTGGGGGGCAAAATTTGAAAATAACCAAAATGTTAAGGGATTGCTTGTGAATTACGGCACTTCCTTATAAGGATAAGAGTGAGGTCATTGAAATGATATTTTGGAAGCTAATGACAGGGAAAATGCTCTCTGTTTAATGTAAATGGAGAAAAGGTTGAAAAGTTGTATCTGTAGCATAATTCCTGATCTGGTAATGCTGAAATGTGAATAGCACTCACCTGTGAGTGATGGAATGTGTCTTTCTTTTCCTTTTTTTAAAAATAAGTATTAATTCTGAATTAGGCTTTCAAAAGTAACCCAACAAAAAAGAAAGATGTTGGAGAAAGTTATTCAAATACTCTAATACTAAAAATCTTCTGTGTCTGCCTGAGGTCTTTAGTTGGGATAACTCTAAATGATTGGATGGGCCACTTAAAGGTATTTTTGTCTCGCGGTCTACTTTAAAATTAAAGGTCGCTTCTAGAGGGGAACAGCATCTTTACCCCTCCCCTGCTTGCTGGCTTCATAACCTAGTACCCAGGCTCTGGGTTGCTAACCTGCACGACTGTCACTCGGAGACACTCACCTGGCCTGTGCCTGGTTAGCCACATCCCTTGGATTCACCTGGTCCAGCAGCCACTGCCTTCTCGCAGCTTCTTTCCTCCTACAGCGCCCTTGGAGCAGGTTGTTTCTGAGGGTCCTGAGGAAGAGTTTTGTATTGTCTTTTGTTGACACCTGCTGGAATGGCCAACAGAACAAGGGGCATCAGATCAGTCTTAAAGTGGTCTTCTTTCCTTACGTGGGTGGATTGGCCGCCATGGAAGTTTCTGAAATTATTTCACTTACCGTGATGTCCACAGAAAAATCATCTTACTTCCTTACTACCTGAATTTCTTCACATCCTCTCTCTATACACATACATATAGTATACGTTTCCGAATTAAATACCCCGCAACTTCTACAAAAACTCCTGTTCCTTAGAGCAACCCAGGAATGGGGAAGGTTAAAGCTAGAAGAAGGTATGAAAGCTAGAAGAAGGTATGAAAGAGGACTAAGCCTGTGGTTACTAATTTGGAGGGTTCCTCTGAGATTTTATTTCCAGAAAAATCCTCATACATTTAGTCTTGTATAAAATATCAGTGGATTCTCAGACCACCTGAAGTCCCCCCCACAGGTAAGGCAAAAGGAAACAAAGCAGCGAGACCTTTAATTAAAAATATTCAACCCTTGAAATCTAAAGTGTAATAACAAAATGACCACATGGTGTCAGTCTAATATCGATAAGCCCTATTTCTCCCCAGACTTTTAGAAACAAGAGGCTCATAGGCCAATGATCTGAGGATCTGGGTTAATAAAATTTAGTAAAGCAATATCCATTGAAAATTATTTGGCAAGATTGAGGCACATGACTTTTGTGGACCATTCATGGTAAAGAGAGAATGAGGGGAGAACTGTCCTCAGTAAAGGTAATTAATCAATATTTTTCACTATTGTGAAATTTGGGGATGAGGCCATCTGCATGGAGAAACGGATTCATACTCAGTGATGAAAAGAGAGTGTCCTTTCTGGAAAAATTGAAATGCTCTCTGCTTTAAAATTATCCTATTTCTCTTTCTTCTTAGCAAGAGCTGAATTCTCTTGCTGAGTATTATCATTTTCTTTAAAAAATTTTGAAAGTCAGCTATGAAGTCTCAGTTTTACACTTTTCCAGTCAAAACTGAGATAGAAATCTTTCTCTTTTGTTTTTCCTAAGGAAAAACTTACTTGAATTTTAGTGCTCAGGAAAAGACATGTTAAAAAAGAAAATTCCCGAAATGTACTAGCAACTAGAGACCTTGATGCGTCATTTTACCAAACCAGGGCTTTTTCTTTTTAATCTGTGTCCATTTCCAATGCCTCTCCCCTCTTACCGCTCAGATATTTTCTAGTGCACAGTAGGAGTCAATGGTTTCAGATTATACTCTGGCCTTTTCTTATCCCCAAAAGGTTTATTAAAATCTACAGTGTAAAGAAAGTATATGTATATTGAGAGATAGTTAAGGTTGAGCTTGCCACTTCCTTAGTCTTAAATATTATATGTATGAAAGGAGCAGAACCTGTGGTTTTCCAGGAGGAAAAGTTTTTTAATTGCTGTAGCTTTCACTGATAAGATTCATGAAGAGTTTGGTACACGGCATTAGATGTTACCTGGATGCAGTTCTCAATCACAGGATGAGACTTCTGGTGGGACTTGCTCTGAAGACCAGATAAGAAACACACCTGACAGATGTCAAAGTTGAGACACTTCAGACAGCGGTATCTGCCAATTAAAATGGAAGTGTGACTTACATCACTACTAGGAGGTGAGCAAAGAAAGTATTATTCAGGTGGAGAATAAGCACCCTAAAATATACAGGAGGTGTCTGAGCTATCGAGTGAGTATAAAGTTGTCTTCTTCTGTTGGCATTTTTATAACATGACATTAAATTAATATAGTTTTGTCAACAAACTATCATATAGAGGCCGGATTCATCCTCTCCACCCCGCCCCCCAAATACCAAGTGTCTTTTACATGCAGGGTATTATGTGCTACAACCTTTAGGATAGACCCTTAAGGCTGCAGCCACATTTCTGTAGCTGCATAATTCATTCAGGTAATTTGAATTTAACTGCCAACTTAAAGGAAACTGGGAGATTTCCAAAAAGTTTGAATTCTAGCTTCTCTGGAAATGTGTGAGATATGATGATATTGGACCTGCATTCTTGTGTGGTGTTGGGGAAAATAAAACCATAGATAAAAATCTAAAATAAATGTGTCATTTATCAGAAATCTGTATGTAGGAAAGAATAATGTGGAAGAGAGGGAGTTCCTCACCAGCCAGGACTGAGTGACCACCACACCCAGGTTTCTTAACACATCAGTGTTGCAGGCTTTCTGTTATGGACAGTTACAATCTTAAATCTCCTGTGATCAGAAAGACAGGCGGAAATCTTGAGACACTCTGGTAGGGAAGCGTGTCTCTGGGCACTCAGGGAACATGTTGTGATATTGGGGAGGGCTGGTGAGACCTCATAGCCATGAATTAGTAACTTTTAAGGATGAGTGGGATCATATTGTTTGTCTGCAAAATATCAGGGATCTATACTTTTTTTCCTGCTTCATCTACAGAGGATGCGGCATAAAGTAGGGTCTTCCTCATCAACGGCAGCAATGGGCGAGGACAAGGGGACAGCTACACCTTTAAGACAGTCCCTCCCCAGACTACTGCCCTCATTTATACTCCTTGCCTTGCCCCCAACAGCATTTGAGTTTTCAACCCCGGTCTTCAAAGTTATAAAAATTAAACTATGTCAAGATTCCTATGCTCTTCAAATTTCATATCTGGCTGCAAAGACATGATATGGAAGCTTGAGGTACTAACTAGCAAAATTAGATACTGTGTGATGAAGTGCCGAGCAAGAGGCATGGAAAATACATGCTGTAGGAGAGATGGGGGACATCCCTGGGAGCTGGTATGGTCTGATAAATTTTTCTGAAAGAGCTGAGACTCATGCTAGGCATAGAATGCTGGGTGGGAGATTAAAGTAGAGGAAATCCCAGGAAGAAAGATGAGGAGTAAAGTAATGCAGACTGGGGTGAAGAAGAAGGGTTAGCACTTTTCAGACCTATCAGACCTACAGGTAACTGTGGAGAACGGAGGAATAAAAACTTGCAATGGGGCTTCCCTGGTGGCGCAGTGGTTGAGAGTCCGCCTGCTGATGCGGGGGACATGGGTTCGTGCCCCGGTCCGGGAAGATCCCACATGCCGCGGAGCGGCTGGGCCCGTGAGCCATGGCCGCTGAGCCTGCGCGTCTGGAGCCTGTGCTCCACAATGGGAGAGGCCACAACAGGGAGAGGCCCGTGTACCGCAAAAAAACCAAAAATAAAACAAAAAAAACCACTTGCAATGTTCCTGAGGCCAGATGGCAGAAGGGCTTCTGACCAAAGTCTTTGGAAGGCAGAGCAGGAGGGTGCTAATGCCATGAGACCAACTCTCACAGTCCTTGTTCACTGCCGTCCCTGACATCTAGTCCCAGGGTAGGATATTAATACAGAGTGTTGAAGGGCTATCACAGTAGCAAACATTTTTGAGCCCTTACTGTGTAGCAGGCAGTGGACATGCATTGACATAGTTAATCCCCATGAAAGTTCTTTAAGGCAAGGCATTCTTATTATTATCCTCATTTGAAGAAACTGATTCAAAGAGAGTTTAAGCAATTGCACAAAGTTACACAACTACGTAGTAAGTGGTAGCATTAGGTTTTGAGCCCAGGGATACCATCTAAATGGAGAGCCAGCTATTTTAACCCCTGTTAATAGACCACCAAGGCAGGAGACTTGAGTTTGAGTCACATGCCACTGTTACTAGGTGACCTTGAAATGGAAACTTAAGCTCATTGTTTTGAAGATACCTGGAACAACGCAGGTTTTCAAAGAACATTAGTTGAAGGAAATTAAATGAATGACAGTTTCTTCAATGAAGAAAATGGGGCTAGTAAACCCTGCCCTCTCGGCCTTCCAAAGTTTTTACAAAGCTTTGAAAATTATTCAGCATGCGTAACTGGGGAGACATGAAGTCTATAACATAAAGCATTTTTTATAAAGATGATTTGATGAGCCACCTGTCCTGGCTGCTTTATTTAGCATTACTGTATGGTTACAGTTGACTTGTTAGGACAATACACTGACCCTAATCTTGGCTTATTTCCTCCATGCTCTGAAACTACCGACAGGTGTGTGAGAAAGGGTGCAGTGTGGATAATGAGATTGGTCTGTTGTTGATGGCTTTACTCATAGAGAACCAACTTTTTTCCCCCTAATTTCATTTCAAACTTACATGGCTATTACAGAGCATAAATGTGACACATTCTGCTAAAATCGAACACTTGTCTTAGGAACAAGCTCTGGGCTTTGTAGCTTCTCTTACTTTAGGAGGTCAAGTCTTTGCCTCTTCCTGCTATGCTTCCAGATCTGCAAACACTTCTGCTCTAAAATGTCTTTATGAATCTCACTGAAACTAAAAGCCTTGAGGCTATTGCTGGAGTTTTCTGAGAGCCAAAAACACAGGTTTAAGGTTAGAACTGTAATACATTCAAGCAATTTCTAATAGACTCAGAAGTTTACAGCTAAAAGAAGTCTAAGTCATCATTTGACCCACCTCTCCTCTTGCTTACGAAGAAACCAAGGTCTAGAAAGGTTAAAGGCCATGCCCAGATCACGCAGCTGTCTGCATATGTGAAAACTGTACATTGCCTCAGATTTCTAGGAGAAAGGAAAAGTCACACAGCGGCATTTTTGTTTTTGTTTTTGTTTTTTGGGGTTTTTTTTGCGGTACGTGGGCCTCTTACTGTTGTGGCCTCTCCCGTTGTGGAGCACAGGCTCCGGACGCGCAGGCTCAGTGGCCATGGCTCACGGGCCCAGCCGCTCCGCGGCATGTGGGATCTTCCCGGACCGGGGCACGAACCCGTGTCCCCTGCATTGGCAGGTGGACTCTCAACCACTGCACCACCAGGGAAGCCCTTTATTGGTGTATTGACAAGAGAACTACAACACCCTTTCCCTAATATGGGATTTTGACTGTCATCCTCAAAGCTGTGGAAAGGTCTGAATCTCCAATGTCCAAACCTAGCTTTCAAATCTGCCTTTTCCTCGAGGCCAGAGAAGCTCTGGCGTGAGCTGCTCCCACAAAGCCTCATCATTCCTTTGGGTTCAAGGAATGTTCTCAGTTGTCTGCACAAGGCGGCAGCAGAGCATCACGGTTGCAAAGCAGGCACCCTGGATTCGGTCGGTAGCCTCTGCCACTTGCTAACCATGTGAGCTTAAGTTTAAGTTATTTAGTGTCTCTGCAAATTAGGCATAATAATACCACATTTATACAGAGTTGTAACAGGCTTTACATGAAATGATCCATGTGAACAACACAACCTAACACTTGTTCAACATTTAACAAATGTAACAAGGTCCTACTATATAGCACAAAGAACTATAGTCAATATCCTGTGATAAACCGTAACGGAAAAGAACATGAAAAAGAATATATATACGTTTAACTGAACCACTTTGCTGCACAGCAGAAATTAACACAACATTGTAAATCAACTATACTTCAATAAAACTTTTAAAAAAGCAAAGAATGTAAACTATTGTTATTATTATGGATGGTTCCAAAGTATTTAACAGCATTTTTTGGTAACAAAAGACAAAAAAATTTCCCCTTAAGGAACAAAAACATCTAGCGGTCAGAGTATGTGTCAATAGAACTTAATATTCCATTAATTATAGAAGGTAAAATAAAATGTATTATAAGCAGGATCACTCATACAGGAAATTATTGATCCCCCAAAATCAACTGAGTTCTAGATGTGTGAGAAGGACCACAAAAAACAATCTGGAGAGATGCAGCTCCAACTCCAGACCCATTTGGAGAGTGATGGTCCAGGTAATAGTGATGAATGACTCTACCTCAGTCCTGTGATGGGGAAGTTCCTGCAGATTCGACATCGAACAGGGTGAGTGACCATTTCAGTGGCTGACAGTCGGTAGCAGGTCGGGAGCCACAGGAGGATGGGAGGTTCAGATTGTAACCAAGATAGGAATTTCTCTTCTTTAATTGCTGAGCTCAACACCTGAAAAACCATGGCACACTCAGATGTGTTTCTAGGCAGAACTTTGGTCTCTTGTAGAGATGAAAATGTATTTTCATCTTCTCTTCTGGCTCTGTTTCTGTAGGCTCTGCTTAAGAAGTTTATCACATGCAAAGTCGGGGCAAGTCTACCTCTAAATTAGGTTGTCTAGGAGGCGGTGTAGAGTAGTAGGTCTGTGATTTAAATGGGTCAGCTGTGGTGTCTGCCCCTCAGCAGTGGTGTCTGCCCCCCAGATCCAAGGGACATGTGAATGGCACTCACCCCTTGGAAACAGCTGCGTGTAGCACTCTCCACAGAGCACAGAGCTCGACTTTCCCCCATGACAGTCGGGATCTACAAGAGGCAAGAAACCCCACGTCAGCGATCAAGAAATGGAGAAATAGGTGGCCACCAGTCATGCCTGAGCGGTGGCGCTTACGGCCACAGCGTCACAAGTATCTGGTGTCCGAGGCTGGATGAGCTGTCTCAGTCTAGGCAAACAGGACATGTGTGGGTTTTGTGCGGTGTATGAATAGAGATAATGAATGAACAAGTGGGAAGAAGTGGAGCTGGGAGGAGGAGTGAGAAGAAAGTCTGGCAGTGGGGGAAATACAGGGAGGGCTTGCATTGTTTCTCTTCTTTTGACCCCAGTCAAATATTTAATCTTTCTTTGCCCTTGTGCACCTATGAATTACAAGTAACGACAATACTGTATCAAAGTTCAGGGCAGTTTTAAGGAAACCTTTTCAAACACTTTCACGTCGTCTCATTTTCACAAATCCCAATTTCTGAGGTAGGGCAGTCATTATCTTTGTTTAAAGCAAGGAGTAATTGAGACCTGGAATTTTGTCCAAGGTACAACAAACAAGCAAGAAAACAAACAAACAAATGCAAGTTAGCTGCAGAATTGAGATCTCACTCTAAGACTCCTTACTCTGTTGAGGGGTTCTCCCAAAGCTTTGTCGCACCCAGTCCTGATGTGTATTCCAATGGCTTGATTTATACTACCTCACTCAATGGTTTCCATCTTTCAATCAGTCCCATTAAGGAGTTTAACGAAGGGACTGAGAACCCCTTGTGACTGCCGAGATGGCCAGGGACTTGGCCCTGACATTATCTATATGCACAGATACATGTACCTGTCACCTCCATTTATGCCCATTTGGTTGTGGGTCCCAGTTTCACATCTGATGTCTTCTACAGCACAGTCTGTCAGCAGGCGTTGCTCCCAAGCTCAGAAGTAATTTCAGAGACCCCCCCTGCTGAGTCCATCAACTCGAATAAACATTCTTCTAATCAGGAAAGTGGCACTTAGAGCCACTTTGCTGACAATTAGCCAGACAGAAGTCAACAAACATTTGCGTAATCCTGACAAGATGGCTTGTACTTTAAATTGATAATAACCCCATCACCAGCTGAATAAGTACTATGCGTTATTTGGCTTTTGTCTGAAAAAATAACTCACTAACCATACTTTGGCCTGAGAGTGCTGATGAGCTAACTGGAGCACTTATTTGGACGGCGTCCTTGAGCTCTGAGAAAGGGGTTTAGCCTCATTTGTAAAATAAGGAATGTGGATCAGATAGGACCCACTTGCCAGCTCTGTGATTCTGACACCAGTCAAAAGAAAATTCACTTCTGTAATGGGTTCTAACATACACTTTTGGCTTTTAAGTGTGTGCACAAAGATTTTGTGGATGAATTGCCCATTTGACTAATTTCTTGCAGGTGTTCTACGGAAGGATGCAGTGTGGCTGGATAGCATGCCAGCACAGGCAGAACACCACTTGAAATGATAATGACGATTCTTGCGCGAGGGGTTGGGATTACACGGTAGGGCCTGGAGTTTTCTGTGGGAACCCATCTCAGTGTTCTTAATGGCAGTAAATGGGATGATAATTTGCCGTGCAAATCTCCACCTTCCTAACAGCTTTCTCAGAAGCCTACTAATGCATTGGGGGGGAGACAGCGCTGCAGGAGCTGCCATGCGGCAGCTCATTGACCTCAGTTGAGCCTGAAACAAGGGCAGATTTTTAGGGCCTCTTGGATGGGGAGCGAGCCTGGTGCCGGCTGTAGTAGTGAAGAAGCAGTACAGGATTTCAGGAGGAGGAAAGTGCCCCTCCGTCCATCTTCTTTCATTACATCCACCTCAACACCTTAGTGTAACAAGCCTGGTTGCACAAATGGATGGACAGATTTTCCCAGTTTCCCTGGCTCCCCGCAGCTTGAGTCCTAAGATGTTGGGATTGATGGGGAAGTAGCTCCTTAACATGCCTGGAGTCAGCAGAAAACAGGGCCCATGTGCTGCTGCAACCACCAGAGCGGCTCTTAAATAACTACATATGATGTTTGAACCTTAGGAATTAAAAAAAAAAAAAATCATTGCTCCACTTAAAAAATATGAACATCTTACATATTCTTTGGAATTTACAGAATACATTAAATACTAATTATTACAATCAATATGAATGTAAACTATTACTATTAAGGCCAAATCAAAGCAAAGGTAATTTTGGGTAGGTTTTTCTAAATCATATTCCCTGTCTGATAATCTCTTTCCTTACCCACTCCCACCTGTATCATAATTATCCTCAGTTCAGAATCCTCGGTTCTGAAGGGTACCAGAATAGGTCACCCCCAAATACGAGCCCTTGGCATACGTATTGTTTTGAACTAAAGGCCACTGAGAACCAGTAGATGCAGAAAAAGCTATAAAAACAGGGCACAGGTTTTCCTTTTGTAAAGGAAATTTACATTTATAAAGGAAATTTCTTTTTACCAATAGTGTCTCCCTCTCCCTATCAGGAAGAGGAGGACTCTTAACAACACTTATTAATGGAAAACTCACAGACTTAAATCTGTATAACAAACCTTACTAAACAACCCTTGTTCACCATCTATTTCCCGGTCACTTTCTCATAACTTGCCTCCCCCCACCCAGAAGCCCAGAGCCCCCTTCCCTTTGTTTAATGTAAAATAATTTACAAGCCTGAGTTCCATCCACCTCTTTGAGTTACTCATCACTCGGTGTTCCCATGTGTATGCACCATACACATTTAAACTTTGGTTTGTTTTTCTCTTGTTAATTCTGTCTTTTGCCAGTCCAATTTATAGGGCCCCAGTCACAGAACTTAAGATGGGTCAAGGAAAAAGAAATTTTTTTCTCCCTTACAGTCCAGACCCGGGGGGAAAATGACAGAAAATTACTATGGCTTCATGGTGAGGAAAACCTAGTTTGGGGATTTTACAGGGGCTTGAAGAAGAATAGACACATCCTTGAAATAGGGGTAAAAGATACAGAAGGACAGTGACCACTGTACACAAGATAATCCAGAGCCTGCTTAACCCATTTGCAGAAGATCTTGCTTGGTTACATGATTTTACATCATTTTAATATTTAAGAAACATATTTACTTTAAGGGGGTTAAATTCCCTTGCCTAGTATGGATAAAAACAACACTACATTTGTACATTCTTAAAGAATAGGAAATGATGGAAAGCAACTATTTGAGTATTCGGGGTTGCATTTCATCTATGTTCCCATTAAGCACCGTTGAAGGCTTTAGTATCAAGAACTTTTCAAGCCATGAAGATAAATGAGATAAAATTCTTGCCCTTGAGAAGCAGCCTAGTGGGAAAAGCATATACCTAGGACATAATTGCAACAACATTTGACAAGTGCTATAACAAAATTATGTACAAGAGTTAAAGGAGCTTTCAGTGAGGAGGTGACTGATATTTGAATGATCTTGAAAGACAAACAGTATTTGTCAAGCGAAAGGAGAGGCAGTGGTGTTGCAGACAGATTGCACCTGCACAAGTCAGGCATGGAGAACTTGGTGCATTCAGGTACAGTAACAATTTTGATACGCAAGAGTGACAATGATGGAAGGAAAACTTAAACACTGTGAAATACGCAAAAGAAACCACTGGATATTGTTTCAATGGGGATTATCTGAACCTATAGAGATATGCATCACTGTCTTTGACTAAGCTATTTTATAATTTTGTAGACATTAATATTAACTTGTAGACAACTGATCACAATGCAAATAATTCTGATCTATAGACATGCAAATAAATTCTGTCCTGGTTGAGGGACAACCCTCCCCTTCAGCCCAAAGTCAGTCTTGGGTCCACCTGCAAATTCATTGTAACATTCTTAATCTATCAGCTTGTCTGTTCTTTGATTATTTCTTTCAACTAGTTGTAACTTACTGGAGCCCTCTTCTAATTAACAAATTAAATAAAATTTTGAATACATGTTCATTTTATATTTGTATAAGTATCATGATTTACCTCTTTCTGAAAAGAGAAGGATTGAGTCAAATCATGAAAGCTTTGCCTGTAATGCTGAGTTCAGGTTTTATTCTATGACAGAATATGGCCAACGAAGAATTTTAGGCATTTACATTTACATTTTGGAAGAGTCATTGGCTGCTGTGTGGAGGAAGAGTTGCAGAGAGGAGAGGATTGAGTTGGGCAAACCAGTTAGGGAGCAATTGCAATAGATCAGCCTATATTCAGATAATACCAGGTAAAGAGGGGAGAGGTTGCATGGAGAGCTATATTAAGGTAGAACTGACACTGTAAAAATCAGATCCTTTAATAATAAATGTGACTAATATAACTGGAACAAATTTAGAATTCTTAAGTATTAGAGATTTACCTGTTGTAGATCTGTTAGTAGGTTTCTCAAAATCCTTCGAGTCATGCGTCCCCCAGAATTATAACCTCCCCTGTTATTTTCTGCATAGAGCTGAAAAAGAGCTAGACACATAAGGGGGGAAAGAAATCTTTAAACTGAATACTTGCTATATATCTTCGAAGAATATGTGCTTTGAATTCTAAACAGTTTATTTGTGGCTATAAAGGCGAAAGTTATAATTCTTGGTTATTTGCTTGCTGTTTTGAAGGCTTCTCAAACTAAATAATTTGATAATTAATGAAGACACATTCACATTTCAACTTTTTGATAATCTAGCACATCAATGACAAAGACCACAAGGTTGGTAAATGGCGATGTGAGCAGAGTCTGTCTTTAAGGGAATAATAACTACTGGTGTCTGAATAATCCCTATACAAATAAATATCAAGGATAACCAAATTATGAATAGTTAGAAAGCATAGATCAACATCTTGAAAAATTCTAAGTGTTGCTGAGTACTTGTCGAACCAGAGCAGTGTGGCGGGGGCACAGGAGTGAGTGAAGCAGATAACGTGTTGGAGAGATTTGGTGGTCACCGCACTTCAGACATTCAAAACTCCTACATATGTTACCTCTGTATTTTGTAAGAGGACTATCCCCTGAGAGGGCAATCAGGGCGGCGGCTGCAGGTCCAAGCTTGAGAAAACCCGTTCCCGAGCTGCATGGCAACAAAACAGAGATATGAATGGGGAAGGCAGGGTTATTCTTGGTGAAGTGGTTTATAAAAACCATGACTGTGAATGGACATTTCTTTCTTTCTTTTTTTTTTTTGGCTGCACAGTGCAGCATGTGGGATCTTAGCTCCCCAACAAGGGATGGAACCTGCGCCCCCTGCAGCAGTAGCTCAGGGTCTTAACCACTGGACCGCCAGGGAAGTCCCTGAATGGACATTTCTGACACTGTGTTACAAGTTCACTCTTTTCATGGTCAGTTTTCCTATATCTAGAATTTGACAGAACTAAGAATTGAATGAAAATATTTCATCCTTCATTTATTCATTCATTCATGTGTTCAACAAATGTTTATTGGGTGCTTTCTCTGTACTAAGCACTGTCCTAGGCACTGGAGACACAGGCATCTTCCTGGGTCTTCCTGGGTCCTCCTGGACCAGGCAGTCTCACTTCCTTTAGGGCTCACAAGCTGGGAAACCAAACAACAGAGACAAGGACCAAAAGGCAGGCAGAAGGAGCAAACATTTATATTAAAAAAATCCACCCGTTCTCAGGCCCTCACTTAGAGCCTCATCACCCTGTGCCCCTTGGTTGTGCAGTTTCCAAACCTACAAAATACAATGTATCAAATGCCGGCGGATTGTTACAGGCAGGCATTGATACAAGAAAGGACAGCCAAAATCATAATGCTTAAGGAGACTGAAATCATGAAAAAATAACTTGAGAACATGCTTATATACTATTTGTACAACAACAAAAATAAATAAATAATAAACTAGTAAGGAATTTGCCTAGTGGTTAAACTGTGCTTGCCTTTGGGAGGCAGGCTTTGGGGTGGTATTTCTTCTTCTTCACTCTTTTCTGCACTTTCCAAATGTTTTATATTTACTGTGAGCTTTTAAAACTCCATTCTACAGGATGAAGGCTACTGGGTCAAGACCACGTAAGATAAACACAACTGAAGTGGGGCAAAAAAGTGGTAAACACACTCACAAACACACACCCCCAACACCACTGACTTAGAGCATGCATAATCAAGCCTTTGACAGGGTGTAAGCTGTTTTACGTGTGCCTCTCCAAGTCATATGTTGAAATCCTAACCCCCAATGTGATGGTATTTAGCGATGGGGCTTGGGAAGATGATTAGGTCACAAGGGTGGAACTCTTATGAATTGGATTGCTATTACTAAAAAAGAGACCCCAGAGAGCTCCCTCGCCCCTTTCACCATGTGAGGACACAGCCAAAAGATGGCCCTCTATGTACCAGGAAGTGGGTTCTCACCAGACCCACCTGTCTGCCGGTGCCCTGACCTTAGACTTCCCAGCCTCCAGAACTGTGAGAAATAAATGTTTAAGTCACCCAGTCTACGGTAGTTTGGTATAGCAGCCCAGACTAAGACAATAGGTTAGCCATTTATGCACACGTTATTCACAAACAGAAACTGACAACTGGTTATAAAGGAATAAGCAAAGACATATACTACCGGGGACTCAAGAGAAAAGTGTAATTTATATATATACATAGATGCATAACTGCCCTAGCAAAAGGTGTGTGTGCTTCTCTAGAGTGGAAATGAGTCTGTATGAAAATGTGGATTTTCCCCCTTCTTGCTGTCCATGAATCATTCATATTAGTGAGGTTGATAAGCATGTACTTCTTTGTTCCCCTCCTGAATAATACATATGAGGAAAACAAACAAACAAAGAAGCCTTCTTAGATATCAAACCTTGAATAAATATTAGACAACCCCAACTGGTCAATGACCAGAGGCAACTAAACACCCCCTGTGAGGTCACAGCATGGTCCCCTCAGCCTCACCTGTCATACATTGTTGTGAGAAGGCTCAGAGTGAGTTCCGGAGCTCTGGGGTGCACCTGTCCTGGTTTTTCCACCCTGACTCTCTGAAACAGCTCCTGCAGAGCCTGAAAAAGCTGCTGCACAGAGACAGCACTTTCTCTTGCCTCCCAGAGACTCTGACGTAGTAGGACATGCTGAATCAGAGAACTGTCAATCAAGTCCACTGCAGGAAGCAAAGGAAACACTGCATCACCTCTGATCTGAACAAAAGGCTTCAAAAAAGTAAACATCATCTAGTCTTTAATGAAGACTGTTTTTTACGGCAGCTGTTTTTTTTAAGGGAATTACATATGGTCACTATTTGGATACATCTCTCTTGTATATAATTCAAGTGCTCCTATTCTAACAGTTGATTTGATTTTGGAAAAGTGCATCTGTTTGTAAAGCATAGTTAGAACATTATTCCCCGTATAACCTCTAGGATGTGGCTTTATAAAAGGAAATTAAAAGGGAAAGAAGTGAGAAACTTGAAAATAGCTTTCCGAGGAAGTTAGGACACTGGTGAAAAGTTGGGAAAAACATTTTTATACTGTTTATTAAGTGGATTGAGAAAATTCATCTTTCATGTTCAAATATCATTTTTTCTTGTCTACAGCCTAGCTCGAGAAGGAATATTGTGTATAAAAATGCAAATGAATCACTTAAAAAACTCAGTGATCTTTATAAAAGAGCAGTTGCTGAATTAGACTCCTCAGGTCTCACCCTTGCTTTAGTAATGTTTATTTTTTTGATCTTGGTCTCATCAGTATTATTATCCAGAAAGGCACTTAATAAAACCAAAGTTGCTTACAAAAAATAATGGTTTATTTCTTACATATTTTTTATCACCTTCTCCTAAAAATGTTACAAGGCAATAAATATAAGGAAGAATGAGATAGAAGAAACCCTATGGTTTCTTGCAGATGGAGGATGACAGACAAAATGAATAAACACCCACTTGTGCCATCTGAGATGGGGATGTCAGTGGCACCAAGAGCTGCTGGCATTTAAAATGCTTCAGACTGTGAAGTGATAAAACCCTGCACTTCTGTCTACTTTGTAAATCAACCTCACATCCACAAATCTAGCACGTATAATAAAATTTTTTATTTGTTCTCTGATACGGCTTTTAAAGGGAGAGTCTAAGAAAGTGAGGGGTATGTTTTGGGATGTGACTGTGAAAAAAACGTGGCTGCATGTGGTAGAGACTGCAAACTCTTTTATCGTTATTCAATCACAAAACCTATCACCTCGGCCTGGCGTGCTGTACACAGGATGCTGCGTCTTCTGCCGAGACTTCTGTATTACAGCAAAACAGATAATAGTGGTGTCCATTAATCTCACCACCAGATTTGTGCAGGAACGCTTTCCGGCTCTCCAGATCCTGCTGCCTGGAGCTCAAGATATGTTTATCTCGGTGTTAGGGACTTTTGTTTTCCAATTTTTGTTTGGTTATCTGTTATAGGTAGAACTTTTCAACTTCTGATTTCGTGTACTGTTACTATTTCCCATGCATATTATTTATATTCACTGTTTCTGATGCAGGCGTAATAAAAAATTCAGAAAGGTACACCCTCGAATTACACTGTACACACCCAGGCTCATATGAACAATGATGAAGGCTCATGTGAGCATTGGCTACTAACTTTCTTTAATAGGAGACATTCTCCAGGAAAATAACATGATTGAGGGTAAATTTTTAGTGAGCATCTTCTGCCTTTTGCTGATTTCTGGAATAATATAAGTAATTTGTCTATATCAGTGATTTTAAAAAAAATTTTTTTAAAGCCAAGAATCCCTTCTTCAAAGGATACTTTCACAGAAATGCAATATGGAAGACAGAGCAAAACAGAGTTGTTCTGGTAGAGGAGATAGCCTTTTGGGTTTTTCTACTTGCCTATTCTTCCTTTTCCCACCTTGCTGGCCCTTTGGGTTTTCTCGACTTGCCTCTACTTCCTTTTCCCACCTCGCTGGCCCTTTCTTACCCTACTTCACACCCATGTCCACTCTGTGAAACACAGTTTGAAAACCACTGGTCTATCTAACTTATTAGGCAGAGGCAAAATATTAAAAAAAATTCAACCTTTAGGAAAAATGACATATGTATGTGTGTGTGTGTGTGTGTGTGTGTGTGTATAATACAATTTATATATATATATAAAACACAATTTTTTTAGGTCTGCTGTAATAAATGTCATAAATTACACAAAGTGATTTTTTAAAAATGCAATACAGAACTTATTAGAAATCAGTAACTTCAGATATGCTGAATGCCTGTCATTTTTCACAGCCAGGACCCAAGTTCATTTTGGAGAATTTTTACAGGATAAAAATTTTTACTGTATTTTACCTAGATAATGGTATAGGAAAAGAAACCATGGCATTCAATCAGATAAAATTTAATGCAAAAGAGTAGTTCTCATGAAATTCTCAAGCGATTTTTAAACTTTATGGCCTGAGGATTACTCATCTGAACTTACTTTTGCAGGTTCAGAAAGAGATGGGGTTACAACTTAAAAATGCAAGTCTTAAGTAGTAGAAGGAATTTAGAAATGTTTATATTTGAATCTACAAGTTATATTAAACTAACTTATTTTGTGATTTTATTTTGCATCAATATTGGTATCCTGAAAAGGAACTAAACAAACAAAAAATTTGCAGAAACCAAGTAGGAACTTTTTTTTAAAGAATTAAAATCCTCATCCATGAATTATTGTCTATTGTCAGTCAGCGAAGCTACATGTGGGTGGAACACAGGTGTATCTTCCACACTCCATCTTCTCTGTTACAAGTAGGGTAGATGCACAGGTCCAACCTTCCAGATCCAACAGTCACTCACATGGGCGGAGTTTTTGGTTTTCTATGAATTTTACATTACACATCAGGGTCAGATTATTTCAAGTATTTCAAGAGAACCTGTACTTACATTGGCACAAGGTTTGCACTGATCGTAATTTGAAGGCTGTTCTATAAATGGAATTCTCAATACTATTAAGAGCATCTGTAAAGAAAACATGAAATATCATAGATAAAGGACTGTCTCATTAGATAAATCCCGTATCCTAGAAGGAAATCCTAGAGAGCATGTAGCCCTACTTTATTTTGCAGGTGAGGAAATCAAGTTCTAGAGCTCTCTTTCCTACCTGGGAACAAATAATAATGGACTACGCTATCCTAGGCTGCAGGTGACCATAGAGAGCCTCCTCTGAGCCCACCAGACTAAGGAATCCCCCAGTGAGAAGACTCCTCCATGAAGCTGTCCACTTTTTATATAAAAATGAAATAGCCTATGAAACAATAAGACAAAAAACTATCTGTAGAATATAAATTCAGTTTGTTAATATATTCTAGTCATATGTACACACATACTTATGCGTCTATGAAAATGACTATCCATCCATTCATTCAGCAGATTTTTATTGAGCTCTTACTATATGGCCCTGGCATGATTCCAGGCTCTTGAAATATAGCAACTAACAAAACAGATAAAAATTCTTGCCACGTGGAGCTTAATTTCTAGTGTCATTCATCAGATTGTTAACAGTGGATATCTTTGAGTGCTCGAATTCTTAGTTATTTTCTTCCTACTTGTCAATATTACCTAAATTTTCTATAAAGAGCACATGTTATTTTTATAATCAGAAAAAAATTATTAATATACCTTCTTTTACCCACCACCAACATCACTACATCAGTGGCTAGCATTTCTGAGCACTTACTAGGCACTGAGTATGTATTCACCCCTTTCACAGTGTGGAGAAGAGAAGAGGAGAAGAGAAGAGAAAGCTCTGGAGCCATATCTAGGTAATAGAAAATGTATATGTAATATACAAATGCCCTGTACATTTGTATATGTAATAGAAAATGTATATGTAATAGAAAATAGAAATGATCAAAACATATGAAAAAAAAGTTGAAAGACTAATTACTATAGAAGACTTTTTGACGAGGAAAAACAGTCATCAAAGATAAACAACCATAAGCAGAGATAGTTTTGCAGGCAAATTCCTTTAAACTTTCAAGGGATAGGGGAATCCCTGTTACTCAACTCTTCTAAAAACTGGAAAAACTCAGAAAACTTCCCAGTTTAGTTTAGGAGGCTAACATAACTGTAATACCAACATTTGATAAAGTTTTATTGAAAATATTGTTATTGTTGAGAGAAACTAGTTAAATTCTGATTTCAGACTTTGAAGGAAATTGGTCTAATTGGCCAAGGAAAATTGTCCAATATGGGACGGTTTCAGCATCAACTCAAAAGTCTAAAGTTTGAAGTCTCATCTAAATACCATCTAAATCAGATATATAAATATAAACAAATCTTATTTAAGATGAAATCAAAGATAAAACATAATATATTAACAAACAATTTCAAGAACATATTAAAGAATTATGTTCCATGATATGGAAAGATTTATTTCAGGAATTTAAAATTTGTTCAACAGTTAATTGATATATTAAAGGAAGGAAAAAAGTTACTGAACCAGTGGATTCTCAAAATGCATTGGTAAAATTCATCAGCCATTCTGATTTTTTAAAAACTGGTACATGATCTAGGAAGAGAGGAAACATCCTTAAAATGTCAGAAATAAAAGGCAAATTTCATATAAAAGTGAGATAGACAAAAGACATCCCTGTTAAAGTCAGGAAAAAATCACCCCCATCCCCCTTTTCACCACTGTGATCCAACTCTAGTCTGAAGCAGAGAAATAAAATACAGGGCATCAGGACCACCCCTGTCCCCTCCACACTGTGCCAGATAGGGCGGAATCTCCTTGATAGACCTTGAAGGATAGCCCTCCAGGATGTCAGTATGAGTCCATTGGAGCTGGCATATAATAATAGAATTGGGACTTATTTGCTGTCCCTGTTTTGGAATTCTAATCTACAAAAACAAATAAAAGTAAGAGTTATAAATTTTAGGAAGGAAGAGATGTACAGATGTTCTGATTGCCTCTCTATCCAGATAATTCATGAGGATCATCTGCAAGTTGGCTGGATTTAGGACAATTGTATGAGAATCAATAACTTTCCTTTATATCAGTGGTTTTCAAGCTTTATCTTGCATCAGATTGCAGAGCTTACCCCCAGAGTCTGGGTGGGGGGGCCTGGGTATTTCATTTCTAATCCCAGGCGATGCTCATGCTTTTGGTCCAGGAACTATACTTTGACTACCACCGCTTTATACCAAGAATAATCAGTTAGAACAGGTAATTTTTAACATCTAAAAAATGCCTAAAGTAAACAAAACAATGTGTAAGACCTTATAAAGCTTTATTGAAAGCTATATTAAAGATAATATGAATAAATGGAGAGATCTATTTCCTCCATTACTGGATATTCCTGGATTAGGAATGTTCAATAGCATAAGGATATGAATTCTCCCCTATAAATTTAAAGCAATTCCAACCCAAATTCCAACTACCATTTTGAACTTGACAAAATAATATAAAATTAATCTGTAAGAATAAATGCAATGTGTGCTTATTTCAGGAACAGGTAGAGTAATGGAACAGGACAAAATCAGAAACTGACCTATGTATACGTAGGGTTTTAGCATATGATAAAGGTGATGTTTTAACTCAGTGAGAATCAACAACTTCCCTTTATATCGGTGGTTTATATCAATGAGGAAATTATAGATTATTTAATAAATAGTGTTGGGGCCATTGGATGAATAACTATTTAGAAAAATATAATATAGGTACTTTAGTTCAGATCATAAACAAAAATAACACCAGGATGTATTACAGAGTTAAACATGAATTCTTAAAACTCTAAGACAATTAAAAGAAGAAATTTTTGTCAATCTTGAGGTTGAAAGATGTTTTAAAGCATGATTATAAGCCCAAATCCACAGCAATGTGTCTATAACTTAGTATGGTCCTATTTTTGTAAATGATAAAAACTAATAGCAAGAAAGAACACAATAAACACAGTAGGAAAGGTTATATATCAAACTTCTGTTTATCTGGGTACAGGAGTACGTCATGGGAGGGGTTTAATTTTTTACTTTCTATAACATGATAGTGATCTGAATGGTACTGGGGAGAGAAAATTGAGGGGAGATATGAGGCACAATTTTCTAGGGAAATTGACAGGGATCGGTGGCTGATTGGATGTGGGAGGGAGACCAAGTGTAGGAAATAATGGGGGAGGATAAAGTTTGTGCATAGAGGTGGAATGGGAATTCATTTTCAACATCTGAGTTTGAGGTTTCTGTAAGACAACTGAATGGAGATGTCCAGTAGGCAGTTGAAACTACCTCCCAGACACTTGGGAGTTCAGGATTCTGGAACTGGGACTTGTCCCCAGAAACTTGGGCTTGGAGTACAGGGAGTTGGAGGGCATGGTCCTTGGACTGCAAATCCTGGAGCTAAGGTGACCTGAGAGAATAGGCAGACATATTGGTCAAGGTATCTTTCTGAGAAGGCTTGTGGATCAAGCAGAGTCCAGGTGAAAGGCAACAGGTCAGAAACTGGGAATGCTGGACTAGAGCCAGAGAGTTCCACATGGTGATGAAAAGGAGAAGTTTAAAGAGATTTCCCAGCATGGAGGGAGTAGCCATGAGAAATTTTTAGAGTATTGCTGTCCAATAGGAGAAATACAGTATGATTCAAATATGTCACCTTAAATTTCTAGCAGCTACATTTTAAAAAGTAAGAAGAAACAGGTGAAATTAATTTTAATGATTTATTTCATTTAATCTATCAGATTATTTAATATGTAACCAACATAAAAATTATTAATAAAACATTTTCTGTTCTTATTGTCTTCAAAATTCAGTATCCTTTTTACACTTGCAGCACATCTCAATTTGGACTAGCCATATTTCAAGTGCTCCATCACCACATGTGGCTAGTGGCTACCAGACTGAGAGCTCAGTTTTAGAGAATACTGGCTGGGAGGGGGAGCTGGTCGGGGTGTTGAACAGGACTCAATTTTTGATTCTGTATCTGGGGGTCAGGGTTGCTATTTAGGATGGGCTAGATATTTAGGAGTCATTAGTGTTGACTGTGGGCAAAACCATGTCCATCTACTAGGTTGCCTAAGAAGAGTGCTTTAAGTGAAGAGAAAATTAGGCTAAGTAACAGTACGCCTGAGAAACATAATCATTTAAGTACCAGAGGAGAAAGAGAAACCTAAGAAGAAGAAGAAGAAGAAGGGAAAGCCAAAGAAACCAGGAGACAGCAATGGTACAAAGGCCAAGGAAGGTGAGTTTCAGAAAGTAGAGACAAGCCAATAATTCAGTATGCGGAAGCCACAAGGAGATCAACTATGTGCTAAAAATTAGTCTCTGTTTTTGATTAACTTGACTATTAAAGCCTTCATAAGAGCACTTTTATGGGGATATGGGGGCCCTAATCAAATTACACAGGATTGATCAATGAATGTAAGGTAAATAAAAAAACACAAAAGCAGACAACTCTTTCAAGATCCTTAATCTGAAGGGAAGAAAAGAGGGCCATCGCTAGAAAAGCACACAAAATCAAAACTAACTTTCAAAGGCAGGAGAGATTCTAAAATGTATGTATGGGTCATGGAGGAGGGGTCAGGAGAGAGGATGAGGTTGAGGGTCCAGGAAGTAGGGTTCCAGGAGGTACTTGATATAGCAAAGTCTGTCTCAGAGGACAACATGTTCCCATAGCCACCCAACATCCATTCACATTTCTTCTGGTGAACCACCTTCCCCTGAACTTAGTCCGTGAAATTCTAGCTGGGTTCATTCGAATTCTCCTATTTCCATGGAGGACATGTGGCCCAGGCCTACACGATCAATGAGAGCATCATTGCCCTCCCCAGATGTGGACTCATAACCAAAGTCAGGCAAAGAATATACCAATGAAATTTGGATCAAGGACTCTTTGTTCAAGTTATCAGGGAAGAAGACTTATTTTTTCCTGTTGGACTTGAAATTGGAATCATAGCTGGGAGCAGCAGTTACTCTCCTGTTGGGATGCGTAGCTTGAGCATGAAACCAACACACGGAGGAGAGTAGAGATGAACTTGGAGATGGAGAGAAACCATGTCCTACTGACATTGTCTGGGCTCAGAGCAAGCTAGTCCTCCCTAAGGTAATTAATTATATAAGGTAATAAAGCCTCTTTGAGCTAAGTTCTCTCTTACAAGTAACTGAAATGTAGCTAACTGATACAATCTCTGAGGTAGAGGCAATGGATGGGGGAAGATGTACAAGTGAAGGAATTAGCTTTGGCAAGAAGCCCCTGAGAGGACATCCCCTCATTCCCTGAGAGGAAGAATAAAAGGATATGATGGTGGGTGTGGGAAAGAAGGCATGTCTGAGGGTTTCTGTTTTCTTTATGAAGTTGGGGACAAGTTCACTCAGAATTAGGAAGAGATGGTAGAGCAGAAAACTTGAGGAATGGTAAAGATATGGTATTGTTACAGCAGGCAGTGAGAGAGGAAACCAGTCACACACTTTGGAAAGAACTGCCAAGCAACGTTGCATCTCTAATATTTCTTGTGATAACAAATTTCAATTAAATAGACTTTATACCCATAATGCTCACTTGGAAGCAAGGTTTCACACGCAAACAAGCTTTGAGCCCAGGACTTACTTGTATTTATTATGCTGAAGGGAAGATGCCTTGAGGAAAATAAAGCTATTTTCAAATTTATTGTCAGCTGATTACCATAAAACTCAGGCAACTGGGAGTAAATGGTTTGTGTGCTGGAGAAGTGCTTGTGACTAGAAACACAGCAGGCTCTTTAGCCTTTGCTAAGCAGGCCCTGAACAAAACAAAACAAGGGATTGATGGGGGGATTTCATTGATTCAAACATATGTGGCAGGATAATTTATGGTGATATTAATTTCTTAACTTGTTCTTGCAGCAGTGGGAGAATTTAAAGAATGAAAAGGCAATGTTTCCATGTCCATTTCTGTGTATGTTCCAAGGTCTAAGCTCTTTTTACTCCTTTGGGAGACTTACCACCTTTTAAGGGGTCAGTGTTTCAGGGGCCACCCTGAATTCTTTAGTATGAAAGGCCCATCAAAGAATCAATGCCATCCATGGAAATGGGAGAGTTAGGATCAACACTACTAGAATTTCATGGACTAAAATCAGGGAGAAGTTGTTCTTCCAAAGCAGGTGAACTGGTTCAGCAGAAGAAATGTGACCAGATGCTGGATGGCCAGAAGAGCAGGTTCCCTCTGAGAGGGGCTCTGCTGTGGCAAATATCACCTGGACCCCTCACTGCCTGAACCTCAACTTCATCCTCTGTCCCGGCCCCTCCTCCCTGACTCATATACATACAGACGTTCTGGATTCTCAGTTGCCTTTGAAAACCAATCTTGATTTTAGTGTTGTTCTAGCTCTGACTCTCTTTTCCCTAGAGCGGGAGAGACGCTGATACCTGGACAGGAAAGTGGGAGATGCCTAACTGGGCTTCAAGTTTGAGGGCTGATTCCGGGGCTTCCCTTACTCGCAGTTCCGCGGGTGGAGGGAATGGCTGCGTTGTGTAACTAGGGAGACCAGACACTAGGCTTGGCAAGGATTTCTGTGTCCAGTCTTGACAAAGAGTGCCCTGTCTTCAAGTGGACCCCAAAGCCAAAGGCAAAGAGCAGAGTGAGTGGCAGCCACGATGGTACTTCAGACCAGATATTCTGAACACTTCAGACCAGATGTTCAGGAAAAACCTGAAATGGTTTCTGTCTGTCTCAGGACGGCTGCTTCCCAAACTTAACTTAGTCTAAATTTCATACCAAGTGACAGTGACTAGCTTTTTGTTTGGAAAAGGCTGTTTCTTGCCCTTGAGTGTTGTGGCGTGAAGTCGTGGCTGTTCCACATACGGACATTGAGTGCCAGGCACTGTGCTAAGCCACTCAGGGCGTTACGGCGCTGAACTAAGTCAGACCCACCCTTGAGACCTCAGAGCATAGCCCTGGCCTCTCCCTAAATATACCTTGATTCAATGATCAATATATGATCATGAGTCAAAGACACCTACCTGAGGGGAATGTGGGCTGTGCCTGAAAGCGTCATTAAACAAGAAAACTTTTTTAAAAACCCTCTATATTTTGTTATTCTTTTTTGAACAGGTATAACCATATCAGAGACCTACAATTTACTCTCTTTTGTTGTTTACTATTTCCTTATGTTTTAAAAATGCTTAGTTTTCAGATAAGAGTCCAATGTTAGAGTAGGGGAAAAGTCATACCTCTGCCCTAAGTCTGGAGAAGGAGAACACGTGGAGAGTAGCCACAATAGTGTGGAAATGATTTACAAAAATGTAATGCCCGGCATTGTTTTTCCTTCTGGAAACTGGCCAATTTGTTGCCCTGGTTCCGCTCAGATGCACCAAATGAACACGGAATCAGCAAGCTAGGGAGTCTGCAGGTTCCCAGATGCTGCTGTTGGTGGAAGAGGGATTCTGTGGCTGCTCTACCATCTGGCCCATCACACTCCTGTCAAGTTATGTTTTGCAGTGTCATCTGATGAAGTTATGCAGCATAACATAGCAAGCTGTGATACAGTACTTGGGGAAAACGAATGGGTATCCCAGGTGATTCACCAGCAGCCCTGCTTCCTGAAGGCTTTTTTTTTTTCTCCTGCTGGTAAGAGAAGACTCAAGAAAGGAAGCAACTGCTGGATGTATCAGACCCAAAGCTATAAACAAAGTAATTTGAGATGTTCAAAAAAACAATAATATAAGCTTCAAAGCTACATATGGTCTTGTTCATGGAAGCAATTTAACTGGGAACCTTGTTTTGCTTTAAACGATTCATATTTTTACTTAGCCAAATCAATATGTGTCATTTTCTACAGATACTAAGAACGTAATAAAATTTCTTTCAACAGCCCATCATCTAGTTCGATGATCCAGAAAGAGATATTTTAGGCCAGTCATCCTAAGTGGGCAGCATCAGCATGGCCTGGGAACTTGTTAGAAATTCATGTCCTTGGTCCCCACCCTGGACCTACTGAGTCACAAACCCTGGAGGTGGAGCCCAGCATTTTAACAAACCCTCTAAATGATTCTGATGCACACACACTACATTTAAGAAACACTCCTTAGGGAAAAAAGGGGGCTTTGAATGGATTATCTACTGCTTTGTGTTAAGCTTACTAATATGAAGGCCCAATACTGGGAAACCCGAAGATAATTGGAATCATTCCGAATGTTGTTTTAGATAAATAACTTGAGATAGTACAGAATTTTATATAAAACAAGCCAAGTTAACAATCTAGATCTCAGCTAGGGGAATAAAGCTGCCACTAGGTCCAACAATAAAAATATCACAAGCCAGTCCTGGGCCTACCCTAGCATTCAGAGATGCTGGAAGAAAAGGAAATTAGTTTCCCTCTATCCATTTATCAAATAGTCATATAATAACAGCTGTGAGACTTTTCTCTCAACTTTGGCCTCAAATAGTACAGTGAACTTACCCCTGACATTAAAATATCTACAGTGATGTCATTTTAATAGTAAACTATGAAGATATACGTAAATAAGGTAAGCCACTTTTTGTGTCTTTGAATAGCAATTTAAAGTGCAATTATATTGAGATCAAGTCTTTTGTTAAATTATTTTTTGGTGCTTTGGGGACAACAGACCAAATACTCGTCAATATGTTATGAATTTCTGTTTAGAAAACGTAGAAAGTCTTTTCAATCATCCATTAGTTTCTTTTTCAGCCAGCCATTTGCCAAATGTCACTCCTCTGCAACTCAGAAGTCTGAAAATACAACGTCTGTGCCTGAGTTTTTTGTTTGCAAACTGTGCTCAAAAACTTAACAGTAATACTTACCTTGTTTATCTGAGTCCATTTTAGGAATTTCTTGGAATAACAGATGGCAAGAAGGTCCTTGTAACTGAAAATGAACCAATATTTTAAGCAGGAGCTTTTGCAGTGGAATTGACAGATGTATCAGAGATATTTTAGGCCAGTGGTCCTAACTGCTGGGTGGGGAGCAAAAAGGCAACTAAGCAAAGTCATTTCACCCGTGGGACGATGACTACAAGGTGTTCAGAGAGACTAAAAACTCCTGGGAGGGTATAAAATAAGGAAAGCAGGGAGAAGCTTCTTATACTGGTCACTTCTCTAGGGAAGCTGGAAACAAACTCCTGAAACTAATACGGTGAATACTTAGAACTTTTGAGGCATTATAATTTTAAGAGTGGACTGAACTCTCATTTCAAGAAAATGGAAATTTACTTGAATTTTTTTTTGTGTGTGTGGTACGCGGACCACAGGCTCCGGACACGCAGGCTCAGCGGCCATGGCCCACGGGCCCAGCCGCTCCGTGACATGCGAGATCCTCCAGGACCGGGGCATGAACCCGCGTCCCCTGCATCGGCAGGCGGACTCTCAACCACTGTGCCACCAGGGAAGCCCTTACTTGAATTTTGAAGGACAAAATTTGAAGCTCTCAGTGCTTGAATTTCTAATAGCACTACAGTGAATCATTCTACATACTAAGTATCTGAAAAATACTATCCATTTGAACACCTTATCACATACATCTGTGTATTTCTGTGTGTCTGTGTGTGTATACAATCCAGTTTGCTTTCAACAAAAAGAATGGGTTATGCTATAATAAAACCTTAACACATTTCTAAGAATGACATTTCTTAATATGGATAGTTGAAAACTGCTTTTAAAAATTACATGGTAATTAAGTTTAGGTAGGACTTTTCCTCATCTTCTAATGAGTATATTAATTAAGGCACAAATTGTTGGGCACATAAGCAACATTTTACAAAGAGAGAAACTAAAACAAAATTGATTATATTAGTTCTTTAAAAATATGATAGCAATAGTGAAAATACCAGACTTGCCCCAAACCAGGAAGGTTCCAAATATATTCAAGTAAGATTTGTTTTGAAAAGCTGTAGCAAGGGCAATCAGCTTAGAATTCTTCCTGGTGTAGAAACGCTTCCCCGAGCCCTTCCTGAAGTCCCCAGGTAGGTGCAGAAGGGTCCAGTCTCCCATCCTGTCAACAGTGCACCCAGAGATACAATCTATCTGCCTCCACTCCAGGTACTTACCTTTCTTAGTTTCCTTGGGGAAGCAGTTTAGTCAAACATTCTGTAGAGGTTACTCAGCAGTTTGGAAGAAGGAAAAGTTGAGTACTAACAGATTTCCAGATGTGGCATTCCTATAGAGAGTGGATGTCTTGTTCTGACTGTCCAGCAACTACACACAAAACTGATATCGCAGCTGCACTGTTTTTAAGGGCTCACAGAAGTACATTCATTAGTAATAGAGATGCTGCATAATTTAAGACTACTCCTACATCTCTGTTTCAAAGGGCTATTTCAGTATTGATTTCGTGTGTGGGAGAGACAAGTAAAACTTCTGGGTGCTGTTGAGAACAAGGGTTACCATAGAGATTAAGAAACAGTATGAAGAACTCCACATCCCAGGGAACAGCTACCTTACTAACCATCCCAGGTAAGAGTACCTAGGGATGGAATCTAATTCACTTGATTATTAATTCTTTTAGAAATACAGAGGTACGATTACAGATTTTTTAAAGACACCAAATATAATACAAGTCTTCAAAAGGATAATAATTTGTTATGAATGCACATTTCCTCTTAAGTTCTAAGTATAATCTGAAAATGTATTTTTTAAAGTTCAAATTAAAAATAAACCTGATGTTATCCTAACAAACTTTTATTTTTTTTTCTAGTTACCATCTTTTATTTTAAAATTTATTTATTTCTGGCTGTGTTGGGTCTTCGTTGCTGCGTGCAGGCTTTCTCTAGTTGCGGCGAGCAGGGGCTACTCTTCATTGCGGTGCGCGGGCTTTTCATTGCAGTGGCTTCTCTTGTTGCAGAGCATGGGCTCTAGGCACGCGGGCTTCAGTAGTTGTGGCTCACCGGCTCTAGAGCGCAGGCTCAGTAGTTGTGGCGCACAGGCTTAGTTTTCCGCGGCATGTGGGATCTTCCTGGACCAGGGCTCGAACCTGTGTCCCCTGCATTGGCAGGCAGATTCTTAACCACTGCATCACCAGGGAAGTCCCAGGCTTTTATTTTATTTTATTTTTTTCCAGGTTTTTATTTTTAAAAAATAAAGTCATATCAACCATTAGAACTTTACCATCAATGCCTTCAGGTGGCTGGAGACAGGTCATTCAAAAGGGCTGGAACCCAAAGCATAGGTATATTACTCCCTGAGCAGTACCTGGAGAGCCAGAATATCTGGGTCCATGCTCCCAATTGATGCTCCTAAAACAATTATGATAAGTGGTCACTAATCCGCTCCAGAATGTGCCATGAGAGAAATCAGTATGATCTCCAACGACAACCAATTTATCCCTTTCTTTTTGAAAAGTATTAGTATCACACTACTGGTTTCTTAAAAACAGAAACTTGGGACATTTTTAAAAATGAAAGTTGATTAGTAACGGGGCAAAAATGGGATCAAGTGGAGGGAGGAAAATGTATCATTTGTTTTTCTCTATATGAATTTTGTTGATATTCTGGGAGGAGATAAGACAATGTAGGAAGAGAGAAAGTCCTTCTCATAGGAAATCTGTATCTGTTTGAGTGCCTCAGACTCAAAGTTGAGAACATATTTAGAAGTTTTGTATTTCATTATATCTGCATCAAGACATAACATAATATCTGAGGTATTGGCAATAGAGGGAGGTTGGAATGTTTTCCTGAATGCTGTCATGTTGAGATTTGAGCATATCTCTGGCATTGATTATACATGGGTCAAAAACTTCACATTAAAAAAAAAAAGTGTCTGAAGTTCCAGGCAAAATGATATAATTAAGTAGACAAGTGTTTAAGTACATGAGAATGAACTAGGGGTTGTTGGAAAGTAATTTAAGCAAATGGGCAATTGATAGTCCTGAGCTCTCAGCCTGGCTGATTTTGGACAGCTGAGATGAAAGATCGAGGACAGTTTTGGTTTCACTTACTTCTCTTAACTGGAAAATTTTAATTACTGTTGCACCTCCTGGTTCAAGCTCAGATAGACTTAATCTCATTAAGACTTTCTTTTCTTTTTCGTAGTATGTTTTGGGTTATAAATCAAAGCAAGTTATTACAATTTTACAATATTATAGGTAACTGACAAGGGGACATTTTTTACTAGTATGGCAGTAATTTCTGTAAATCAAAATTTTGTAATTGACACTGTCTTTACCTTCTGAAATGGAGTAGGTCTACCCTGAGGAAGCAGGTAAGAAGAGGGTTCAATCTCCCTATACAATCGCACCTTGCTCTGGTTTAGACAGACTCCACACCAACCAGAAACTGGGTGACTCTTCCTTATCGTGCATGGATACTGTTTTGTGAGGCAGCCGTTTTCTCTTCAATATCTGATAGCTCTTTACACATGCATCTGAAGACTCTAACTTCCAAGAGAGAAAGAAGAGCCTTGACACATCATACCCTAAAATGTCTAGGTAGTCCCTTACATAAATTACAGGATAATTTTATATACATATTTACATACATGATGAACAATTTTAACAAATCAAGTTACTAAAATTGACTCAAGAAGAAATAGAGAAAAGAGAACCTTTGTGAACTGTTGGTGGGAATGTCAATTTGTACTGCCATTATGGAAAACAATATGGAATTGATCAAAAATTTAAAAATAGAACTATCATGTCATCCAGCAATCCTACTGCTGGCTATATAGCCAAAGGAAATAAAATCAGTATCTCAAAGCTATATCTGCACTCCTATGTTCATTCCAACATTCTTCACAGTAGTCAAGATATGGAAGCAACCTAAATGTCTGACAGTGGATGAATGGATAAAGAAAATGTGACGTATATATATAACGGAATATTACTTAGCCTTACAAAAGGAGGAAATCCTGCCATTTGGGACAATATGGATGAGCCTGGAGGATATTATACTAATTTGAAATAAGCCAGACACAGAAAGACAGATAGCACATGATCTCACTTACACATGGAATTCAAAAAGAAAAGAAAAAGTCTACCTCAAAGCAACAGAGAGTAGCATGGTCGTTCCCCGTTACCAGAGGCAGAAGAGGGTGAAGGACATGCAGGGAAGCGGGTAGACATTGATCTAATGGTACAAACTCATTCTTCGGGCTTCCCTGAGGTCTTCCAGGACCACCCTATCTGAAGTAGCTTCAACATATAACTCCATTTTATTCATAACTATTAGCACAACCTGTGGTCATCTTGGTTCTTTATTTGTTTACTGATTTATCATTGTTTTCTCTACTAGAAAGCAAGCTCCTCAGGGGCAGGAATAAGAGCTCTTTTGTCTTGTTTGTTCATGTGTGATACCGTGACTCGTAATAAGAAAAATATATTTGGGGTCTTCCCAGGTGGCGCAGTGGTTGAGAGTCTGCCTGCCAATGCAGGGGACACGGGTTCGTGCCCCGGTCCGGGAAGATCCCACATGCCACGGAGCGGCTGGGCCCGGGAGCCATGGTCGCTGAGGCTGCGCGTCTGGAGCCTGTGCTCTGCAACGGGAGAGGCCACAACAGTGAGAGGCCCGCGTAGCAGAAAAAAAAAAAAAAAAAGGAATATATATTTGGATTTTGTCCCTTTGTCCCCTTTCTGGCACTGAGCTCCTAAAACCCTTGGAATTTCCTAAGGGATGAAAGTGATAAATTGCCTTTTATTATGTTAATGAGGTGACTTTTGGAAGCACTTAAGGATAGGGGGCTGGTTACCAGAGGAACCAACCACCTGCTTAGCGGGTTAGAACTTTAAGTCTCACCCCTTTGACCTCTGGGGAGGGGAGAGGGGCTGGAGGTTGCAGCAATTGCCAATGACCAATGATTTAATCCATCATTCCTACAATGAAGTTTCCATAAAACCCCAAAAGGGTGGGGTTCAGAGAGCTTCCAGGTTGGTGAACACTGGTGAACACATGGAGATTTGGGAAGGGTGGCATGCTGGGGAGGGCATGGAAGCTTTGCAACATTTCCCCATATATTGCCCTGTGCTTCTCTTCCATCTGGCTCTTGAGTTATATCCTTTTTAAAACAAATTGTTAATTTGTTAAGTAAAATGCTTCCCTGAGTTCTGTGAGTTGCCCTAGGAAATTAATCTAACCCAAGGAGGGGATCTGATCTATAGCCATTGGTCAGAAGCACAGGTGACAACCTGGCCTTTTGATTGGTGTCTGAAATAGTATGTGTATGTGTGTGTGTGTGTGTGTGTGTGTGTGTGTGTGTGTGTACTGGGGGGCAGTCTTATAGGACTGAGCTCTTAGCCTGTGGGATCTGACCCTATCTCCAGGTAGACTGTGTTAAAATTGAGTTCGACTGCAGGACATGCAGCTGATGTCAGACAATTGTTTAGTGGTGGGAAAGACCCCTACACTTCAGAATTGGGAGCAGAATTATACTCTGCATCCTCAGTGTTTGCTTCCCATACTGTATGAATCATTGTAAGCCTCCAAGAAATGTGTTGAATAAAATCAATCAGGAGAGACTCGTTAGCATTGCGCATGGAGCGAGTGCCCCGCCTATGATCTATGTTGCATATTGCTTTCCTGTGGAGATGAAAGTTAATTATAGTCTGAGGCTCTCAGATTTCCAAATTATTTAAATACTCCTCCTTGTTCTGACTCCAAACCTTCTGATTATAATCTGTGTCTCCAAGTAGCTTGCACAGGAAGTGAAGTCACTCTCAGGGCTGTGGACATCTGCTCTCCTGGATAGGTTCTATTTTAAATCTAAGACTAATAAATTGGCATTCTTGTTCCATCATTAGTCTTGGTTGGTGTTGTGAAGATCATCAATAGTGCCCACACACTATACTTCTGATTGTGCAAGGATGAAGAATAGGCTTTGGTGGTGGATTCTACCAAGGCAATATCACCCTAGGAGATGACCTACTCACCTCCTTGGAGACTTACTGGTTTTCCTTTTTTATAGATACTTCAAAAAATAATAATGAGTACTGTCAGAATGTAGAAGAGGGGGACAAAAACATACATTGATTGATCGCAATTCTGTGTCAGGCATTATTCCAGGTGCTTAGAAAACAGAGAATGGATGATGATCCTGCCATTTTAGTATGGGAGATGGACAATATGATAATAACATATGAACAAACAATAATATTGATTATTGTAAGTGCTATGGAATAAAATGAAAAGTAGAGCAGGATAAGGGGGTTTAGATATTGCTGAATATTACAGTCTTTCACAGTGTGGCATGTGTAGACTCCATTAAGAAAGTGAAATTTGAGCAAAGATGTGAAGGAAGTGAAGGTGTTCGCTAAGTACCATTTAGAGAAAGAGTGTTCCAGGTAGAGGCTCTGGGGTGGGGGTCTGCCTGGCAGATGTAAATTGTAGCTAAGAGGCCAGTGTGGCCAGAGCAGAGTGGAATGAGCAGGGAGGAGAGGAGCAGGAAAGATCAGAGGGATGCAAAGGTGGGGTGGGAACAGGCCAATGTAAGGACTTGACCTTTACCCCTTGACCTTGATCTTTACTCTCAGTAGTAAACTGAGAGCCTCTACAGGCTTTTAAACATAGATGAGATACTACCTGATTTACAGGAGAATATTTTGAAGTTAGCGCCAACAGGACTTCCTAAGAGATTGGGTGTAGAATGCGAGGGAAAGAAAAGTAAAGGGCGACTCCAAGGGTTTTGGTTTGAGCAGTTGGGAGGATGAAGTTCCCCTTCACTGAGATTTTGAGGGAGGAACAAGTTTGAGGTGTGAGATGTTGGAATAAAAGGGAAATTTGGGGCTTGTTAACTTATTTGCCTATTTGCAATTTAACTAGGAATCTCAAGTAGAATAGAGGAGTATCAAGTTTGGAAGAGAGGACAGCTTGGAGATATAAATTTGGGAGTTACCTACACACAGATGGTATGTAAAGCCATGCAACTAGATGGAATTATTAACAGATGAGTGTAGATAGAGGAGATAACCAAGGATAGACCCTTGGGGCACTCCAACCTTACGAGAGGACAAGAGGAGGAACCAGCAAAGGAAACAGAAAAAGTGGGACACCTCATGGGGATGAATTAGGAAGAAAACCAAGAGAGTGCTGTGCGCTGGAAGGTAAGTGTAACCGAGAGAAGGAAATGATCCACCATGTCAAACACTGCTGATAGGTGAGGTCTGTATGAGAACTACAGACACATCCTGGGATTCTTCAGTCATCGCAGTAACTTCTGGGGGCTGTGGGTGTAAACTTGACTTGATGGCATTACTGAGTGTGACTACTGCATGCTGTTCCTGGGCAAGAGACACTCGGGCCTGGGGCCACTTTCCCTGAGATTGAGATAGGTAGTGTAGGTAGTGTACCTACACGGAAGGAGGAAACCGTGGCTCTGCAAAACCCTTACTTACGGCCCCTTTGTATAGAAACCATGCTTCCTTGGACCAAATGAGAAACTTGTGATTAGAGATTCCTGAGGGCTTATAATTTCTGCCCAGAAGAAATTAATCTAAGGCGCAGAGCAGCTGCTCAGGCTTGGGAGGGTTACGGGTTTTGCTTCCAGCAGCTCAGCTGTAAGCTTGGGTAACCTTTCTGTGTCCTCTGCAGAATGAGTAAGCGTGCAGCTCTGGGCCAGGACCATTTTTAGGCGTAAAGATGCTCATGTTAAGGCCAAGAAAGGAGCAAATGAAGGTTATATACGACATTTCCCACCTGGTAGGAGTAGAGGGAGGAAAAGGTTCTTTAACCTATTTCTGTCTGTTGGAATCCCATAAATTTCATCTCTCTGATATAAAAAGAAATGATCTGGCCAACAGAGGGAAGGTCACCCCACTGTGTCAGACCTAAAGTAGTGAGATAAGATTCTAGGCGGGGCAAATGGTCTATGCAAATGTGGGGGGGCAGCAAACCTAAGGCTCACAGGATTGTGGTGAACCACATGCTGGTAAGTGTGGAGAGGAATCCTGCAGTCAGAAAGTGAAATTCAGACTAAAGTACCAAGACTGTAGATGTGGATAAAGGGAACTGGGGAGGCAGCTGACTGAGGAGGTGACCGCCCATTGGCTGGAGCAGTGGTTGTGAAAGTGTGGTCCTCAGATCGCATCAGTGTCCCCTGGGAACTTGTGAAGAATGCAAGTTCTCAGGCCCCACATAAGACCTGCTGAATCAGAAACTCTGGAGATGGGGCACAGCAATCTGTTTTTAACAGGTGATTCCGATTCATGCTAATGCTGAAAACCACTTGTCCATTGAGCTAGGCTGATGACATTTACTCACTGGACTTGACTATTAAAAACATGAAAGCATATACACACCATAATACATAAAATAGATAACCAACAAGGACTTACTGTGTAGCACAGGGAACTATACTCAATATTTTGTAGTAACCGCTAAGGGAAAAGACTCTGAAAAAGAATATATATATATATATGCATATATGTATAACTGAATCACTTTGCTGTACACCTGAAACTAACACATTGTAAATCAACTCTACTTACTTCAATAAAAAAAATAAAATAAAAAAGAAATTAAAATATAAAAAAATATGAAAGTCAATACAGGTTTTGAACCTGACTGAGTGGGAGAATTGTCTAAATTATCTAAATATATTTCTGATTCATTCCCCTAGAACAAATGACAATAACAAAGTGAAAGATATTTCTCGATCAAGTTATGTAGCTTTTGGCTGTAAGTATATATAGGCATATATATAAGTATGTATTTGTTGGATGTAAGTAACAGAAACCACAACTCACGGGGGCTTAAACCATAAAGTTATTTGTTGTTTATTGGACAGGAATTCTGAAGGTGGTCCAGGGTTGGCTCAGAGGCTCTTTGAAGTCATTGAGGCCTTGGGCTCAGGCACCAGGCTTTTTCTATCCTTCTACACTGCCACTCTCCTGGTGGCACCCTGCTGGTGATGTCTCACCTCATGGCCACAAAATGGCTGCCCAAGCTGCAAGCATTAGGTCCTGGTAGAGCAGCATTTTAAGCAGGAAGGAAGTAGGTGGAAGTCAAAGTGATTTCTCCTTGCATACCATTCATTCATTCATTCATTCATTCATTCCCTCTTTCTCTCTGCCTTCCACACCCTCTCTCTCTCACACATACACACATCCCCACTGGAAGACGATTCCTCCTTATGTATCACTGCACAAAACTGGGTCACATGCCTGCCCCTAGACCAATCACTGGCAAATGGGACTAGCTAAGATCTATCAAGATTCATGGCCTAGAGTTGGGCCCATTGCCCATCCCAACAAAATCAGAGTTCTGTTAGTCAAGAGAATGGGAGCAGGGCTGTAGGGAGGGCAACTAAGAGTGCCTGCTACAGTTACAGGATATGTACACTTAACCTATATTTCAGTGACCAATAAAGTAATTACTTTATTCATATAATGCCTTTCTCTGAGTCATATTCTAAAAGTTCTACTGAATATTCTTCCCTCATGCCTTTATCATGACAGTTTTAATAACATGGAGAAATTATTTTTTAATAATCTCACATTAAAGTTACTCCTAATGGGAAGACCAGACTTGAGATTTCCCAAGTTGGGTCATTACAAATAATAAGCTAGTGTGAGAGCTAGTGCATCAGCTGAAAAATGAACAAACAAGCAAAAACAAAATAGTAATCATCTGAAAGATATTATTTTTGAAATGGCACCCTCATTATTTTTCAACAAATAGCAAGCACATATAATTCCATATCTTGTATTAATTTTGGACAAATGTATGGTAGTAGGCATAGTGGTTAAAATCACTTTGTTCTCTTCTCCTATGGGAGTCTATCCTGGACCATCCTGGTCATCCCATAGTGGTTCAAACAAGCGATTGTTCAGATTCATACTGGGAAGTACAGCCTGCTGGGGATGGGGCTGAATATTTCCTACAGTGTCCCTAGAGAGGAGAAACTCTGCCCACGTCTCTCTCTAACCCCTTCCTAGATGTCCAGCTATTGGAGAAGCAGCGATTATCTGATTGGTCAGGGCTTGACACCCACTGGGAAGAGTCTCACTAAAGGGCAGGGCTACTGGATTGAAAGGTGATTGTGTTCATGGTTGTATTCTCTGTTCAGACTTTTCCTCTTGGTTCTGGATGATAACTGATGGGCATAGCTGACTCCAGGGGAATGGAACCGGAAGCTTTGCTCGAGTTTCTTAGTCTGAGTCACACGTTCTAATCGAGTTCAATTTTACCGTGAAGAAGCCCTGTGTGCTGACGGGCAACTGCCACATGCCCCACTGTGTGTTGTAGAGCACCAGGGGATTTCCCCTCCAGTTACTGTTCTTTGTGGTCTCACCCCTTTGGTTGAGAAACCCACAAGAAGGGGCAGAGGAAGTGGTAGGATTAGGGCACAAAACCTCACCTGAAGTCCTTAAGTTTTCTTCATAATAAATGAGGTGATGACTTCGGAAATAAGCCAAAGTTAGTCATGGTTTTAAAATCATCCATTTTATTATGATGGTATAGAAGCAATGCAGAAGCATCTGAAAGCTCCCTGAATTTTCAGAAAGTAACTTGTACCTGAAACACCATTTAAAACTACAGAGAGGGACTCCCCTGATGGCGCAGTGGTTGAGAATCCACCTGCCAATGCAGGGGACAAGGGTTCAAGCTCTGGTCCGGGAAGATCCCACATGCCATGGAGCAACTAGGCCCGTGAGCCACAATTACTGAGCCTGTGTGTCTGGAGCCTGTGCTCTGCAACAAGAGAGGCCGCGATAGTGAGAGGCCCGCACACCGCGATGAAGTGTGGCCCCCGCTTGCCGCAACTGGAGAAAGCCCTCACACAGAAACGAAGACCCAACACAGCCAAAAATAAATAAATAAAATAAAGAATTATTAAAAAAAAAAAAAAAACTACAGAGAAACACAGGTATCAGCAATTTTTAACATCACTCCTGGTCTTTCAAAAGTTCCTAACTGGCCTTTGTAAACGGTCTTATTAGCTCGAAATATATGAGCAGATGGGTATGACTCCTACTACTTTAATAAAATACTGTAATTTTCTTCTTAAACCATGCAATTATAAGGTAAAATATTATGCTTTTCTTTTAAAATTCCATTTACTCAGGCTACATATGGTGTCAAGAAACAGAAATCTACTCAATATAGACTAAACTAAAAGCAAATCCAAGGAAAAGCAATACACAGCCGGTTCTTATGAAGGCGGTAAACCTGACGGGCTCTGAAGACCTCACAGGCAGAACTTGGTGGCCTTCTCTTGTTCGCTACAATTACCATCACTCAGACACCAACTTACTCATTTTTTCTCAGTTCAGATCTTTTGAGAGAGCAAGAGAAAACTCTGATTGGTTCTCCTTGAGTCAGGTGTATCCATTCTGGCCCAATCAGCTGAGGTCAAGGTGGTAAGGACATCTGAGCAAACATGGCCACCTAGGCCCATGTCTTAGGTATGGCCTGCGGGAGAAACAGGTTCTCTCAGAAGGATGTGTGGGCAAGGATGCAATGACTGACAATTTTTTTTTTCAATTTTATTTTAGTGTAGTTTTAAAAGCAGCAGTTAACACCAAACTATTTAGAGAGAGTGCAATAATAAGCAAACATATAAATGGATACAAGTAACAGAAAATGACTGAACTCTGACTTTTTGTGTGTGTGCTGTCACTGTTATTTAATTGTCTCACATAATGTTATCCAAGACTGAAGTAAACCTTTCAAATTATTCTTCTCTAAATACAGACATTCATGGGTCTTTCCCTATTTATTACACTACCAAATAATTTTATAGTTGATCTAATTTGATCTGCTACTCTTCCATAGTTTTGCCTCCAGAATCTGTAAAAGGAAGGAAATGAAACGATGTAACTATTTTAAAAATATGTTAGTAACATGTTTTTATTAGCTTTTCTTTGGCTACCCTTTTCCTTCTGTTTACTGGATTCCTGTATTCAATCTGATTCAATAGCTGAGGGAGTGCATGTGTGAGAAGGATCCTATGAGGGGAATCAAACCACATGATCATCATTAGACAGTTTCGTATCAAAACAAAATTCTGGCCACTTTCCTGACCTTAATCTATGTCTATGTGCCATCTCTCTGGGCTCCTTTGCTTCTCATTTTGAAATTTTTTAGCAGCTATATTGTCAGTTCCGTTTCCTCTTTTGGCCCTACTTTTCCTCCATGCACCAATTCTAATTCCCCATAGCTAGCCCCACGCCAAAGCCCATCACACTGCACATTTTCAGACTGGAAGGTGCAATGGATCTATTAATCTTATTGGATATTTAAATGAAAGTGTGGAGCCATGGGTGAATATCATGACTGGTCAACCACAAAGAAACCTACATCTGCCTTGTTTGCATAAAATATCATGACAACTCAATTACGATCTTTGAAAATCTGGACCTGCAGATATATTTGTGTCCATTTCCTCACTTACTCATTCTGAGGGGAGGATTCGGTTGTCACTGTCAAATATAAAAGTAGGAAGCTAAGCTCTAGACAATCAGCAAACATGGCTGAATTTCTGGGGATGTGGGAACGCAGAGGGTTTGAGAAGAATCATATCACAGGGACACTTGACCTCTTCTACCCAGTTCCATTTATAAAAGGGAAGTCCACCTTTTTTTTTTTGGGGGGGGGTACGCGGGCCTCTCACTGTTGTGGCCTCTCCCGTCGCGGAGCACAGGCTCTGGATGCGCAGGCTCAGTGGCCATGGCTCACGGGCCCAGGCACTCCATGGCATGTGGGATCTTCCCGGACCGGGGCACGAACCAATGTCCCCTGCATCGGCAGGCGGAGTCTCAACCACTGTGCCACCAGGGAAGCCCGAAAGACCACCTTTTAACACTAATGTTTGTCTACCAGCTACCATGTGTGTGTCCTTGACTTTGTGACTTTTCAGAGCTGGTTTGAGGAATCAGATCTAAAAAATCTACTGCAGTATATAGAGAATTAAAAGAACTGAGTTTTTTTAGTATTTAAAGGACATTGAGTTTTGCAGTTATTTTCATTTTTTCCTTTTTCCTTCCACTCCAAGTTTCTCTGAATGCCTTGTCCTCTTTGAAAGTTGCAAGATGCCAGATCACTTCTATATGGCATCATGGATAAGCCACTGTCAGGGGCAAACGGGTGTCAAGCCAAACGGCTCAGTGTAGCATCTTTCTACCAACTTCCCTGTGAAACCTTGGTCCCCACAAGATAAATCACTGGCAATGTTTCAGTGTTTGCCAGCTCCCTCCTGTACACAGAGTTTTAAGTAAAGAAGTAGTAAAGATGGAAACAGACTAGATTATTATTATCTTCTAGATATACAGGTCGTATAGGCAGATTTAGAAAATACATAAGCCTATATACAAATATATACAAGATACATATATGTATGCATGTATAAAAATTCCCAGGTTTTCCCTGTTAAAGAGAATTCTAACTTGGACTTGTCAGGGTCTTCCTTTCACCCACATTCTGAGGAGGATCCTGACTTGCCATGTCAGCTATTTTGAGCTTTGTAATGAAGGAATGAGAAGAAAAGGTGAGAAGGATGAGACATAGAGGCTGGAGCTGAACTTATTGGGGAGAGTTTGAGGTGAGTATGACATGGAAGCAATTTCAGCATTAAAAAAAAATTTGCTTCTATCTTTTATCCCTCCTTCAAAGTGTTTATGAATAAAAGAAACAGAGTTATTTCAAAATTACTTCGGTTGCTGGACTGTGTTCTCTGACCACAGGGTCATTCTCTAAGACTGGACAATGTGTGTCATGACCATTAGCACCACGCAGATTGCTCATCACTTGACAGACTTACCATCTGACAAAATTAGATCTTTTTCATCATCTGGCATTAGATCAGAAAACAAATCTTTATATTCTGAAATTAATATTAGATAAAACATGGTGGTTTAGAATATAACTAACAGCCCATGAGATGTTCTTTGTGAGTGCTTTTCCAACTTTGTTGACCAAAACCCAGTGTAAAAAAAAAAAACATTTTACGTTCCAGTCCAGTACCTTCACTTGTGTGCATATAATGAAACAAAAAGTTAAATGAACGAAATACTCACCCTTTTCTAATCTATTCTTATCCTTCTCTTATCTTTTCTAATACTTATCTTTTTCTTTCTACCCTATTCTCATTCATTGGAAAAAAAATCTGCTCTCCTTACTTACCCTTTTAGCATCAATTTTATTCTCGTTCAAAGAAAAACGCCAGTTATTAAATCCATTTCATGACCCACTAAATTTTTTTCACAACTCACCAAACCCACAATATGGAAAGCACTGTATCTCGTTATATTTGATTCCAATGCTCATTGAATAAACAGCCCTCACAACAACCTGAAATCAACCCCATTTTCTTCACTTAATTACCACTAAAGTTCTTTAAGATTATGAATTAGTTAAGCCTAAGAGCCTTAAAATTTGAATGACCAACTTAAATCGCTCTGTTGCAAAGACTTGGGAATACGTACTCGACAATCTGGCTTTTCTTCCTCCATCCTGGGAAGCTGGTGGTCATCCCCTTCATGAGAGACCGCATAGCTTTTTCTCAGTTCTCTCACGGGGGCCATAGTGCCCTCCCTCCTTCCCATGAGTGTTGCTTATCACCAGCTGGGCCGACTAGAATAGTGGTGCTGCCGCCCAGGTACCCAGATACACTGTCTGACTGGGCCTCTTAACGATATGTATTCTGGCTGGAACTGAATTCGCCACGCTCCTCTGGACAGTGACTTGGGCTGCTTGAGCATCTTCCGGAGGGTCAGTGATGAAGCTAGGTTAGTTCTCTAAGTGTGCCCCCATCGATTTCATGTTCTGTCCAGCCACCAGCTATGTTGCTGAGCCCTCCACCAACTATTCAGCCAAACAACGGATGGCCTCTACCTACCTTTTCCGGCTTTCTTCATCCTTTTTGGATCCCCTACTCTAGCCCAGCTGCCCTACTTATCATCTTCTGAATACAATTTGACGCTGCCTCTGGTTCACACTTCTGGCCATGGCTTGATCCCCTGAAATGCCTGCTTTGCCCCTGTTTTTCCTTCTGGTGGGACACCTTTCACAACCTCTTCCCTACCTGCCCCTCTACTTGCACACCTCCTCTTCACCAAATTACATGAGTAATTCCTACTCCTCCTAGACTCAGCTTCCATTTCATCTCTTCCCGAAAGCCTTTCCTAACACTCTCTATGTCAGGCGACCCCCTATGTGGTCCCACTATACCCTCTATCATAACACTTACCTCTCCATAAGGTAGTTTTCGCTTTGCTTTGCAGTCACCCACGCTAGATGGTGAGCACTTTGAGGGCAAGGACAACGTTCAATGTATGTTTATGTCCCTAGCACCTCTCACAGTTTCTTCTTTCAATGGTGGTAAAAACATATAACATGAAATCCACCTTCTTCACAAAATTTTACATCTACAGTACAGAACTGTTAACCACACGCACATCATTGTACAGCAGATCTCTAGAATTTTTTCATCTTGTGTGACTGAACCAGCACAGCTTCTGAATAAATACATGCTATTGGATTATTTTTAGCCATCTTAAGTCTCAACTAGATTTCTAGATATTATTAAAGTTTTCCCTTCATACATCACAAGGATCTTTTCTTTCCTTGTGAGTTTCTAGATTATATACTTTCTTTCCTTGTGTACTACCTTGCCCTGTTTCATCAAGCTTTTTAATTTATTGTGTGTCTTCGCATTTACTTTCTCATATTCTCATGGCTCCTTTCCCCCAGATGTGATTGTGTGGCCACAACTCCCTTACTGTGGGCCCCGGTGTCTCTCACAGTGACCAGCATCTAGAAGGTGCTCAGTGAATGTCTGGTACCTTCCTTCAAAGATTTCAATAGATTTTTAACAATGATTTTTCTTTTTTGAATATAGGATGAAGGTGATGAAAGACTTAACTCTCATTTTTTATGGCTAATAAATGATCAAACTCCTTTCTTTGAAGTTTAGTATTAAGCCTTGGATACAAAGGGTACTTTTTTTTTTCAAGTTATATACCTACCATCTGAGACTTTCCAATGTTCCCGGTTGTCATTTGTGGTAGGTAAGGTGGTCTTTTCATCTTCTTTGGCTAAGTCGGTTTCTGAAAGTCAGGAAATTAAATTAATTGAAAAGATTAAACAAACCTCATACATGAATCATCTCATTGATATGGTAATAAGCAGAGATCTCCAAACTCTACAAAGTTCTGATTATTTTCAATGCTCTGAGCTTGGAACCTCTGGAACAGTGTTTTAATGGTGACAGAGTTAAGATCAATGAATGAATATATATATATATATATATATGCCTTGACTTTTGTTAATAAAACACAGCATAAAATCAGGTCATTTTCTTTCACAAAACCATCTACAGTGCAAGTGTTATGGGAAATTTAGGACTACCTACCAGTCAATGGAGTCAAATTTAGAGTGACTGCCTTACAGCTCATTATCGTAAGAGGAGTTTGCAACTCTAGTCTGCTAGGCAGGAGGAGAGGGCCTTAAATTCTGAGAATAATTCGAGGTAAAAACAACTGGTCATTGGACTTCTCTGCCCACCCGCTCCACCTCCATGCTGCCTTGGGGCTTTGTTTGGTTTGGCCCACGCCTGGTGACTTGACCACCAGCCACAACCGGCTCTCAATTCCCAAACCCCACGCTCTGCCCTTCCTCCCAGTGCTGGTGCTGTGACCTCACTAAAGCCTCTTGGGTCTGACCAAGGGCGGTCCTCTGTCCCCTGCCGGCTTCTTTTCAGTGAATCCATTCTGAGAGGCAGCAACTGCTCTGATTGGTTGTCATCCGCGCCATACTGATTGTTAAATATTTTCAACATCACCCCTGCCTGGGGCTTTTAAATTTTATTTCTATTTATTACGTCCTTCCTTGTCCAGTGGAGACCCCTGTAGTCCATCACTTCATCGGCTTCCTTGCAATTGTCCTCATCTTCACTGCCTCACCTGCTTCCTTCCCAAATGCTAAGTAAAGTAACAAAACTGTACTCATTTTCCATTCCCATATTCAAAGCCAATGAGCAAATCACCTCAGCACTCATTTAGGGCACCAGTAAAACAAGGACACAAAAAAATATGAGAACAATAAAAACTTTGGGAAAAAAATTTGATATTCCAAATGAAGTCATCATGGAAATACTCAGAATTTTGTTGGAATACTGTACAGTGTTAGTTTTATTCTAATTGCATTTATTCTAATTGCAGGGGTGGCAGTACTCTCTAATATTTCAGGGCTCACTACAGATCATACATCTAGGTTTCCTCTCCTGCATCCAGGCAGCCGAGCACCGTTGCAGGGAATCACGCAACTGTACATTGGAGTTACTACAAATTTCACGGTCTCTAAATTCCACTGAGCCTTCAGCTCTGAAAAAAAAAAATCTGGCTTTTTCCATTTTTCTTCTTTCCTTTCCTCTTAACAAATTATTTCAAATCTTCACCTCTTCCCTTATAACCCTAGCCCTTCCCCTAGATTTTAATCTTTGGGACCTGGCCTTGCTGCCCATTTTGTTCTGAATCCCCCCATCCGACATAATTCCCTGCATCCCATCCATCACCTCTTCCCTTCTCTTAGGTCTCAGCAGCAGAGACGCTACCTGTGTGAAGCTGACCCTGTGCTCTGAAGCTTGTTTTCTACTGCTGTCTTGATGATCTTTCTCTTCCCGCCCCTCCATCTTCACCCTCTCACTCTCCAATGGTAGTTAAACGTTAACACCCATCCATCCAGATATCTATCTCTCCACTTATTTATATTTTTGAATGTGTCAAACATGCACCTGGAATGAAATTCAAAAGCCACGGGAGACCATGCAGTGAAGAAGTCTTCCTTCCCCAGCCACTCAGGCCCTTCCCCACAGGATCACCATGGTTATCAGCTTCTAAAAAACTACCACCTAGTTGCTGATGACTGCGTAGCCTCATCTCCAGCCCAAATCTCTCTGCTGGCTTCCAGAGATATGTGTCCCTCACCCACTGGACATAAATTCCTCTTGAAAATCTGCTCCTTCTATACTCCTTACCTTGCCCACAGCTTCCCAATCATTTTCATGACTTAGCACACACAGCAAATGTCAAGGACAGTAGAGGTAACCAGCCTGGAGACTCCAGCTGCCCCATACTCAGTCTGTGGAGCTAAGGGGACCATTAGCTCCACACCCCCAACCCATCTGTGGCTGATGGTTTGGGAACTGCTGTCTTAGGGCATGACACCACCATATGTCGAGATGCCAAAAACATTGGGACATACTTGACCCTCCGGAGCTCTCTCTTAGCCTCTGTCTCAGATTGGTCAAGTTCTGTCAACTTTCTATCTTCAAATCTAGCCCCTTCTCTACATCTTCATGGCCACTTCTTGGTTAGGGCCCTCATCATTTCTCTACCTGCAAAAAGATTGGTCTTACTACTTTTGGTCTCTCCCATCCAATTCATTCTTCTCATTAAGAACAGAATGATCATTTCAAAATTTGAACTTGCTCCTGTCCCTCCCCTGCCTAAAATCCTTCACTGGTTCTAACAAGATAAGTAACCTCTCCACCTCCTGACATTTCTCACTTCAAATTTTATTTTCCAGATAAAATGAATCGGCGGTTCACAGAAAGTTCTGCCTTATGTCTTTACCTTTGTACACCTGGTTGCTCCCTCTGAATGAACCAACCCTCCCATTTATCCCCACCTTAGCTAATGTCTCCTTTCCTCTCATGACTTGGTTTAGATGTCGCCTCCTTCAGAAAGCCCTTCTATTGTGTGAAAATCCTGATGGGGCCCTTCTCCCTGTTCTCAGCACCCGGCATGTTCCTCAGGCCCGCAGCACTAAGCACCCCAGCTCCACAGGGAGCTGGGGTCCGCCCCTCCCACTCTGGTCTCACTTCTGCCTTCCTCATTCCACAAAATTGCTCTAATCAAAGTCACAAATGACCTCTGTGTCCTACATCCATTGGGTACTTTTCAGGCCTCATTTTATTTGACCTCCTCGTAGCATCTGACAGTGTAGACCAGCCCTCATTCCTGAAACACTCTCCGCCTTTAGGTCTTCCATGGTGTCCGATTTCAGGGGCTGTCCTGACTGATCACCCCTTTTTCACAGTCCTCTGTCAGCTGTTCCTGTTCTACTTAACCATTAAAGGCTAAGTTCCTCCAGGTACCCCTGCTCTCTCCAATCTCCATCATGCTCATGGCCTCATTCCTATTTATAGGCAACAACTCCCAATTTGATTAACTGCAGTCCGGATCTTGCTGAGCTCCAGAAAGTATGCAGTTCTCTATGTAATGTATCCATTTGAGATATCCTGTAGGTATTTCAGAATCAAAATGTAAGAAACTAAACTAATCCTTCCTCTACTATGGCAGTGCACCCGTCCTCTGCCACCCAACAGACACACGCATAGGCAAACACACACATACTCTCTCGCTCTCTCTGTCTTTCTCAGATAATTTCCTCTACTATTATTTCCCATGTTGGTAAACCCACCCCATTGCTCAAGCAAACGAAGTCTGAGTCCTCTGACATTCCCCAGAGCCAGTCCGTCATCAAGTCTTTGATAATTCCACCTCCTAAATATCTCTCAAAATTCTATAGCCTCCAGCCTCAGCTGTAATCACCGCTTCCTTGTGTCACTCTGCTACCCTCCTGATACTGGTCTCCCTGCAAACAGCCTAGCCTTGTTCCAATTTATTTTCCAAACTAATCACAACCCGATTGGGTCATTCTCCATCCAGAAGCCTCTGAAACTCTCATCTACCCTTCATGTCTCTCTCAGCTTCATCTCATTAGGCTTTGGCCACACAAACTATTTTTGGTGGTTTTTCAAACAAGGTGACATGATTTCCTGCCTCAAGGTCTTTGCTCACATCCCCAGGTATAAGTTCTCATAGCACAGCACCCTGTACTTCTCGTGCCTAAGACTCACCACAGCTGCAGACATTTGTGTAAATTACGATCCCCTGATGGACTGTAGGTTTCAAAAGGCAAGAACAGGTCTATCTTCACCACCCCCATATTTCTAGCTCTTAGCACTGGCTTACAGTTGACACTCCATAAACACCGGTACATGGAAGGGATGTTGGGCTCTCAAAAGGCACTTGAGTGCCTTTCTGTAAGTGAATTAATTTATTTATGTTTGTATTTTCATATTTCAGATGAGATTTTCTTTAAGACAAAAGAAAGAAAGATGAGACCACTTCCTTGTAAGTTTACGATTAGAGAAAATACCAGTAGGAAAAACAAGCTTATTGAAATTTATTTTTTTAAAGTTACCTAGAAGTAACTGTAGTGTTGTGGGTTGTATTGTGTCCCCCGCAAAAATGTTGAAGTCCTGCTCCCTGGTCTCAGTAAATGTGACCTTACTTGAAATTAGTTTTAGCAGATATAATCAAGTTAGGATGGGGTCAGACTGGATTAAGGTGGGCCCCCAATGCAATTACTGGTGTTCTTGTAAAGAGAGAGAGATTTGGCAACATAGACACACCCAGAGGGAAGACAGACTTGTGAGGACCGTGGCTGAGACTGGAATGAAGCAGCTACAAGGCAAGAATGCCAATCACTGCCACCAGAAGCTAGAAGAGGCACGGAAGGGATTCTTCCCTAGAGCCTTCAGAGGGAACATGGCCTTGCTGACACATTGATTTAGGTCTTCTGGTCTCCAGGACTAGGAGACAATAAATTTCTGTTGTTTTAACCCACCCAGTTTGTGGTAATTTGTTATGGCAGCCCTAGGAAACTAATACATAGGGTATACATAAACTTTATAAGGCAACACTGTCTTTAGGATGTGATTTCTTTAGCATTCTTTTAAGAAACTTTATTTCAAAGGACACACTAAACCTGGTAGTTTATTTTGTCAATAAGTTACCTTAAAAGTGATGAAATATGAATTATACTTATTTATATTAAATAGTGATTCCATTTTAACATATATTTTAATACTCTTTTAATAGCAGCCCAGTAAAACATCGTATCTAAAAGATTACCTGATTGATACGGCTGAAAATTTATCAACTCTCCAAGTGCAACAAGTTTCTCCTGTGGAAAAAGTTTGTAATCAGAGAATTAAATGACCACAATTATTAACGATCATTCTTTAATAGAAAAACACTTTGATTCTTGATGTTTAAGGAACCAACAACTGTTTTTAACATACTAGAAATTACATAACCAAATGAGGAGTGTTCTTCTGCTGATTTCTTTAAACCTTTATTGCCTCCTTATTGTTCTTAGGAATAAGAGGCAAATCGAACCCACAGAAAATCAGTGTATGCCTTGATCTAGGGCAATCGGTTTCAGGCTATTATTGAAGTCAGTTCCCTCGGAGCTATTCTGACATTACCTGAATTAGATCACTTGTCATTCTGGTCATTATTTTTTCACTTATTTCAGTATCTTCGAGATCTGTAAGAACCACCCAAGTTCCATTCTCAAATTTCACAGGCATAGAAAAGACAATCCCTTCAGGAATACCAAACTGGCCTGCAGGGAGCAAACACAAAGCAAAGCAAAACGAAAGCACTCAGATAAATAAACCTTCCTGGTAACACTGTAGATAAGGACAGACATGGTACATGCTTTTTAATGATAATGGTGGATTTAATGATAATGGAGGAATTCCTGCAAATTCCTCCCCAGGGAAGATTGAAACACTTACTAGAGAAGTATTTATTGAGCACCTCTCCAAGTTCTGACAACTTGCCCTTCTGTGTTTCTCTCAGAAGGAAGAACCATTGTTCCGTCTTTATCCCTTTTGTCCCTGCTGGGGGACAGATGCCCTGCCTCTGCCTTGGGAACTAATGCAGTCCTTCTCTTCCACCTTGTCTGGATTCCTTTTGTCTGCTTCCTTGGCTTTTCCTTGTCCCCCTAGGTAGCCCCTGAGCCCGAGCACGTGTCCAATCTTGCCTTTGCTCTTCCAGCCTACTGCTGCAGTCACAGAGCCAAGGGGCAGGCAGTGGGAAAGGAAAGTCGGTGATCTCACAGTTCCTAGTTCCCAGTTGAAATGTGCTCCAAATAAAAAAAATGGATAATGCTTATTACTAACTGAGGAACCTTCAGATAAAATGTCTCCCGTTTTTTGTGTCTCAATCAAATAAGAAAATTATTCTTGCCATTCTAGTCATCAAAAATGTTGTCAGTATGGAGGTTCCTTAAAAGACAAAAAACAGTTACCATATGATCCTGCAATCCCACTCCTGGGCATATAGCTGAAGAAAATTCTAATTTGAAAAGATATATGCACCCCAATATTCACTGTAGCACTATTTACAATAACCAAGACGTGGAAGCAACCTAAATGTCCATCGACAGATGAACGGATAAAGAACGTGTTACTTTTATACAATGGAATATTACTCAGCCATAAAAAAGAATGAAATAATGCCACTTGCAGCAACATAGATGGACCTAGAGATTATCATACTAAGTGAAATAAGACAAAGACAAATACCATATGATATCACTTATATGTGGAATCTGAAAAAAAAAGATACAGATGAACTTATTTATGAAACAGAAATAGACGCACATAGAAAACTCACGGTTACCAAAGGGAAAGGGGGGGCTAAATTAGGAGGACGGGATTAACATATATACTCTAAAATACGTAAAATAAATAACCAACAAGGACCTACTGTATAACACAGGGAACTATACTTAATATTTTTTAATAACCTATAAGGGAAAAGAATCTGAAAAAGAATATGTATATATAACTGAATCACTGAACTGTACACCTGAAACTAACATGACATTGTCAATCAACTACATTTCAATTAAAAAAAAAATGTTGTCACTAGGGCAAAATATTGAGGAGAGTCAAGAAACCAGGATCTAAAAGACTTTTCCGTAGAGGATGTCCCACGCCCTCTGTTCACTCTCTATTTGAGAGCCAGCCTTACGAGTGAACAACGGATGAGGGTCTACATATGTGTTACCATTTCAGGGACACAATGATCACTTGCTCTTCACCTCACTTGCCCCCAACACTGAACTGCTTATTGATGAATTCCTACAGAGATTAATTCAACTTTTTTTTGGCTGCACTGCGTGGCTTGCAGGATCTTAGTTCCCTGACCAGGAATCGAACAGTAGAAGCGGGGAATACTAACCACTGGACAGCCAGGGAATTCCCTAATTAAACTTTTACAGATAAAGAGGAGGTTTTAGGTGTCTATTTCATTAAAAAGGTAACACAGTGATTTGAACTCACACTTGCGGATGTTCGTGCACATTAACTTTAATTGAACGAGACACACTGAGAGTCTACCCATGAAGGAGCAACAAGTAGACCCAGCCAAAGCCCTGCCCTCAGGGTGGGTGAACTCTAATGCAGAGGGCATATGCAACTAACCACCCCATCCATAAAGGCAGGCTGTGATACGCTCTCTGATAGAGGAACAAATGCTATGTGAGTACAGAGGAGAGACAGAGATTAATTCTGACTTGGGGGGCTTAGGGAGATTTCCGTGAGCTGCACCATAGTCACTGAAACAATGGGAAGGATCGTGGTTCCATTAATAACATAAAGGATACAAGAGGTGGATCAGACTGGGGAGGATGACAACAGGTTCAGTTTGGTGTGTGTTGGTTTGAAGTGACAGCATGACATCCAGGTGGCAATGTCTGACAAGGTAGGGCTCAGCAGCAAGGCTGAGATGGGAATGGATGGGCTTGTTCAGGGAGAATGTAAAGCACAAAGGGAAGACATGCTTTAGGTCTTCAGTGCACAGAGCACCAGCTATTCTCTCTTTCCTATTTTTCAATAAATAGTAGAAGTGCTCTGAATAGCTTTTAGCAGATTAAAATACTAAGGATATAAAAATATATCCACAGTATTTGTGGATGGAGAGCAAGCTTTCCACATTCCGGCTGCTGCCTGGTACTCTGAGATCTGGGTCTTGCTGTGCCCTTTGTATCGTGGGTCTGTGTCTTTGCTCCTGCAGCTCCTGTGCCCAGATGTTCTTCCCATACTTGTCTGTCAGGTAAACAACTACTCAAGCTTGCAGGTGAGACTTCCTGAAGTGTCACCTCCTTTATGATGCAGGTCCTGATTCTTCCTGCTGCCTGCTGAAAACTGACCTTGCTTTCCCTTCCTCAGTAGGGATACAGTGAGAAAAACTTAACAGAATTATTTCATTTATGTATGTGGCTCTCCTTTATTGTGCTGTGAGCTTCCTGAAAGGCAAAAGCCGGGCCTACTCCCTATGTGTGTTCCCAGTGCATGCACACAAAATACTGTTGCACTGTTGAATGGATAACTGAAGGAATGCAGGCATGAATGAATGATTATGGAATTGTGAAAATCCGGAGAGCTTACAGAGCCTTTAAAGAGGTAGGAGCGGGCTTCCCTGGTGGCGCAGTGGTTGAGAATCTGCCTGCTAATGCAGGGGACACGGGTTCGTGCCCCGGTCTGGGAAGATCCCACATGCCGCGGAGCAACTAGGCCCGTGAGCCACAACTACTAAGCCTGCGCGTCTGGAGCCTGTGCTCCACAACAAGAGAGGCCGCGATGGTGAGAGGCCCACGCACCGCGATGAAGAGTGGCCCCCGTTTGCCACAACTAGAGAAAGCCCTCGCACAGAAACGAAGACCCAACACAGCCAAAAGTAAATAAATAAATAAATAAAATTAAAAAGTAACTGTACCATTAAAAAAAAAAAAAAAAGAGGTAGGAGCCTGTCTAAGGTAAGGACACAGAAGTAGGAGCACAAGGCATACATGGAGGTTTTAAAATATCGTAAGATATGAATTTGAAGATATGATTTACCTTCACTCAGTACCCCTAAAGACACAATCTCCCCAGGGGGTGAGCCATGGTACCAGTATTTCAACGTAGTGGCTATACTGTGTGCAGCTAAGATGCCCCCAAATTGTCTTCCTGTGGCGGTGAACTTTTTAAGACTTTCCACAAATTCTCTGTTTACCCACTCACTGTAAGGAGAGAAAGAAACAATTTTACAATGGAGGAGGGAATAGGAATGAATAAGAATGTTCCCTGGGTCAATGGATCTGAGTACAAGAAATCACCTCCACAAAACAGAAATATGACTTCCTGTGCCCCTTCTTCAAGCTTCTTTAATCCCATAAAGAGTCAACTGAAAAGTAATGAAACAGAGCAGAAAGGAGTCCTAAAGTTTCAAACTAAAAACTTGATACTGTAACTATGGAACACAGAAAAGTGGCCAAAGGCTGCAAGAACAATTAATTTCATCACAAAGAATTTATTCTCCATAGAGGCTATCTTGGAACCAGTGGTATCCTTCATTTTAAATAAAATAGTATCATGAATGTTGAATTAGTCACATTGAGAACTAAGGAAATAATTAAGTTTTCTAATCTGAAGTTTAAACTCGGGGGACAGTCCAGCTGGACTAGAAAAAGCACAAAACAGCTGCCCTTGCTAAGCCGGCACGATACAGCTCCAGGAGATGCTGCCCACACCCACGCAGCAATGCAAGACAATGAGTCCAGGGACACAATTTCTAGGTGTGGGTAAAGGAAGGGAAGGGAAGAAAGGGGTGATGGAAAGGACATGCTACCACTGGGAAAGTGCTGCAAAGTTTCGAAACTTGTTACAAAGGCGTTCCTCCCCCTTCCTGCTTCCATGCCCTTTTCGTAATGGTGGTGTTGACTGTGACAGGCACAGTTTCTAAGTGCTTTGCCTGTCTTAACCCATTTCATCTTCCCAATGACCCTATAAGACCTGCACTCCGTTACCATTTCCACTTGGCAGATGGAAAAACCGAGGCACAGAGACGTTAAGTAACTTCTCTAAAGTCACACAGCTAATGAGTGGCTGAATGAGAATTCCAACCCAGGTGGCTTGGCTCCAGAGATGGTGCCCCTTACCACGTCTCAATTCTGCCTTTCCTGGAACCCAACACCCAGCATGGCCTGGGCCTGCTCACCATTATAATTCCTTACTCTCGAAGCTTTTTCAACTAATTTCAACTTGGACAGAGGTCTTTACATTAAATAAGATTCACTTTACATATGTTTGCTTTAGTGATAACATTAATGGAATCTGTGAGCCACTTTAAGGATAAACTGAAATATAAAAATTCAAAATTCCAAAATCAAATAAATTGGGTGTGGGGACAGACTAGTTGAAATTCTGTGGAATTCTCTACATTTCTTCAATAGAAAGCATAAATGAGGATGAGTGTGAACAGTTACTTCTGCACACTGATTTCTAAGATGATTTTTAAATGATTATAATAACATTACACGTTTATTCCATATTGTTAGACTACTTCACTTAAAAAGATACTGTACCTATCAAAAATCAGGCTTAAAACAGGGCGTGAATAGTGAGGAGGTCCCCAAACAGCACTCTCATATCTGTAAACCTTGGCTTTTCTCAGATCGACGTAGTTATTTCCACTAATATTACCCCAAATTATCACATCTTTGATGCCTGTGAAGAAAAGAAATTTTAAAAAATAACGTAATATAAAAAATTGACTGTAGTCTACTTTCTGTTTGTGTGTTTGTTTTACAATTGGTCCTTTTGCTGTAAGACAGACTTAAGTTTATGCTGCCTAAAAATGTGCAAACACTGTGGATCATCTCCTTAATCATCAGAGTCTGGACATTCCTAATAACGCACGTGGATGGTGTGAGCATAGGACTGACTTCAGGGAACACTGAAATGCTCCCTGAAAGAAAGCGCCACTGAAAATTATACCCCCGCTCTGGTCCTAACTTCACCACTCTGCTTGCCATGAAGAGGATTTTTTATCTGCTTTGATTCTGACAGAGAGTCCCTGATTTTAGACTGGAATAGAAATTCGGGCAAGTCACTTGACTCCCTGGGTGGATTTCGTTTCCTGCAGAATGGAGGTGCTGGAATAAGAGGACCCCGAGGAACATCTTAATCAAAGAAGAGATATTGAATTAGCTTGTATGTGTGAGGCACTTTTAGGTGGGAGGCTCAGAAGAAAACAAATCAGCCCAAATCCTTGCAATATTCTGGGGGTAGAGGGGAGTGGGTGAGAAAACAACTACTATACAACGTGATACATACTACCAAGAAAAAGAAGAGGATGGGGGTAGAGAGAAATAGGAATTGGTATTTCATATGATTCTAATATATGGAATTCTCTCTAATAATTCTCTCTAATAATTGTGGATTTTCTGGGAATGTATCTGAAGTGAAAATAGGGGATTTTATTGATTTATTTATAAACTTATTTATTTGTTTAAAAACTTAATTCTCTTAAAAGGTCATACCACTTTCTATTACGGAGATTAAATTCTTTCCTGTTCTGTATGAGATAAGATTGCTGTTGTCTTCAAGTAACAGAATATCCTTCTGACCTGGCTTAACTAGAAGGAGTTTACTTTTCTCAGATAACAAGTCGAGGTAGGCAGTGACACTGGGGCTTGTTAAGCAGCTCAAAGATGTTACTCTCTTGGCCTTCCCCTCATGGTCCTAAAATGACTGCAGCAGCTCCAAGTATCACACCCTTACAGAGTTGTGTTCAAAGGCAGGCAGGAGGGAAAAGAATTTTTCTTAAAGCTTTAAGGCCCTTTATAGCTCTAAATGCCTTAAATCAAGCTAGAGAAAATTATAGCGGACATCTGCTTTTTTTTTTTTTTTTTTGTCCTAACATCTCTTCCTCCTTTTTTTCTTTAACAGCATACTGGCTTTTCTTTAAATAGGTACGCTTCCCCAATTTCAGTCCATTCGGTTTGGGTGAAGCTGTCCTTACCCCTCAGGTCTATCGATAGGCATCCGACCTAGATTCCAGATTTCTGGCCACACTGATTGACTTGGAGAAGGGCATGTGGTCCAAGCCCACTCAATGAGATATTATTCTGCTACTTTTATGCAAAGAATCGAGAGAGAACGCTCTTTTTCTACTGGGGTAGTTAAGCTATGATGCCGGTAGCCGTTTTGCCACTTTTTAGAGAAAGCCTATCCGAGAATCAGATCAAAGCTGAGGAAAACAGAGCTGAGTGATGAGCCAGGCGAGAGCACAAACCAGGCTTGACCTCATCACTTGAACCCCAGCATCCGGCTATGCCCCAAATAAGAACTACTCCTGTACTCTTCAGTTACGTGGAAAAAAAGCTCTGACTCTGGTCGCTTTGAGTGGACTTTCTGTCACTTGTACAGAAAGAGTTCCAACTAAGCCAATGTACATAGTCTGAGAAACAGGTTTATGTGTGAACTGAACTCAAGGGATATCCTGAAAAGGTCTGCTCCCCTCTTGGCATCTGGAATTCTCCTGGAATATTTCTCCCTGATGGTTTTTCTAGTTGATGTTACTTTGTTTAACTCTGTCTTTGTCGTTGCCAACTTCCTCCTTACTACTCCACTGACAATTCCACTTTAACAGCCGTCCCTCTAACATTTCCCTTTTTTTGTCCCAACTTGTCTCCACTTTTCTTTTTTCTGCTGCTCCTGTGCTTATTGGCTTTGAATACAGCAGGGTTTAGAAGTTATGGTACCACCAGACCTACAAGAGAGCAGCTTTCTGGTTGAAAGTGCCTGCCCTGTTTTAAATTTAGTAACACTGCCTCTTCTTGACCCTTTCATCAGTGTATCATAGATCTTTTGTGAGAAATCAGTATCTACACATATACATATAAGGTTGATAACAGAGATAAAATGATTAGGAAATGTTTTCCTACTGAATAATTTTAGTATCCATTTGGCTGAGGTATGCAGTGACCCTGGGGGTAAGACACTAATGATTTGTATGCAAGAATACCAGAAGTTATGGTCCTAGGGCTTTGCCCTAATGTGTTAGGGGCTCACCGAAGTCCCTTATAGCTCTGACTGAGAGCATTCTAGGCTCTCATTTCACTGTCTTCCCAATTTTGCTTGATGTCATGTCTTGCACTTCCTGGCATTCTAAATGGACTTCGTTGCACCTGCTCCATCTAAGGGCACAAATAGCTAAAGTCTGTCAAACATGACAAATATTTTTAGATACAGCACTCCCCTTTTAGATACAAAAATCCATTTTCTGATTCTGCCTCATCCTCCTATAATTTTGACCTCTATAAGTACAAGGATTATTAGAAGCAGAAACTGATCAGATAGCACAATCACCTTAACAAGTTTACTACCCTTGCAAATGTTTACCTTGTGTCGGGCACTCCTCCAAGCACTTTAGAAACATTATCTCTTTAAATCCTTGCATCAATTCTGGGATGTAGGTGCTATTTACATCCTCATTTTACAGGTGAGGAAGCGAGGCACAGCAAGGTTAAGTGATTTGCCCCAAGTCACACAGGTGGGAAGTGGGGTGAGGTCACTTTAACAGAGCCCTGAGTATTTTTTTAAAAAACACCGATTACATTGGTTGACGGGGGCCGGAGGGGGGGGGGAAGGAATATTAAGTTTCAAATTACTACTTGAAAAATAGAAATCTTATTATTTAAATATTTGTTTCTTAATTTTTAGAATGATGGGAAAAGATCAGCTAGTCATAAAAGCTAGTAGAAAGAAAATGCACAGTAGCGAAATCACACAATCAGAAGTTCTTGGCCTCTGCTCCATACTTTCTAGTCCAGATATCCCGACTGATTTTAGAGGGGACAGTGTTCTTCCTAGCTGCTATGAAATCACGCTGTTTAAAACCAGACACGGAAACGGGAGCTCACTCACATGACGGAGTCGTTTTCAGTTTTCTGGCCAGCTCCGCCTTCGCTTTGCCTTCTACGCCCAAGGCCACAGCGATAATATTGTGGGCGAAGTTTGGGGCGTATCTCATAAGCAAAGACGTTTTGAGATTCACAAAGGTTTTTCCTCCCACAATAATTCTGACGGAATCATGAGCATTTTTCTCAATCAGGGATCCGTAGAGGTGGCACAGAGTAGCCCTCCTTCGGATGCAGTCTTCCAAACTGTACACCTCCTTGTCCACGTGGTCGTCGAGGAAGATGATCACGTGGGCCTGGCGGAAGGCCTCCTCCGCTTGGGTGCAGAGGGACACACTCCGCAGGAAGGGCGACGCCAGGTCCTGAGCCTCCTTCACAAGGCTTGTGAGTTTCTCTTCTGCCTGCTTGTTGTCAAATAGGTTTATGCAAATTTCCATATGCGGTCCAAACACTTCACCACTTGTCAAGATGGGAATTAGGTTGTAGCAGGCAGGAGCCGATGCACTAATAAAAATGCAAAGCCGATTACGAGTGGTTAAATCTTTTGCTCCTTTTCAGGCTTTATTCTTTTTTTTTTTTTTAAAGTACCAACCATGTATAGAAGTCTTTTTTTTTAAAAAAAAATAGATTTATTTATTTTTGGCTGTGTTGGGTCTTCATTGCTGTGCATGGGCTTTCTCTAGTTGCGGCGAGCGGGCGCTCCTCTTTGTTGTGGTGTGCGGGCTTCTCATTGCAGTGGCTTCTCTTGTTGCAGAGCACGGGCTCTAGGCGACCGGGCTTCAGAAGTTGTGGCTCACGGGCTCTAGAGCGCAGGCTCAGTACTTGTGGCCCACGGGCTTAGTTGCCCCGCGGCATGTGGGATCTCCCCGGACCAGGGCTTGAACCTGTGTCCTCTGCATTGGCAAGTGGATTCTTAACCACTGCGCCACCAGGGAAGTCCCCAGGCTTTATTCTTAATAGATATTCTTCTGCACGTGCATTAATAGGGTGATTTAAAATATTAAATTGGCATACACAGCTGCACAGACATTTTTAAGGCTAGAAATCAAAAGTAGAAAAAAATAATTCTCACTGCTAACTTCTTGCTTTGGCCATCTGAAAACAATACCAGAGTAAGAAATGTACTTGTTTATAAGGCTTTTCAAATTAAATAGAATAGGCAGAAAGCAAAATTTAAAAGAACTGTGTCATATTACTGTATATTACTGTAATTACGTGTTACTGTAATTACGTGTTTATATTCTTTTTAAAAAAAGATAAGGAAATCAGTTTCATTTAACCATAACTCTTTTCTATTTTGTACCCTTATCTGCAAAGTAATGACATCTTTTAGAAAGGTCTATTTTTCCAAATCCTTATAAAGAAGCCTAGGATCAACACAGGCGAGGTATCATGTATCTGCACCCACAATTCAGCTACTATTTGAGTACACTATAGCTTGGCTGATAACTGAGAGCCCTAATGACCCCTGAGGGGGAGTTTAGAAATGCATCTGGGCATTTTTTCACAGTGGGTTTGGAGAGAGGCGCAGTGGTGTTTTCAAGAGCATCTGTACCATTTTAATCCTTTAAAAATATCTAGGGGCTTCCCTGGTGGTCCAGCGGTTAGGACTCTGTGCTTCCAATGCAGGGGGCCTGGGTTCGATCCCCGGTCGGGGAGCTGGGTCCCGCAGGCCACAAGGAGGAGCCCGCATGCCGCAAATAAAGATCCCGTGTGCTGCAGCTAAGACCCAGCGCCGCCAAATAAATAAATAAATATTAAAGAAATTCTAAAGCAGATGTAATATTATTAAATCTGAGTGTAAAGTTCATGTACGGTTATTACATCATTCTCAGTTCTTTTCTGCACTTGAAATCTTTCATAATAACAAATAATTTTTCAGATGAGCCTGTATATTAGGATACACACATAGATAGTAAGAAGGGCAGTGTGAGAGACAGATTGAGAGGTGGGGAAAGGAAAGGGGGAGGGAGAGATAGAGCAAGATGGACAGCAAAAGGACAAAGAGAGAGACAGAGCACAGAGATAGAGAGAAAAAGCAATGACAAACATCGAATGTGTCCACCCACCACTGAGAGCGAGAGTGATGAGAAAAAGTGAGAAGGGGTAAGAGTGACGGGGGTGAGGTTAGAGAGAATGAGTGCAACATGGAAGAGCTAAGGATGAGGACAACTCTAGCAAGTGGGAAAGAGGAAGAGGGCAACAGTCAGGAAGATGGGGGAGGGAAGGAAGGAAACAAGGGAGAGGGAAGGAAGGACAGTGAGGCGACGAGCAGGATCGTATGAGCAGCAGACAGCATGAGACACACAGAATGAGGGCAGGAGAGCTGGAGACGGTTATGAAAAGTAAACACCTTTGCTATAAAGTTACTCTTAGATTTAGTATGTATGTGTATTATATGCATATTACATACACATTGAATCTATATATAGTCTAAAACTCATACATGGGGCTTCACTAGGGGATATATAGGCATATACATATATTACATATCTATAATATTTGTATACATACACACAAATCTCACACTTGACACCCAGATATTCTTCCATCATGTAATTAATCCTACATCACTGTCCTTCTAAACATAAAACGTCAACCTCACGAATCCTGGGATTTGACGGTCCCACCTGGTGATCCAGACCTGCAAGGGGTTGATGAGACCTTTCAGGGCTTCTTTCTCCAGCTCTTTTTCTATGTGTGCCCCCAGGTTCTCTTGAGCAACTGTCTTCATCAGCTCAGTTGTCATGCTAGAGGTGACACCATAGTAAAGCTAAATATTGGGAAAGAAAAAATCAACACCAGAATAGCTGACAATGGCTATAATGGAAAGTTCTTGTTTAAAGCCCAAATAGAGTAAAAAGAGAGCTGAGAGAATACCTTAGAAAGCAAGACATTGGAAAAATATAATAATAGGAGAGAACAATAATGTTTTAGACAGATAAATCAACTGAATTTGTATACCTGGGCATGTTCTAGGAACTCGTTATATCCTCCCAAAAGCAAACCCTTTCCTCCACGATCCAACAGCTCTCTCCAGATGATGGGGGAATTTTTGTGACTCCACTTATTCTTTTTACACAACTCTTTCAGCCACTCCTATTGAATGATAGAGTCCATGAGAAGTCGCACATTGAATCTGCCTTGGAATTCAATTCAATGCTTTAGAGTTCAAACGTTAAAATACTAGTTTTTTTTTTTTACTACCTCTGTGTATACATAATAAAATTTAGATATCTTTAAACTGTAAAATATAAATATAGAAATAGTGATGAGTTGAGTAACAAATTAATCAAGTAAGAAAGAATATTCTTCGAATTCATCGACCAAATAAAGGTACTGAATGTTGCTCTCTTTCCTGAGTAGACCTGAAGTGCAAGGTTTTGGCTTAAAAAAGGAGCCGAGTTTTCCAACTCAAATGGTCTTCTGTATGAGATGTCTCTGGTCTTAGGGCCATATAAATTTGATATTGCTTTCCAAATATGTGAGTATAGTTTATATTTTTTAGATTGAATTAATGAGCTAAAAATTATCTGGGGACTTCTGATAATATTTACTAGAAAAAGTTTAAATCATCATTATCTGGTCTGTGTACACCAGGCCTTCCAATGACAATATCTGCATAGAGACAGAATGCAACATTTCTATGGGTAAAGTACATGGCAACATTCTTGTCTTTGGAGGAATGTATCATGAAGCTACCTTACAAATGAATTTCCCTCGTTGATGTTTCCCCCATGGCCTCTCTAGTCACAACGTAGCCTGACCAGTGAAATACTGGGAATCTAGAAGAAAGAGGCTCTACCTCAAAGGACCTTCAGCAGCGAGCAGGGCATGGTGATGTCCTGGCAGGAGCTGGGAGAATATGTACAGGACTGGACCCTGAGGGTGCTGAAGCAAGAGTGGAACATAAAGCTGGACAAGAGAGAATTTCTCAAAATGAATCACTCTTCTACTATTCAAGAGTATGCACCCTGACAAAGACCTCAGAAGAGAGTCCAACATGTTGCTAGGATGGCTCTTCAGAGCTCGGAGCAAGGGATGAAATAAAGTGGAAATGCCAGAACTGTCATGGAAGACCATGGAAGAAGGGATGAAAAAGCTTAGAAAAAATGGGCTCGCTAGAGTGGATATGCTATGACGGAAGGCTGGAAAACTATTGGTCACCTATGTTCTCTGGAAGGGCCTGGAGGACACTACATTCACCAAAGTGACAAGGAATGCACTGATGAGAGGGGTCTCAGCATCACTGAGAAGCCTGGTGTGGCTGTCAATTCTGGGCCATGGCTGTTAAACGACATGCTGTTATAGAGCTGGGCGCCATGGCAATTGGGATGATAGAATTCTGAAATAAAAGAGGACGGGGGGCAGTGCCCACCAGAGAACGTCTATTATGACAGAAGCACTAAGCAACCCAGCAGTAAGATAACTTAGACAGCTGAAGGCACAATGGGGACATGAAAAAAGTTAGAGCTTATGCAATGGTCTGAGAAAACAAGCTATCACTCATCAAAGCTGACCTAGCCATTGCTGCTGCCATTAACAGAGATCAACGCAGACCTCCTGTTAATGGCACTATCCCTCAAAGACAACAACCAGCCTCTTGGTGGCAATCTGATCACATTGGACCCCTTCTACCCTGGAAAGAGCAGTGATTCACCTTGATTTTAATCAACATATATTCTAGATAAAGAATTGCCTTTATTGCTTGTAGGATTTTGGCCAGCACCCTGTTCAAGACTTTTCAAAATATTTAACCTACCAACATGGGATCCTGCATAACATCACTTTGAACCAAGAAACCCATTTTAAAGTAAACGATGTATGACATTGGGCATGAAACCAGGGACCCACTGGCCCTATCATATATGGCAACATCCAGCAGCATGATAGAGGGATGGAACAACACACTGAAGATGCATGCACCAGCTTAGAGACTGATACCTTGCAAGGATGGGGTACCATCTTTCAGGATGCAATATATACCACAAATCAATAGAGTTTTGCCCCAATAGGTCGAATACATGAATCCAGGAACCAAGGATGGAATTAAGAGTGACCCTGCTTACCATCACTCCCAGTGACCCACCCAGGGTGAGGGGTGCTTCTATCAGGAAGAGTCCCATTAAACTTTAATCTATGGCTGCCACATGGTCACTTAGAGCTCCTGTGCCAAGAGATCAGCCAGTAAGGAGAGGAGTTACCATCATGGAAGGGGTAATTGCCCCGTTGATCAGGAGCACGTAGGGCAGCTATTACCCAATGTTGGCAGGAAAGAATGGTTGGCATCTAGGTAACCCATTGGGGCATCCTTGGTAGTGCCTTGTTTAATTTTGACAGCACATGGACAGGTGCAACAGTCATATCCTGAAAAGGGAATAGAGACAAGGGCCCAGGCCCCTAAGGATACAGGTGTAAGTCACCACCACACCTAATAAGTCACCTGAATCAGCAGAGGGTGAGGGGAATCTACAATGGATAGAAGAGAAGAAAGGTGATGAGTCAGTTATGGTGCTGAACGATGTGTAGCGCTGAAATGATGTGCAGCGGAGACTATTATTCACTTAACTTCCTCTTATAAAGTTTCCCCGGGGAGAGATGCCAACCAGAATCTGGAAGAGCTGTTCCCAGATGGTGTGAACGTATTATATGCAGCATGTGGATCCAAAAGGCACAACTGGTGAACTAGCAGATCCTGTCACGTGTAGTCCCTATTCCTCCTTCGTGACCAAGGCACTCATTCCCCCTGCCACGAGGCGTATTGGCTGTTGATGGCTCAGTGCTGAGTCTCTCTCTGGAAACTGACCTCAGCCAAAGGATGTTCCCTTGCCTAAGGTTAAGTCTCTTCCCCAGGGCAGCCCACATCCTCTGACTGTTAGCTGCAGGAGAACAAAAGCCTGGCCTCCTTGCCTGTTTGGGGGGGTATCTTTGAAGGGCCATCCCAGCTTCAGAGTTCCCTGCAGGGCTGGCTGAGCCCTTTGTTAGAGCTGTATGGCAGTTCAACTTCCCCCATTGCCCAGTCCTGCTGCCCTCATTCCTTCTAAGGATGTTGTTCCCAAGAACACTCCCCAGTAAAGGAAACTCCTTCCCCCAAATTTCCATCTAAGTCCCAAAGAAGGGTGTGTCAAATAAACAAGTCCCTCATGTCATTAGAAATCAATATGAAGGAGAATTGAAAGTTAAAAAGTGCAATATACGGGCTTCCCTGGTGGTGCAGTGGTTGAGAGTCCACCTGCGGATGCAGGGGACACGGGCTCGTGCCCCGGTCCGGGAGGATCCCACATGCAGCGGAGCGGCTGGGCCCGTGAGCCATGGCCGCTGAGCCTGCGCGTCTGGAGCCTGTGCTCCACAACGGGAGAGGCCACAACAGTGAGAGGCCCGCGTACCACAAAAAAAAAAAAAAAAAAAAAAAAAAGTGCAATATAAGCTATGTGGATTCTTGGGGGGAAAATACCAGCCAAATTGATTCTACTTACTGGTTAGGGCCTCATTTGTTCTATTAGGTACTAGGAAAAAAATATAAATAATGTTTTGAGGCTGATAAGTCAGGACTGATTTTACTAATATTAAAATATCAATAGTACATGAACATTCCTGGAAAGCTATCTGATACACTAGCTAATATTTAATTAAATCAGAACACATTTTTCTGTGTGTGTGAGTTTAACAAACTGTAAAGGCCTCTTACCTCCCAAACATCAGGATGCTGTGTAATTTTATGTATCCGAAAATCAGGAAGATTCTTTTGTAAAAGATCTGCCAGAAGTTCTGCTTTAGCATAATATGGGCAATCTGCTCTACCTAAAAAATTCAAATTAGCAGTATTTTCTTTCATCACATGGAAATTATCATGTAGTTACAAGTATTTGTCATATAATTACAGAATTAATCACACAGTTACAATATAATTTATATAGAGCTATAGCGTAAACTGCCATAACATAAACTTTTGATTTTTATTATATTGGCAAAATAAAATGACTTTCATAGGAGATCAGCATCATTAGTAATAAAATGTGGAAAGGAAAAAAGACTTGAATATTTATTCTCCTCCAGTGCTGTATTAGACCTCACTTCCTCTAAGAGGCTGCCAGGCTACTAATTAAGCATGAACTACTCATAATGAACTACTCATTAGTAGCTACTAAAAGGCAAAGTGTGAAGTGAGGAGTGGTGGTAGAATCACATGTGGACTTGCTATGTGTGCAGAGAGTACTGGGGGAAGGAGAAGTGGCGGGAGAGAGAAGAGTCTGGCTTAACTTATTTTTTCTGGCGTGGCTAGGTGATCCTGACCTTACTAGAGAGAAATCATGGGTGAGAAGTTTAAATTATAAAGCGCAGCTGGAAGTATCTGTAGTATATCTAAGTGGATATGACCAGCAGGCAGCTGCACCTGCAAATCTGAAGAGCAGGCCTTCTGTAATAGCTTAGGATACAGGTATTGCAGGCATAAACACAGAGGAAGTGACAGCCACTAAAGTTGGTGGGACTGGATGTCCGGTAGAGTAGGAGGGGCAGGGGCCAAGGGCAGAACCCTCTCTATAGCCTTCTTCCCCGATTACTCCCAATTCACCAGTTCTTCAACCTCCCGGTGACTTCTAAGTCATCATCCCCTCTCAAACTCCCCCTGGCTATTAGCCTCCCTGTTTAGTTCAAATCCATGACTCATGAATTCAGACCACTCTTCTGGTTCATGTCTGCAATTCTCTTGCCCCACTGTGCTTCTGGCAAGTAAGCCTGGTAAAAGGCCCCTTACCCTGAATGAACCCAGTAACTTGCCTTTTCTGTGCCTGGGTTTCATGTACTTGGCACCCCTGGATAAACATGGTAGAACTAAGCAGAGCGGTACCATTATAAATACATGGTCACCAGTCTCAACTGGCCCTCAACTCTTCCTGGAGATCCCTCTGTTTCCCTGGGCAGCACTCTCTTCTGGTCTCTACAATTACCATTCCAAACTGCCTACTTCCTTCAAGCCCCTTCCTTCTCTCCAATATTTTTCTGTACTATCAGAAGACAACAGAAAACTCTGCTTTCTACTTTACGCAAACTAAACCAAATCATACAAAAAGGCATCAGTTGGGAAATCCCCCAAGCTCCTGCCATCAAACCTACTAGCCTATGTGAATTTGGATTCCTCCTTTCCTTCTTTCTTCTATTCAGTGGAAGAGGGATCCTACCTCTTATCCAGATACAATCTCACCACTTATGCTCTGAACACCACCCTCTTCCACCTCCACTGGTTATCCCCTTTTTCTAGCATCTTAGCTGTTTCTAATGGCCTGTTTCTACCATAATTAAAATATACTCATTATGTTTATGTTTCTCCTGTCCTGAGAAACAAAAAGCCCCTTCAGTCATTGCCTTCTACCTGCCCTTTTCTATTAAAACTTGAAATAGTTCTTGAAATAGTTCTCTACACTTGCCATCCCCAGTTCCTCACTTCCATTGATTTCTCATGCCACTGCAATCTGGCTTTTCCCATAATTCTCTAGAAGGTCACCATGGACCTCCATGTCACTAAATCCAATGGATACTTTTTGATCCTTTTCTTGTTGACCCTTGGTAGCATTTGTCTCCCTTCAACTCTTGAAATACCCACTGTGGTGGGGGCATTCTTCAGGTTTTCTTCCTACTTCTCTGGCCACTCCTCATTACACTTTTAGGTTCCTATTCCTTTATTAATGCATTAAAAGGCTAGCATTCTACAAGGCATCTTATCTTCATACTCTATGATCCTTCCTGGATAATCTCCTCCACTGCTTTGGTTTCAAGTAGAAATCTGTATTTCCAGTTCAGAACTATCTCGTTATCTAGATGTCTACACCGTCCTGTATTTTTTCAACTCCTTCTAAATGTCTCATAGGCACTCAGCATGTCTATGACAGATTTTGCCATCACTCCCCTACTAAATTTGCTCCTTCTCTTATGTTCTTTATGTTCATCTACCCAGTTATTTAAGAGTATTAACAGTACCCAGAGTATAAAGCCTACTCTTCTGCTTTTTTTCAATGACTTCCCATCTACCCAGTTATGCAAACTACTGCTTGGGAATAATTTTAACTCTTTCTTCTCCCTTCCTTTCTTCCTCCACCTAGTCAAATGTCTAGTTCTATAGATTCTGCTCCCTAACATCTCTCCAATCCATTCACTTCTTTGCATTTCCATTGCCCACCTTCCTAGACCAGGCCACCAGTATTTCCTTCCTGGACTACAGTACCTAACTGGGCTCTGGGCATCCAGTCTTTTTCTTCTCACATTGTAGCAATAACACTGAGATAAAATGCAAATTTTATTATGTATCTCCTTCCAAAAACCTTCCATGTACTTTAGATAAAGTTTAAAATATTGAGGGCTTCCCTTGTGTTGCAGTGGTTAAGAATCCACCTGCCAGTGCAGGAGACAAGGGTTCGAGCCCCAGTCCAGGAAGATCCCACATGCCGCGGAGCAACTAAGCCTGTGCACCACAACTACTGAGCCTGCATGCCACAACTACTGAAGCCCATGTGCCTAGAGCCCGTGCTCTGCAACAAGAGAAGACACCACAATCAGAGGCCCGTGCACTGCAATGAAGAGTAGTCCCCACTCGCTGCAACTAGAGAAAGCCCGTGCACAGCAACAAAGACCCAATGCAGCCAAAAATAAATATAAATACAAATAAATACATCTAAAAAAAAATTGAACGTGGCTCACGAGAATATACATTATCTAACTCTGGCCTTAACATATGATAGTCTCTTCCTTGTACTCTATGCTCCAACCCTACTAAATCTTTTTCAATTTTCTGCTTATTGTATACTCTCAAAAATCACCAAACTAGCTTTCCTCATTGCAGCCCCACTCCCTGCTACCCGTGCCTAATTTACTTTCCTCCTCCCTACTTATTTCCTCTCCGATAGGTAACACTCATCTTTCAGGACCCTGATTAAAAAATCACTTCTTCTGGGAAGTCTTTGCCTAAGAAAGGTCCCCTGCCACTGCCCCTGCTCCTATAGAACCCAGCCCTGCCACTGCCACAAATGCAACATTCTCAAAAATACTCTTCTGAATGAATAAAGGAGCAAAGGAAATAGGTTTTCAGGCAGATGGGAGATGACAATTGTGTTAAGGCATCAAAGAGGTCAAATAAGACAAGGACCAGACAGCTTCTGTAAAGTCATTGGTGACTTCGGTGAGGGCCATTTCTGAAAGGAGGCAGAAGTAGAAACCAGATTGAGTGGAAGGCGGACCTGGAGATAGAAGAGCAGTCTACCCTTTTGAGAAACTTGCTGAGAGGAAAGGAGGCAGGTACAATAGCCTGCTGCAGTAAGAGCCTCTTTGGTGGTTTTCTGGATGCCAGTCGACATTTCCAGTCCATCCCCTCCATTGCTGACAAGGTGGGTTTCCTAAAATGCAAGCTCATTAAGATACCCTCCTGCTTAAACATTTTAAATGACTCCTCATTGCTTTCAGCATACAGTTCAAACACCTTTGCTTGGTGTTCTTGAAGTGCAAGGATCTGGCTTCTGCTCCCATTCTTGCCCCAGGTCCAGTCACTTCCTCCATATCCAGAGGCCATGACACTTCCAGCCTCTGTGCCTTTTTCTGGAATGTCCTCCCTATTCCAAACCTTCACAAATCGGCTCTTGTAACACCCCCCAGAGCCCTGTGTACATACCCCTCATTGCATTAATCACACTGTATCAAAAGTACTTGTTTACATGCTTCTGTATCCCAGGAGACTGAAAGCTCCTCGAAGGCAGGGATGTGTCTTTCCCCTCACTGTATCCCCTGTGTCCAGCAGTGCTTTGTACACAGTCACTGCCCAACATACATTTTTGAATGAAAGCATAATAAAGCCTGGGTGGTCCATATAGAGGCTGGAGTTGCTAGAACATAGGCTAGTTAAGATCATTGGCAAGCGGTCATAGGAGGAGAGTAGCTGTCGGTGTTTTGAGCGATCTGCGGGCGGACGCGGGGATCACTCACCAGCGAGTACGAATTTGGCCATGGTGAAGCCAGGACCAGCGGGCTTGTACCGCTGCTCCACCGTTTCTAGGCAACCACGCCGCTCGGGACTTGGCGCAGGCGCACTCTGAAGCTGAGCGCGGACTCTGGCGCCCAGCTGGAGAGGTTGCGTGTTGGGGTACACAGTTATACACTGTCATTAAAAGCTCTGTGGTCTCCCCCGTGCCTATTCCCTGCAGCTAAGAAAAACTAGTCAGTTTTTCGGTAGGCTTTCTTCACTCCAAGTAAACTATTTCCAACCTCCCGCGAACATAACACTTTTTGACCTATGAAGGATCCGTAAAATCTCGCGATACGCTCAGCTCGCGGGGAAGCTGTATGGCCGCGCCTCTGTGTAACCAGGGGGCTCTGAACTAAGGTGAGTGGAGGACGAGCATAGGTGGAACAGGTGGTCGTACTACGCTTTAGAATTCTCGCCTTTCAGAGAAAGGTCTCAGGAGTTGCCCGGGAAGTAAGTTTAGGGAGGTGGGTTAATACTAAGAGGTCCAGCTCCGGAAGGACGGACCCCTGACACCGGTTCTGAGACCTGGTGAGACTGTCTGGTTATCTCCAGACAAGCGCAGGCCACGTGCATCACTTTAGTTTGCTGCTGCTTCTGAGCCGTTCTACTTGTCCAAGTCCTTATTCTTAACAGTTCGTGTTTACCTGTAGTTAAATTCTTGTGTTAAAAAGTATCCATCAAGGTTAAACCCTTGTTTTTCATTGACGACATCTTCAAGGCAGTGGTAACATAAAATGCCTTACTGCAAAGAAAGCAGGAAAATTTTTCTGTCAGAAATCCACGTCCTTTTTTATTTTTTTAATACCTTATTTGTACAACGATTACTTCCAAAGTAACCTTGCACCTTTAAGACTGTGTATATACACATTGTGGTAGAAATGGAGAAAGCCCATATTGCTAACATGGTTTTACCTTTTTAACGGAAATCTTAATGTCTCCCTAGGTTCTCACTTTAGTCTCTATTAAATGCATTTGATATTTTTAAGTAGAAGTTTTACTCTAATTTTTATTTCTCTTATAACTCCTTCCCCTACAGGAAAGCGACGACATGTGTTTTCTTTCATATTTAGAAGCGACGTGTGTGTGTGATCTTGACAACTTTAAAGCCATTTGAAAGTGTTTCAGTGGCTAGGAAAATGAATAACAGAGCAGGTTCCTTTTTATGGAACCTCAGACAATTCAGTACTACAATTCAGTACTACAACTACAATTCAGTAGTTCCAACAGGCAGAACTGTGAGGCTGTATCCTTCGGGATTTTGCAGACCAAAAATTGTTTATTCAAACTGGAACCCAAGAAAGCTCTTAAGTAACTTTGATAATAGAATTCAGTCATCTATTAGATATCTCTTTCAGGATGCCTTAATTTTTAAATCAGGAGGTGATGGCTTTCAAACAAAGGGCATAAGCACTGCAACAGTCCTTACAGTTGACAGACTACTTTGTCCTAGAAGGCTGTCCTTTAACTCAAAACACTTTGTCTCTGATAATGGATTGAAGAAAAACTTTCATCATGAGCCTTCCAATGAAGATGTTCTCACCAAGAGAACAAAACCAACCCCGATCAACTGTAGAAAACTGTCTCAGGAGTGTAATTCCCTGAGTGACGTGTTAGATATATTTTCAAAAGCACCTACATTTCCTAGTAGTAACTATTTCTCAGCCATGTGGACAATTGCCAAACGGATGTCTGATGACCAGAAGCGCTTTGAAAAGCAATTGATGTTTAACCACCCTATGTTTAGCCAGCTGTGTGAACAAATTATGAGAGAAGCCAAGATCATGCACTACGACAACCTGCTGTTTAGTCTTCATGCTATGGTGAAGCTCGGGATCCCTCAGAATACGCTACTCGTACAGACTTTGCTGAGGGTGGTCCAGGTAAAATCAAAAGGAGCCTTAAATATACTTTTACTTGGTTTAGCATATCTTGAAAGAATGATGGGACATAGACATGTAGCCTCCTTGAAAGAAACTTATCTTTGGGATGGTAGTTTATATTTGTTTCTGCATAGATATTATATGATTTAGAGTCCTTAAGTTAGCCAGATCTTTTTGCTGTAGAAATTTATGAAAGCTTGCCCCATTTTTCTTCTCTGGAGTTGAGTAATAGTGAATAAGCTAAAATGGGGAGAGGTACAAAATATACAAGGAAAGGTTGGGTAGTTGAAAGAAGGAGAGAAGGGAAGGGAACTAGTATTTATTGACTGCCTATACCTTTTTCTTGTGTTGTCTTATTTAATCTTCTTTAGTCCTGTAAGGTTGATGTTACCTCAGTTTAGCAGATGAGGAAAGAGATTTAGTGATGTTAACTTGGCTAAAGTCACACAGCTACTGGATTGATTTATTCATACAGTAAACATTTATTGGGTGTCAACTATGTATCAGTTACTAGACTTGTCACTAGGGATGTAAAGATATAGAAGCCATGATCCCTGCCCTTATAACCTAGAGGGGACAACAGATATTTTGTAGGTAATTACAAAAATAACCAATGTTCATCTGATGAGTCATACATTTACTATGTTGTAGGCATGGTGCTGAGCATAGGGAATACAGTTACAAAATAACGGCCACATAGAGCTTTCAGTGCAATGAAAGAAAAATATAGAGAGTGCATTACAAGGGCTTCAAACCTAGCAGGAGTACGCCTTCATGATGGGAAGAGGTGATGGGAGAGGAGGATACAGGATTACTGTTTGAAGCAGTGATAGGTACAAAGTTTGAAAAGAGGATTGTCTCATGTAATTCTCAGTGTAGTTTTTAAAAGTAGGTATTGTTACTTTCATCTTACCGATTAGGAAATTTAAGCTTAGAGCGGTTAAATAACTTGCCCACGGTCACATACCTGTTATTGTCACTATCTGTAGGTACTTGATAGATATTTGCTGCGTGAATGAACAAACACCTTGACATAGTAGAGCTAAAATTCAGGCCCAGTAGGAGATGATGGCTAAGCTGAGTCCAAGAAATGGCCAGCACTTAGAAGATGGATAGCGAAGGGGATGGTGTTTCAAGCAGAGAAGACTATATGTTCAAATCCTGGAGCATAGTTTGTGGAGCTGAAAGTAGTTCATTGTGGCTGGAGGTACAGAATACTGGGGTTGTGAGTTGGAGGGAATGGAGAGGAAATTGTGTCTGTGGTTGTCAAGGAGGAGGGGTTGGGTGTCATGGCAAGGCATGAGGTTGGGGAAAAAGGGGATGAATCATGAAGAGCCTTTTCTGCCTGGCTAAGGAGTTCGGATTTATCCTGTAGGCAATGGGGATCCAGTGAAATATTTTAAGCAGAGGTCATCAACGTGCTCCAATTTGTATTTAGATTACTGTGGGAGTGGGAAATGGAATGGAGGAAGGAGCCAATTTTAGTTTCAAACAAAGGAGTCAGTGTCCTGTTCGATGTCACTGAAATGATGCCAGATTGGCTGAGGAAAAGATGTTCATTAAAGTAATCATTTACCTTTTAAGAGTGGACTCTTCAGACTTCTGAACTCAATGATCATAATTAAATAATTTTTTTTGAAGACAGGAGTTTCCTGAGGATGATCTGATATATATCCTATCCTACTATAGAATTCAAGAATTGGGTTCATAGGTATATGAGAGTTTTTAACTTTAACTTTTTACATTACTATGATTTCCATGTTCTCGCCCAGGAACTAATTTGTGTGTCGTGTGTGAGTGTTTAAACCGCAGAATATCCGTGTTTTTTGGTAGACTGTGTTCCCTATATAGTTATTTAAAAGTGATTACAGTAAGTCGCTCTACCTGGTCAGTGATGCTCTAAATGAACTTTGGACAGGTATTCATATCAGCATAGTATCTGCATTGGTGAGGAATGGACAGTGGATATTTGGGGCCAGGTTAACTGTACATTTAATTGTATCTCACTAACATGTTGGAATGTTGCAAAGACATTTTAGCTAGGGATGAAATATGTCATCAGTGAAGTTTGCCCTTCAAACACATAGCCAGTGGTCTTTTCTTTCACAGTAGGTATTGATGGAATGCTATAAATTGTTAATGGAAACCCTCTCATGGGAATGAGACCTTTTTTCCTTCCAGCAGTATCTATTTCTTATCATTATCTGGTTCTGACTTGAGACTTTGTGACTAGTTAGCCATGTATTGTAATTTTAGCAAAAGAGCTTACATCTTTCAGATGTGATCACAAGTACTCTTGTGAGGTGTATAAGCTAGTTATGATTAAATTGTAGAGCACTAGGTAAGCTGTGTTGTTACTATTCGTTTTCTAAATTAGGCCATTTCTAGAACCTAAATTAGTACCCTAATTCAGAGGATTTGAAAGAAGGATCCATGGAGCCTGGGCTCCTCTTGAGATCCAGGTAGTGGTGGTAACATGTGACAGCAGATGTGAATCAGAAGGTTCACAACTGAGGTTGCAGTTTGATACCCAGGAAAGGATATAGGGAAATTGTAAGCGCAGCTGTGTAAGATTCTTTAGGGGTAGGAAAATTGTCCTGTAGCTCTAATATTACTGCACTTGTCATCATGATGGCTTTGGGTCTCAAGAAGAGGTAAAAATAATGTTTGATAAAAGTTCTTTCAGAAGGGGAGGAAGGTAATCAATATCAAATCATTTTCAGTGATAATGGAGAATGTAAAAAAATGGTTGATACATAAAAGAATGTATCAATTATTTGGAAAATTCACTTACATATGACATCTTGTTTTCCAAAGATGCTGTTTATTGTGGACAGACTCTGTGAGTTATTGGTTTGATACTTAATCCTTTAGTTGAAAGCATCAGTTCAGTGGTTTTGCTTGGGTGAGATAGTCCACTATGAGCTCATCACCTGTGGTATTTTTGTAATTATATTTCAATAGGAACGTATCAATGAGTGTGATGAGAAATGTCTTTCAGTTTTGTCAACTATCTTAGAGGCAATGGAGCCATGCAAGAATGTGGATGTTCTTCGAGCAGGATTGCGGTGAGAACTCTGTTACCCTTTCTTCAGGTGCCTTTCTCTGTTTCTCTTAAATCAAAAACGAAGATGAAAGTTGAGCTCCCTTTTTTGGAGTGGGGGCATGGAAGACTTTGTTAGTAGTTATGGTCTTTAATACCTTATTAAACTTAAAATAGTGACTCTGGATCAGGTAAAGCTGGAAATAATGCTTCTTTCAGGGTCCACCATAAAATAAAAGGCGTGGGTAACATTAAAATCTAAAATTATCTGAAAACATAGTACTGATGTGGGCTGGGGGATAACTGACATGTACTCAGTTCATAATGGTTAATTGGGTACTATGTGGAGGTCACATGACACTGGCCCCGCTTGAAAAGGAGGTTAAGTTTTACAACTTATAAAATTGATGCACCTAATCTAATGTCATAGGTTGATGAGAATAATTTTTAATTCCCTTTTTCATTGACTATGCATTAGGATGTCTTAATATAATCTCCTGAAATTTGTTCATGCATAAAGATAGCAAAATAATGTGAGAGAAAACAATACTAGGCTGGTCCTGGAGCTTTCACTATTTGCACTCTTGGGCAGGTAGATCATTTCTTTGGGCTTCATATTCCTTGCCTAGAAGTAGAAGCTGGACCAAATGACTTTTACGATTTCTCACCTGGCTTTAAGATCCTAGGACTGTGGTATTTATTGTGTTTGATGACAGGATGCTAGTTGATCAGCAAGTTTGGAAAATAGAACGTGTCTTCACATTACAAGCTGTAATGAAATGTATTGGAAAAGATGCACCGATTGGTCTTAAAAGGAAATTGGAGGTAAATACCTTCTGAATTTTCTCTGTTGGGTAAAATTTGAAAAAAAAATTTCTTGTGATTTGCTATCACCTCCTAAAGTCAGTTTATTAGGAGGACATTATGCTTTTGTATGTAACTTCGCTAAAGTGAAATAATAGAAATAGATTTATTTTTATCTGTATATATATTTACGTATATTTATCTATATACCTGTTTGTCCGAGTCATCTTGCTCAAACTTTATCCTTTTTTATTTAAATATAGGAGTTTAATTTATTTTGCCACAAATGATAAATTAAATTTAAGTTTACTTTTCTTTAGATGAAAGCCTTGAAAGAATTAGACCAGTTTTCTGTTTTGAATAGCCAGCGCATGTTTGCAGTACTGGCCGCCATGAATCACCGCTCCATTATCCTTTTGAATGAGTGCAGTAAGATAGTCACAAGTAAGGGGAATTTTTCTTATATGATTTGTAGCATCCGATCTGTTCTGGACTATATTTGTTTTGTTTGTTTTAACAACTTTGCTGTTATATGAAAAATATCTGATGATATCGTTAGATCTAAATTTTATTTTTGCCTATAGTGTATGTTTTTTTTTTTTTAACAAAATATAGTGCTGTTTTTTCTAAAGAAACAAAAGTACTGTGTATATAGTATCTTGGATCTTACAGTCAAAACCATCTGGTGATTCTTGTTTTTCTAACTCATTCTTAAAGGTAATATCCATGGGTGTCCCTTTAAAATATTGATCAGCGTATTGCAGTCTTGCAGAGACCTCCAGTACTTCAATATAGATCTTTTTAAGGGAATAGCAGATTATGTGGCTACAACTTTTGACATCTGGAAGTTGAAAAAAGTAAGTATGTTAACAGTTTAGAGTAAGCCTCAGAAACTTTCAAGAAACGTATTAATTTATTTAGCATTTGAAATAATTTCTCTATCATTTTAAAGTGGTTTAGATTCCAAAATATTCCAATGCTAAATCGGCTTGAAAAATTAGCTCCTTATAATTTTTGTCTGGGGGTTACCTATTAATACATTATTCAATGTCTGGACCATCTTTCTCTCCAAAACAAAAATTATATTGTCCAAAGTTTGCTTTTCTATTTGTTTTTCAAAAGGTTGTATGGTACTTTGGTTGGATACTAAGGATTATTTCTGTCTTTCTACTTTTCCTTTATTAGATTTAGAATAATGGAGATAGGTGATGTGAGAGGCTTACGCTTTTTGAAGAATAAACTGTCATTACTTAATGATCATGTGTGTTTTCTATTTATGGAAAGTTTGCTTGTTTCTTCCAGAGTAAGAGCCTTTTAATTCAGGGCATGTGTTAATTAAACATCTAAATGAAGCAGGTGGTAAAAACTTCTTTTTGTAGTTAAGTAGTGGTAACCATGTTAGGTCACTGGTCTAGTTCACTTTGGAGGGTGAGGTTGACTTTAGTATGGAAATTGTTTTGGAAAGAGAAGTACTTATTGTGAGAAAGACTAAGAGGGAAATGAGAGGTGAACTGGAACATTTAATCATTGTATTTCAGCTCTATTCTCAGTTATAGAAATTAGTACTGAACATAGAAATTTTTGAGTTATCTCTTAGAATCTAGGAAGTGTCTAGGTTTGGAAGGGAGAGCAGTTCAAAATTGGCTTGGTCATTTTGAAAAACTTCAGAAGAGGTATATTTAAAGGTAATTTTCAGAGCTGTTATATGAAAAGCATATAGGAAAATATTTATTTTAAATGAGATGGAAATATGGAAACGGTTCTGTGCTCTGGTTCTCAGCTTATAAAAAGAGGTTGATTGTTAACTCGATACTCTGATTCAAGAATAACTGGAACACATTTTTTAAGGAAAAGATAATTGTTCCTTTTAAGGGAATATTTGGTCAGTCAGGACAATTCTATTGCGGTTTAAATATTTTGAGATCTAAAAGATTGCTAATAGCATACTGTAAATCTTAAGAAGTTTTCCCTCAATTCTTTCTTTTTTTAGGTTCTTTTTCTCCTCATCTTATTTGAAAACGTTGGCTTTCGACCTGTTAGTTTGATGGACTTGTTTATGAAGAAAGTAGCAGATGAACCTGGCTTCCTAAACGTGAAAAGTCTTGTCTCTATTCTTCATGTGTATTCTTCTCTCAATCACTTCCACAAATGCTGGACTCACGAGTATGTACTTGTTCTTTTTTTACTTTTTTATTGCCACATATCGTATTTATAGAAAAGATTACGAAGCTTAATGAATTCTTACATGCGAACCCATCCATGGCCTTCTTCCATGTCCAGAAATAAAACATAATATTCCTTATTTATGAAGTTAAACAGAATTTTATTTTATCTTTGCTAAAGATATGTGCTTTGCTTTTGCCAGTTTCTTTGTTCTTTGCAATATATTTGGTAATTCAGCATAGGAGTTTTCATTTCAAACTCTCCCCCAGCTTATTTCCTCAGCTCCTGAGTTTATAGTTTAGTTTTGACCCTAACTCTTCATTTGGTCCCAAACTACTGCTTTCTGTTCTTTTCATTTTAACCACAACCGTGCATTTCTACTATTAAACACAGCAATTCCTCAAACATGCTGTGCTCTTTCATCTTCTTTCCACCCAGAACATCTTTCCTTCCTCTCTAGGTCAGTTCTAAGTTTCATTAAAAACCAGAAACGCATATAACATGTTATTTGTCATTTGTTAGAAGGGTGATTAAAAGCGCAGACCCTGGAGACATTGCTTAGGTTTGAATCTTAGCTCTGCGATTCATTAGCTACTTAACTTTGGCAAGTTACTTATCTGTGCCTCAGTTTCTTCATCTGTTAAAATGGGGATGAGAAATAAAGAGTTATTTCTAATCGTATTGGGTTGTTATGAGGATTAAATGAGTTAACCTGTGTCAGGTTCTTAAGGCAATGCCAGACACAGTAATTGTTAGATTAAAAAAAAAAACTAGAGTGTCAGTCACAGAGGCCTTGGAGGAATAAACTAGGGCAGTTCTGAGGGTCTCAGTGGCAAGGTTCACTGGTCATCTTTTTGCCATCGAGTAGCTTGACTCCAACAGCTTTTTGTCCCTGTGGTTTTCCCTCAAGATTCAGATTTCCAAAAGAGAAAATCTGATCGAACGAGTTTGGGTCACATGCCCATTTCTTTGGGGCAGGTAATCAAAGAAGTGCTGGGCCAAGAAAAGCAGCTGCCCACTGTGCTCTCCATTGTTGTGAGAGACTCAGTTCATACTGCATGTCATGTGCCTTCCCGTAATTGTCTCCATCACAGCCCCTGTGCTTGTCATGTCTTATATAACTCTTTGGTGGAGCCTTGACACATAGCTGCAATTATTTGTCAATAAGCCTGTCTCTGCTCCATAATTGAAAAGCGCTCTAGAGCTTTTTAAACCACTTTATCGAGGTATGAATAACAACATGTAAAATGCTGTGCATATTCAATGTATACAACTTGGTGAGTTTTTAGCTCATTATTCTTGATTCTTCCTTTTCCATTAACATTCTCCTCCTCCTCATCTAAGTTTATTTGTTCATTTAGTCGGAAAACTTGTACCAAGCACTCAGGTACTTAAGACAAAAATGAATGAGACATAATCCTTTCTGCAGTTAAATACAGCATGAACATTGAAGTGATAGAGTTTTATACAGTGTATATAGGAATAGAGGAGGGATGTACCAGGATGCTAGCTTGGCAAAGTGGAGGGTCAGGGTGGGTGCCAAGCATCCTGCCTGGAGGAATTGGTACCTGAGCAGATCTTGAAAGATGGAGAGAGAGCAGTTAACGATGGAAAGACCATTCTGAGTAGAAGGGGCTCCGTATTCAGGTCAGGAAGGAAAGCAACAGCAGAGTACATGCGGGGAATGACACAGATTTCGGTGTCGCTGAAGCGTGAGGTAACAGCATAAGAAGTGGGATGCGAGGAGACTGGGGAGGTGATTACCGCTGGGCTCCAGATCGGTCCTCTGCAGCCCCGCTGTTTCTTGCTGCATACTCCAAACTCCATCAGTTCTCCCTTTAGTAAGTGTTGCCTCACTGTTGTCTCTAGGACCTGTTAGCAGTCCTGCTTAACCTGTCACAGCCTTCCTCACTCGGCCATCTGCTCCTCACGGGACCTCCCAGTTGATCTCAGACATTTCCCTTTATGGCTCATTGGTACTAAGGGCTTACTTCAGGGCATACTTGCCCTGCTGTGGGCATCTCTGCCTGTGCCCCAGCCTCGCTAGTTATTACAGCATGAATGGCATGTACTTTCAGGGCTTAGTTTCAAGTGGTCTTCCCTTTTGCCATCTTTTCCACTTAACTGAAATTCTCCTTATCCCCAAAGCTACCCTATCTACTTTCTTTCCTGTACACTATCACAGTACTCTGCAAGCATCAATACTTCCTTTTTCTTATATAATGATATATAGCTTATGCCCTAAGAGTCGAATTGACCTGGGTTCAAAGCGTATCTGTGCCGTCTATCAGCAGTGCCACCCTGCACACGTGACCTTACCTAATTTTGATCTTTCCTCTCTTCCTCTGTGCTTAGCTGCTTTGTTATACTGCGTAACATTAGCTTGGGTGGTAGGATTAGGCTAGCAGTTCTTTTAACTCAGAGTATTAATAGCTAGAGAATTGTAATTGATTATAAAACTGCAGTGGAGTTCCAGGTCTTAAAGACTTACTCATGATAAAAAACCTAGCACAACGGTTAAAAGCCTCTGGACCCTGACAACTTGGATTCCAGTGCTGTCTCTGCTACTTCCTGGCTGTGTGTTCTTGGACAAGTTAGTTGACCCTGCTTGGCCTGTTTACTCATCTTTATTATGAAGAAAATAATGATACCTATCCCACAGAGTTTGAATAGGAATTAAATGAGTTAAAGCTTATAAACATTTGCCCTGTGTAAGACACGTAGTAGTAGCTAACATTTATTGAGTGTATGTATTTATTATGAGATAGTCACCGACCTGAAAGATGTGTGAAGACTTATTGCAAGCCTGATTGTTTTATCCCCTTAAAGCTGTCAGTTCTGTGACACCTCACTAGCTCTACCATGACCTTGTCTACTCTTCATATTTGAAAGCTGACTCTCCTTTCTGCCCCTGTAGGTTCCTAGAAGTTATGGCTAGTGCTCTGACTGGTAGTCTTCACCACATCTCTTCTGAAAACCTGTTGAATGCTGTGTGTTCGTTTTGCTTGATGAACCATTTTCCCCTGGCCCCTATTAATCAGCTTCTTCAAAAGGACATCATCCATGATCTGCTGACGTCAGGTAGGATGTCAGTGCACGGTGGTGACTAAAATAAAGCAGTACTGCCAGGCTACCAGGTGATTCAGATTGGGGTCTCAGTTGCCGCAGTGTTAGTTAAAACGTGTGGAGCGGGTGCTCCTGATGAAAGGACCAATGATGGTGAAGTCAAAGGGCCATGCTTCAAACCAGCAAACCGGTGGAGGCTCCTTTAGTGACAGATCCTGCCCATAGATGGCAAGAATAAGAAACACAGCGTCATTGTTCTTTTTATTTACACTTCATGCACCTGTGCAAAGGCTAAATGTTCAGGTTGTTCTTTATGCCTTGATCAGAGGTGTTTGTACTTCTAATCCATATGTGTCACGTTTGAAGCCAAGTTAAGTCAACTTTTGCAGCTATAAACACTTTGTCACTCATGGCCTGTAATGAGGGCACAGCCGTTAGATCAAGAAACCAAATAGTTACCAAAGTAGTGAATTTATTTACTCTTGGAACCAAATTAATTGTTGTCTTTCAGTCTTTACTATTAAATAAGGAGAAGCAATATCAGGCTAGATGTGTAAAATTTGATGATTATCTGGGAATAGAGTATTTTAAATCCTTTTAAAAACAACAGTATGAAATCCCAAAGTTGAAGTGTGGAAAAGGAACACCATGTGCTGATTTTTCAAGCAGTCTAACATGGAGGAAGCAGCCGTGAACCCAGGAGACCTGGAATCTAGTCCCAACTTTGCCTTTAATCAGGAGGCATTTTAACATTCCTGAGCATTTTCCCATCTGTTCAGTGAAGAGTTGAGGCTAAAGCACCTTGAAAGATATTTTAAAGTTTAAAACGTTATCAGGGCGCTGACCTACACACTGTGGGACCTAGGGAGACACAGAGAGATTCCTCCTGATAAGAAGCAAATAATCAGAATTATAGGTGCCTTAATACAATTTCTTAAATGTAGCATTCATATTTTTCTTAACTATAATTTTCTTTCTCTCTTTTTTTTTTTTTTTTAAGGTGATGTGGAGAGGAATGTTCACAAGCTTCATGTTTTGGCTGCCTGTCTAAAACTTGATGATGTTCCTTGTCACAAGGACACACACTTAGTGCTGCCACAGCTGTCCTCCATGCCATTACATCCACATGCAAAGGTTGCCGAGGTGCTGAGTAGCCTTCTGGGAGAAGGATGCTTCTCAAAAAGTGTATGGTTGCCACATAATTATTATATCGGTATGGGACTTCATATGATTTTCCTCTGTTTTACTTCTTTTCTGACAAAAGATAAGGAGTTTACTGCAGCAGTCTAGTGTGGTGCAGCATTGGCTCTGGAGCTGGACTGCTGGGTGTGGATTTTCACTCTGCTACTTACTAGTGCTGTGTGTTAGGCACTCACCAGCGTCTTTCCTCATCTGTAAAATGGCAATAATAATATTACCCACCTCACAGGGTTCCTGTGACCAACAAATGAGGTTATATATATAAAATCCAGACTAGTATTTGGCACATGGTAAATAAGCTCAGTATAGCTTACCTGCTGCCATTATAATTATTGGTAGTGGTAGTATACCTTTTCAAACAAAAAATCACTCGGAGCGATGTTTGAAAAATTAGTATCAATTTTTTTCTTTCAGATTTTGAAATCAGAATGGATGCTAACAGGAGCCAAGTGCTTCCATTTTCTGACGTGGATGTGGTAACTTCTGCTACAAATATTCAAAGGTTGTTTACACATACGCATTTGCTGAGCTTTCTAAATTTAACTCTTAATTCTTGAAGACTTCATATTAAATAGCAGTAACAATACAAAGACCTTATATTTGTATAGCTCTTGTAATGCACCAAGGGACAACCATTGATCTACCCCTTAGGTATAAATGTGGGACCCTGTGGTTGAAGACAGTGGATTGGAGTTGTCCATTTAATGAAACAGGCAACTTTTTAAAATCAGGTTTTAAAGCTAAACAGTTCAATAAAACAGTGCTAATATAATTGAAACCATCAGTGCAGTGTAAATTTTTGACAAGATAATGCAGTAGTGATCATAAAGAATGAAGGCTTCTACTAAAATCAAATACCCAAAAAATATTTTTCTCTACCGCCAAACCTTTCTAAAGGTAGAGAAACTTTAGCTTTTTAATTAAGCTGTATTGTATATGGATCAAACCATACTGAAGTTAATTAGAAGTAGTTTCCTTGACTCACACAGTACAGAGAGTGTTTCTGGGAGAAATTGATGCTACTCCCTGAGAGAATATTCTGCCTTGTAGGCATCTGGATCAGGTCATATTGCACACGCCCTGTGTTCAGTCATTCTTTGTGGAAAGGCTCTGTTAGGGCCTGTGGGGCACACAAAGATGAGTCAGACGTGGATCCTGACCCCAAGCGACGTATATCCCCTACTGCTTTGTAGCACATGCACGTAAATATGGTAGAGAGAGGTACAGAAAAAGTCTGTAGGGATTCAAACTCTTATCTACTCATCCCTCTCCACTCATACACAGCTCTGTAACTTTTGCACCTTTCTAAATCCACCTAGCTTGTTCCTTGGCCATCTTTTTCAGCCACTATCTTCCTTCTACTTATTACCTATCTTCCCTCAAAAAGAGGCTTTCTCTCTGACCCAGTTGAAACATCATTTTTCTTTTTCAGGTGTTCATCTGTTCTGGCATGATAATATAATGTAGTAGCTCTCAGCCTAAAGTACCGAGAAAAAATGAGGAATCAGTGTTCCTTTAAAGATACGAAATTTCTCTTACTTTATCTCAGATAACAGCCAGAGTATGACAGAAGACAGTAAGGATACAAATGTCTTTGTCTCCCCCAATGAACTTAATCTTTCCAAAAGGCCATGAACAATGAAAGACAAATTACACCTTCCACATTTTTGTTACACGTATACATTTTATCTTTTCAACGGTCTTGCCTATCTCTTAGTGTTTTCTTTTTTGTATTTGGTCTCCCCATTCTGGCTTTTAAATGTGTCTGTCTCTGGGAGACAATATTTACAAGCAGAGCATCTTCCATTTGGTATTATCTACATCAGTGCTTCTAGCAGCATAAATTATTATGTTTAGATCAGAGATTAGCTCTGCACAGGAAAGCCCTAAAATGGGTGCTTTCATATCTGAAAATTTTCCTCATCGAGAATGTAGCCATTCTTAAAGATGGTTAAGGGATACTGTTTGTATAAAGCATTTTTATAAACTTGTGGTTCCTAAAATAGTCTTCATGTACTGGAATATCTGCATAGTCTAGGTAATGAGGAAGTGAAGGACTAACACAGGAGGGAATGGTGAGGAATGTGGTAAGTGGAGAGCTCAGCTTTGAAATCTCCAAAGAACAAGGATGCAGCAAGATTGTACATGGTCATCTCATTAGTAACTAGTCTCACGTTTTGTGTTTTTGTTTTCAGAGTAGCTGTACTCTGTGTTCCTAGATCTACGTACTGTTTGGATTCAACCCACCCCAGAGGATTCCTTGCTATGAAAATGCGGCATTTGAAAGTAATGGGTTTTCATGTGATCTTGGTAAGAAAAAAATGCAAATGAAATAGTCTTCAGTTACTGATGTTCATTCTACTGGGAATGTTGTGGTTGAAGTTGGTTACTAGGACTAGATGAATTGTCAGCAGTATCGGAATAAGTGTTTTAGTTATTGTTTTCTTTGAAAAAGAACCTTTCTGGTATGTGAGTTGGCTCCTACTCAGCTGATACTGTTATTTACCTGGGGTTTTATAAGTGCTGCATTTAGTCAACTTTAATCATTTTTGTCAAGTGAAAAATGTAAATAATATGTGTACTTCTTTAATTTAAGACACATGAAACCATATTCAGTTTCTAGGTTATCTTGAACAGGAGAAGAAAAGATGTTAATTAAAGCTTTGTTTTCTTGGGCCATTGTGAGGCTGTTAAGGATGTTTGTCACTAGAAAGTGCTGGATGACTATAAGGATGCTTCTTCCTCTTCCCTCCTTCTGCTTTCTTTGATTCTGAGCACAACTTTTCTTGAACAGCCTCTCTAGATGTCTCTGTATGGAGCAAGAACCATACGAATAAATGTATATTTATGTTAATGTTAGGACCTATCTAAATGCCACTCATTTGGTCCTGCATATAATGTGAAATGTAAATATTTGAATCTTCGTTATGGTACTTTAGTATCCAAAACTGGATCATGCCCGGATTACCAAGGTTAAGATGGCCCATTTCTCTTAATGGGCTAATCTGTAACACTTTTTTTTTTCATGTTGGCTATTATTTATATTCTAAGGAAGATTATCCCAAGAAAGGATCTTTTGCACCCTTTAGAGGACTTTTAAAGTTTTTTTATAATTTTCACTGTGAGAGCTTTCTTCGACCCTAGCACATAGTCTTACTAAACTTCTAAAATGTGCATAATTATAAGTGGTTGGCTGATGTTATTTTAATATCCTTGGATCTCGAAACTAGCTTTTATTTTATACATCGTCATCTTCTTGCAAACTGATTATTTTCCTCTTTCTTTGGTAAGGTCAATAATTGGGAGATGGAAAAACTAGAGATGAAGGATGCAGTCACATTTTTGAAGAGTAAAATCTATTCACAGGAAGCACTTTCTACTGCTGATATAAATTTGCAAAGCACATGTTAAAGTAAAAAGCAACCTTTTAATGTTATTAGACATAAATTTATAAAAATAACTTTAATAAAGACTACAATTCAGTTGTCGATGGAACTTACCTGACTGCTCACCATAATAAAAAGTGTTATTTCAGTTCACTGCTAAAATTAAAGTTGAGAATGAAAGAAATATTCTCACTGGCACTTTAGAAAATGCTGAGAAAATTCCAGAAGGGTCATTTTTGCAGTCATACCTGTTCCTTCCAGTGCCCAGATACTTCATAAATTCACGAGCTATAGGTTTTACTGTTTCTCATTAGCTTTGATGCATTCAAAACTGGTTTCTTAGTTGTGATGGGTTGCAGGTAAGTTGCTGTGGGCAGTCCTCAGGTTTGGAATCTAAGCTGTTTTAGGACTCAGGTATGGACCACATTCAAGCACTGGCCACAAAGCAATTGGGCTAGGGTCTCAAATTGTAGAATGTATAAGAATTAACGAGGTAGCGTGTTAAAAATGGGTGAGGATCAGGTATCTGCAGTTGTAACAAGCATTCTAGGTGGAAGTGGTTTGTGGACCTTACTAAGAGAAACGCAGATGAGATAGTACAGAGATGGCAAGGAGTCCTAATTTCTTAAGATTGATAGGTTGTGGGTTGCTAACACCACAGTCCTTGCCATTGGTGAGGTCATTCCTTTCTCCCTCTTCCCCTTTCCCCTCCCACCATTTCACAAAGTCTTTTCAAGTAAATATATAGCTGAGCTGTTTTGTGAGCCAGACCCGAGGGCTGTTTTTCAGTTACGTTTGTTCATCCTTTTGTGGAAGTACTTGTTCAAGTTTGTCACACGCCTGTCTACCTAGTATTTGACTCACTGGGGATACAGCAAGTTCCGCTTGTGAAACCTGAGTGCCACATAAGTTGGTATTGTTTTAGCCCCGTGTGAAAGACCGAGCGCTTGTGCCGCCCCTCCACCCCATCCCCGCAAGTCCTGTGTTGGAACCTAACCCCTAGTGTGATGGTATTTAGAGGCAGAGCTTTGGGAGATGATTAGGTCATGAGGGTGGAGGCCTCATACATTGGATTAGTGCTCTTGTACAAGAGGCCTCAGAGAGCTCCCCTGTCACCTCTCCATGTGAGGACAGTGAGAAGATGACCATCTCCGAACCAGGAAGGGGGGCCCTCACCAGACACAGAATCTGCCAGAGCCTTGACCTTGGACTTCCGAGCCTCTCCCACAGTTAATTTGTGAGAAGTAAATTTCTGTTGTTTATAAGCTACCCAGTCTATGGTATTCTGTTAATATCATCCTGGATGGACTAAGGTACCCCAAATACGCAGACGTGCAATTACTGGACGTCTTACTCTGTGCCAGGCACTGCTAAGTATTGGGATGTATTCTCTCTTTTCATTATCTTAACTCTTTGAGGTGTAGCTGCTATTAATCTCTTGGGACCCTTATTTCCTTTTATCTAATAAGAGGATAAACTATCAAAGCTACATAAATAGGATAGGGCTAGAGTTTGAACCTGAGCTGACATGGACTTACAAACAAAGTAGTCGAGAAACCCCAGGTTGGCAATAAAAGGTCTCTAGCAGTATGACTGCATCTGTCACAGGTTTTATCAACTTACGTTGGCTACATTAAGAGAAGGTTAGAGCTGGAAGGAAATGTATCAGTCATTTAATCCACCTCCCTCATTTTATGGATGAGGAAGTAAAAGTTCAAAGAATTGGAATTTTCTGGAGCCTCAGCCACATCATTGATTTCCACGTTATTTCCACGTTTCATCTCCTACTGCTCTTCAGCTTGTACCTCAGGAAATCTGGACTTTTGTTCCAGGTTAGACGTCATCTAGTTTTGCATACTTGACCAAATGATTTAACCTTGTAATGCTTCAGAACAAGAGTTGAAAATATTCTATTAAGGAAACTAAAATTTTCATTCTTTACATGGTAAGTGCATATCTCTTTCTTCTGGTGGCTAATTATGACTCATTTTCAAAGGATTGGACAAATTTGTGAATACTTGTAACTACCTTTTGGAGGAACTAGTTTTCTTGAATTTGTACCAATTGGCATGACAGATAAAGAAGCATTCCTCTTTTACCAGTATTACTAGTATTAGCATTCTTCATTGCTGTGTTGTCTAAAAAAATCTTGTGAGACTCAGGTATAGAGTGAAGGAAAACAGTTTAAAAATATGTCTTCTCGGGCTTCCCTGGTGGCGCAGTGGTTGAGAATCCGCCTGCCAATACAGAGGACACGGGTTCGAGCCCTGGTCTGGGAAGATGCCACATGCCGCGGAGCAGCTAGGCCCGTGTGCCACAACTACTGAGCCTGCGCGTCAGGAGCTTGTGCTCCACAACAAGAGAGGCCGCGACAGTGAGGGGCCCGCGCACCGCGATGAAGAGTGGCCCCTGCTTGCCGCAACTAGAGAAAGCCCTTGCACAGAAACGAAGACCCGATACAGCCAAAAATAATTAATTAATTAATTAATTAAAAAAAACAAAAAAAAACCCAAAAAGAATTCATTGCTCTGTATCCTCATCAACACTTGGTAATGCTAGACCTAAATTAAAAAATATATATATATATATATATGTCTTCTCAGGATTGTTAATATAAAGATTTACTCTCCTCTCCAGGAGAATATGTAAATATTCTCCTTTTCTGGTATTTATTCAGTTGATTCAAGACAAACAAAAACTACTCAACCCCAGGTTGATTTCATGGACCCATTTCTAACACAATTAGGGTCAATAAATAAACAAAAAGTGGGAGTTTATAAATCCAAATTCTGACTATTCCTGATTAAATCACAAAATATGTTATACCTCAGTACCAAACTCTTCATGTTAAAGAGGATAATACTAACCTACTTTACTGTATTAATCAACTAAAATAGTGAATATGACAGGTATAAGGTTGATATGTTTATGTATATGGCTTGCTTCTGATGTAGTTTTATGCTAATAAGTCAGCCACCTTGTGGAAGAAATAGGTGTTGTAAAAGATTTTTGATTTTTTTTATCTTTAATTCTGTGTCCTGACTGAGCTTTTTTGGTTTGTGTTTTGAGCAGTGTTAAGATTGGCTTTTGTTTTTGTTTTTTTGATTCTTGAACTTATTTAAAATGTCTATTTATGTTATAATTACATCACATACACAAATGTAAACATCTAGCCAAGAGAAAAAAAACAGGTGATTTATTTATGACATATCTAAATAAAGAGCTCCTATAAGTTGATAAACACACATTACAAAAGAAAAACGAGTGAAGAGCTGATCAACATGAAAAAATTTCAGTCTACTAGTAATCAAAGACACACATTCAAACAAGTGAGAGATTTTGCCTTTTAAATTAGCATCATGGGTTTTTTTCTTTAAGAATTACAGTGCTGACAAAGGAAATGAGGCAGGCGCTTGCATATGCTGCTGGTGGGATGTAAATTAATACAACCTTTCTGGAACACATTTTGTGGCTTTTTTCCCCATATTAAAAAAAATAGGTTTATTGAGGTATAATTGACAAACAACAAACTCCATATATTAAAAGCATACAATTTGATAAGCTTTAACAGATTATATATATAATATATATAAATATAAATATATATATATATATATAAAATATCCATGAAAACATCACCACAATCAAGATAATGAACATCCGCCACCCCTAAAAGTTTCCTCCCTTTTTGCCTTTCCCTTTGTTCCCTAGAAACCACTGATGGGCTCTCTGTCACTGTGGAATGCCCTTCAGCTATATGCATGCAGAGTCTTGAGAATATTGATATCTATTGACATTGACCAGGAGTTAGATTTTTAATTATCTTTGCGCCTGTATGCACCCTTAGTATACACTTGATACATATTTGTATTATTCCCACAATATGTGTAAGGATACTTATCACTCCATTGATTTGATATTTCACCGTGTATGAGCCAAACACTGGAAGCTATTTAAGCATTCATCGTTAATGGAATATATATCTTCTAAGCACTTGCTACTCAGAATGTGGTCCACAGACTAGCAGTATCAGCATCATCTAGGAGGTTGTTAGGAATGCAGACTCTTGGAGCCCATCTCAGACCCACTGAACCAGAATCTGTATTTTAACAATATCCCAGCTGATTTGTATACTCATGAAAATTTGAGAAGTGCTATTCTAAGACATTTTAATATTTGTAAAATATTATCTGGATGTGCCATAAGTTACTTAATGATGAGGGGAAAACTTTACAATTCTATTAAATGGAGAAACAAACACTGACTCTATATACGAGGATTCAAATTTTGTTTTAAATAATGGCAAGAGGTGCATAAAAGGAAGAAAAGGGATAAAAATGTAAAAAGTGGTATTTCTGAATAGTATTGATGGAATTGTAATTTTATTTTTCTTCATACTTTATTTTTCATACTTCAAGAATGAATATGCATTATACTTAAAATCAGAAAGCAAATCATTAGCTGATCTCAATCCATTTCTATTGTTTGATTTCCCAAACAGCATTTTAGAAATTAATGATAACCACTAAGAGTTTAATATATGCCCAGAACTATGGGGGAGATAAAGAAATTAACACAGAGATCCTCTCAAGTTGTTTATAAGACACCATTATTGTATGTTGAAAGATAATCTGATGTATGACAAAGCAGAAGATAAGAGGAAGTCAGAGGGGAAAGGGGTCACTGCGTTGGGTTTTCAGAGCTGTACAGAGCTGAACAGAGGAGGGTGAACAAGATTTGGCAACATACAAAGGGAGACCATATATGATCTGAAAATTGTTTCTCCCAGGTTTTTTGAGGTGGAACGATATTGATGGAGGTACATGTGTTAAATTTTGATATCTGAATTTTAAAAGGGAAAACAGCCAGGAGAATTATCCTTTGCTGAGAATGTTAGTGTTGCAAGTAAATAACTTTCTTACATTTACTGGGAAATCTTGTGTATGTGACACTGCGGCATATATTGCAAATTGGCTCATTCTACTCCATTCCAAGCCTTATCTTTTTTATGTCATGGTGCACAAAGAAAATGACAGCTTTCATAGCACTAAGTGCGAGTGTATTTTGGTGTTTATTTGGAGCTTAGTAGAAAAAATATATTTTCTTTATATGATGTAATAAGAACTAAAATCAGTAAAATTCTAAGTATTAAGGAAGATTTTAAATATTGACTTTGTGTTAAATTCCCAAACACATTAATTTTTCCAAATTCCTTAATGAGAAGCTTGATCTTGCTTTCTAGACATAACCATTAAATACCAAGTTGTATGCTTGAAATGGCTATATGCAATTCTTGATCAAAATATTTTATCAAATTCTTTGTTGTCATTGGCAGGAAGCTTTACATAAGTAACCGATGGAACAATTTTAAACTATTTTTAAAACCATTCAAAAATTAAAAATTATGTTTAGAGCCCAACAGCTTTCTTGTTCTGTCATTGACAAATGTGATGTTGATATTTTTTTGTGATAATACAAGTGGATCTCAAATGCAATTGAATTTTTTCATATCAAGTATTTACAAATAACAGTGAAGTCCTAATTTATAGAGTGAGTGTGTGTGTGTGTGTGTGTGTGTGTGTGTTGATAGAGCAGTCACCCTGCAACTAGCAAATAGACATAAGTAAACATAAGACAGAGATTTGGGGCATCTACCTGGAGCTGTACTTATGAGGAGCTGGCCTTTCCCAAACCCTGACTGCACCTTACCATGAAATGACCCAGCAGCTAGCGTGTTTCTTGTCCATGATGGTCAGTGGCTCACTCAGCAGCAGGCTTCTTAGAAGCTGTCTGGGTGACTGGATGCATTCTCGGCCTCACACAGCATCACAGCAGAGCAGCGAGGGCCTGACACCTCCCATATTATTTATCCTTAGGAGCTGAGTGAACCATCAGACCCCACGCTGTTCAGGCTACCTTCTAGGGAGCATTAGGTGAGGAGGTTACTGGCCAAGAGGCCTTTGGCTGCCCAGCCCTTTGTGGCTCCCCAGAAGGCTGAGGAAATAGATACCTCTTGTTAAAAAACACACTTGTAACCCATTTGTGGCACATGTGTGCGCTAGGCTCACTGGTGGGCCCAGAAAACTAAAATCTATACATTTCCCAAATCCCCTTACAGCTTGAATTCCAGATGTGACCTAACTTCCCCCAAACAGATGTGCCTGCTTGAGATTAAGAAAGCCAGATGAGATGGAGGTCGTATTTCTGCTATTTCTGCCAACAGTCAGGGACGTTGGATTTTTCTGGTATAGCAATAGCAGAGGTCCCAGGGTTTGGTGCAGCAGGATATGGGGCTTCTATTTTGCCGGGGGCAGTGTCGCTACGGTAATACGGAGCTAGAGCTAGCAACGAGGCAGCATGGTCCTGATTACCTAGCTTCTGGGCTGTGAGCAGAGATAGCAGCTCCTCTGGACGGCCAGTTCTGTGGTGGTGTTCTCAGAGGGATTCCTGGAAGTCGCGTTAAAGGCTGCTGCTTCAGCCCTTCCAGTCGTCTTGTACGCAGAAGGGGCCTTCTGTGAATGCCCAGAAGTTGACAACTAAGCACACTGTGTTTGAACTAGAGAGGTTTCTGTTATCAGCAATAAACACTGATAAAGATAGCGTAATATATTACAGTATATACATATATATACACTTTTTATATATACATACCCATATATACTACAGTATACTACAGTATATATGTGTGTGTGTATAGGATGTGTATATATGTATTATATGTACACACACATAATAGGATACCTTTCTTTAAAACTTCCTGAGTTCTCTAAAGAATTTCACTCAAGGTAAGACACATATATCACGTGACTAAGACCCACTAGGAATATCCACATATACTGTCAGTTGGTTTTACATGTACCTCACCCTCAGGAGGTTTCTCTAGGCAGCAATAAAATTTCACTGGCAGGTGAATGGCAAAATCAGCCCACCTGTCTTTATTTTCTACTTTTTCTCCTTGTACCCAATTTTCTCCATACTTCCCGATTTTGCAACTCTGCAAATCTGCTAGTTCCATCTTGGGCAATTTCTTTACATTAGGACCCACAATCCTGAAAAAGGGAAAGGGGAAAGGGGAATAGCATCAAGCTTTTGCCCAATTGTCTCAGGAAATTCCTTCCTATTTTACTAAAAAAAGATACAGTAGAGGGAGGAAGACATGGAATTTACTAAATATATAAAGACTTTTGTCATAACTTTTAAATCAGACAAAAAAGCCAATGCTATCATATTTTAGGACCTTTGAAGTGCTTCAGTGTCACACTCATCAAAACATATTCCGTCTACCTAATTAAATGCTAGTCTGCAAGAAAATCAATTAAAGATAATTGAAATGGAAGGGCAATGCCCTCTTCGCCAGCTTGAGGTTCACATAAACTTGCATCCACTGCTGTCACTCCTGCTGCTGCTGCTGCAGGCGGTAGTTAAAACGGGGTCCTGCACAGTCCAGTCCACAGGCTGTGCCCCTGCTGTACCTGCTCTGTACTCTGCTGCCCCCCGTGCAGAACTCCGCACAGGCCACCGTGTTTTAAGAGCGCATGATCCCGCTTCCTCCAAGTTTTCCTTAGGGTGCTCTATGATCCACAGCCATTTTTCTCAAAGCACTCTCCCAGGCTGGGGTAGTAAAATCAGAACAAGTTTTCCAGTCTTAGCCTCCTATTTTGCCCAATAATGGGTGATCTTGGGTAAACATGTAGCTTTAAGGAAAAACAGGGGCAACCAAAGAAGTGCTGGTCACACTTGAGAATTTACTTGCCCATTTAAAAAAAGGTTGTACTATATGCTTTTCTAAGCCACAGTATCTCGCATGGCAGTCTTTGTCTTAGATAAAATACAAACCAAGCAAGACATTTCTCAAACTTATGTTAACTGTGATTTTAATATCAATCTGGATATTTTAATTTTAAAAAATTGTGTTAAAATACGCATAAAATTTACCATCTGTCAACCATTTTTAAGTGTACAGTTCAATGGCATTGTCTATCCATATTATTCTGCAGTCATCACCACCATCCATCTCTAGAACTCCACTCATCTTGTAAAACTGAAACTGTACCCATTAAACAATAACTCACATTGCCCCTTTCTCTATCCGCTGGCAATCACCATTTACTTTGTCTCTATGAATTTGATTACTCTAGATACGTCCTGTAAGTGGATTCACACATTTGTCCTTTTGTGTGATGGCTTATTTCATTTAGCATAATGTCCACCGTGTTCATTCATGATGGAACATGTATCAGAATCTCCTTCCTTTTTAAGGCTAAATAATATCCTATTGTATGTATATACCACATTTTGTTTATTCATCCATCCATGAACACTTGGGTTGCTTCTACTTTTTGTATCAATGTGTTGTGTTTTTTTCCCCCCCGAAGAAACTTGTTATTCTCTTGAGTGTTAAACTGTTTTAAATGTTGGTTTCTTATTTCTAGAGCATTTTCTTATCCTAAAGATTACACATCTCTGTATCTATTTATCTATTATCTACCATCTCTCCTAAGAATCTTTTGTTGTTTATTTTTAAATTAAGTACATGTTACTGTATTATATTTTGTGCATCTTCATATTCTTTTACCGGGGACTTAATTTTTGGAAATAGTAAAAAGGCACAGAGGACAAATTTGATGAATTGAGGGTGGGTGATTAGGTAACAATAGTAACGACTACTATATGCCAGGCACTGTACTAGCATTTCACATCCATAGTCTCATTCAGTCCTTATCACCACCCTGTTTGATGGCTACTGATAAATATTAATATTCATTTTATAGATGAGGAAACTGATGCTCAGGGGCTTTAAGCTTTAAATGCCTTTCCCAGGAGTGCACAATTAGAAAAAAGACAGAGCTGGATCTGCAACCCAAGTCCTTCTGAACCCAAAGCTCATACATGTATCACTACACTAGTATTTTCTAAAACTTTCCCGATGATTACAATCACTTGCATACTTGATGAAAATACAAATTCCTGGGCCCTAGCCCAGATATACCTAATCAAAATCTGCAGAGGAGGGACCTGAGAAAAATCACACCGCTTGACCATGGTATCTCCACTGTATTTTTAGTAAAAATGTGATAAACATTTAAGGCAAAGAGATTGTGTCATGCAGCTCACAGCTCTGAGGCACTTCCCACAACAGGTACTCGAAATGTTATGACCGTTAGTTATTGGAATGATAATACAGGCTTCAAAGTGACTTCTTTGGAAAGCATATTTGAATGTTCTGCTTTATTGTCACTAAAATGAACAGCGTCACTGCTGTGTAGGCACAACTCATGGCATTTTATAGTGGAAAGAGTAAGACAGCCCTGATCTGGGATTCTGGGTAAGTCTTTTACTTCTCAGAGCCTTGGTTTCTTCATCTGTAAAATGGGGATGCTAATACCCAGTTTGAAGGACTATTGTATATATTAGAAATAAATTATATATATACCCTGTCATGTAGAAGATGCTTAATTGGTGGTTCTTATAATAATAAATAATATTTAATTATAATATAAAATATTAACTATATTTTATAATATGAATCAATAATATTTATATATAAAATATGTAACAGTTATATATTTTATATTCAATAAATATATTACATAATATAAAATATATTCTGTTATGTATAATAATATAACAATATATTATTATAATATATTAATATAATATGGCATTATATTAATAACAATATTTTAATATAGCAAATTTTCTATAGTGATTGTAAATGTGAACTGCAACCCTTGGCAGTGATCCTTATGTAATGAGCTAGTCAACCAGGGTTTCCAGCTGAATTAAGTCTGGAGCTGAAATCTTGAAAAATATGTGCAGAGAAGCTTGTATACCTATCTCATGTATATATGGGGGGCGCAGGGTGCCGCGTTATTTTAGAAGAAATGTTATAGTGGAAATAGTGAATAAAAATGTCCCCTAGGTGGTGCTGCATCATCGTGAAAATGCAAGTGGGAAACGATATTTTTAGAGGTGACTTTCTTCTGGTCTGAATTTCAAATAAGAGCAGGACAGCTCCCTGAGATGTCTGGGAAAAAATGACCAGGAAGAAAGAGTCTTTTTAGTAGGATTGAGTATACAGTACTCTTGCTGGTGAGGCCCCATGAGGTGTTGGGTTTGCTGTAGTTGGAAACAGGAAGCGGGGTCAGGCCAACTTCTATTCATCCGGTGTTGGAGCCGTGGCTGATTTTGACAGATCGAGAACCATTTATAACTCTGCTTTGGGGGATAGTTTAGCCTGGGATGTAGTGCTTGCCCCTCCGGGGACTAAGTTTGGGATTTGAGGGATGTGAGGACCCCTGGAATATTCAGATAGAATATGCTAACGAATGTTAACAAGAATAGCCCTTTACTGTTTTGTATCACTGTGCATTTCTCAGCTGCACTCGTCCTTTCCAACCTCAATTTCTGGGCAACCTATTTTTCTTTCGGCATCAGAAGCGATAGCATCTGGGAAGTGAATCTGATGAATTCTGTCTGGCAACCAACATCTTTCAGACTGCCAGATCCTGGGGGAGGAAACTGAGGTGCTCAGAAGTTGGTTCAGGGCCAGAAATACCTGTCCTTGAGGTCCCAGTGATGGGGGAAGGAGACTGGCCAAATGTGATGCAGAACTTCTGAAACTCCACTTCCTGAGATCATTTCCATTTTGGCAAAATGTGACTTTGGTTTCCAAGGGAAAGAGTTCACATGTATTAAAATGTCTCAATTGCTGAAGTTGCTTTGTGTCCCCCACTAAAGCCTTCTGCCATCAATCCCCATCTCCCAACACATTTTCAAATGTGGTGTCTTTGGAAGGCAACCATAGCAACTGAGCTTATTCAGAAATGACTGAACCTAGGCAATAAAGGGAGAGGTAACCCTGTGGTATCTTTTACTGGAAACTCACAGGACACTGTTGATTCTAATAATTGTATAGGCTGAGTATTCTTATCTATGAACATGGCACTGTATGACTGTGAGACACTTGATTCTTGCAACCACCCTATGTAGTAGTCATCATTATCCTTTTAAACAGTTGAGAAGACTGGATCACAGAGATTTTTGATGACTGTCCATGGTTGGACAGCTAGTTAGATCTGCTGGACCCTGAAATCAAAGGACCTCCTATATGATGTCAATGCACTGCCTTCTAAGGAAAGATAGGTCTTTTATTGTCCATTTTGCAGACGGTAAGAATGAGTCACAGAAGCATGGAAATTGTTCAAGGCAGCAGCAGAGCTGCAGGACCTCAGTCCCCATCCCACCAACACCTTTCTGTTTTATACAGCTTTAGAGCTCCTAGGATTATCTCATCTGATGCCCATGGTTAGTCTTTGTGATTGTTTTATCTACTTACAGATGAGGGAATTGAGACATTAAGAGGTTAAATGACCTTTCCCAAGGTCACAATTATTATATTGAAGAAAAGAAACCAAATCCATCTCTCATTTCATGCTACCTTCCTAGATTTGGTGCTTTAAAAATATTTCATCCATCCGCCTATTCATCCATTTCATAAGAATTTATGAATGTATTAGGCACCGTATATTATGTGTGGTTGACAAGGTTTTCAGGATTAAGTTTAATTCATCAGTGATGAATCTTACTATACTGTATATAATGGGACCATCTTTGACTTGCGTGTTGTGGAAATACTATTTATGAGTATACACTTTTATATGTGGGAATTATATATTCTAATTAATCTAAAAAATGCATGCTATAGATATGATATCATAAGTTTATCTCTATAAATTGCTTAAAATGACGACAGGGAAGGATGTTATGCTTAAAATTTTTAGTTAAGTCAAAGGCTGATATAGTCTCAAAAGCAACATGATCTGTAATCCTAGGTAGAGCTACCTGCCATGCGGGGAGCCCAGCGTGTGGAGAGGAAGCGGGGTCGGGGCAGAGGGGGGATGGTCCCTGATCTGGAGGGCACGTCTGTTGGCTTGAACCCATTGTTTACTCAGTGAGGTAGACCATGACTCAGAGAGTGACACTCAGAAACCTTGACTCAGAATTCTTTTGAGAGCTTGATGTGAGTTCTTTGGACACTGTGGGGCTTGGAGATAGGATCCTGATTCTTGCCTGGAACAGCCCAAAGGCAGGAGGTTGCCTGGAGTTGCTTGATGGCAGAGCAAAAGCAGAGGGCAGCAGGAGAGGGCTTTAGGCTTCCAGGTTTCAGTGGGGAGGGGGAAGGCATGGATGCATAACCTTTTCCATAGATTAAACCGATGCCAAGGAAGATGGCAGGATTGAGTCACCCTGAAAAGCATCGCCCTAGAGGACTTCCTGCCAAGGCACAGCAAACCCAGCAAAAACAGGCCATGTGAGGTCTTCACGGTCAGCTTGAGAGCGCATTGTGAGGGCCAGGGCAGGGACACTGTGGTGTCAGAGGGCTGCAGACAATGGAAAGGGGGGTGTTGGTGGTCGGGTGTCTCTTAAGAACCCCCCAAAGTGGAGGAACCAGCGTTTGTGCACCTAACACACAAAAAAGGCATCTTCACAGAACACAAGGTCAGGGGTTAATACTAAGACTTGCCCCTGTACCTCTTGTGTCTCCTCTCCGTCCTGACCCTGCAGGAGCCAGAGGCAGCACAGTGAGCGGGGCAGGAGTGAAAGAAAGAACAAATGGACAAACAGCAAAAGAAGAGCTGTTGCTCCTTACTGAGCAGGGGGAGGGAACCTTAAATTGGGTGAGAGATCAGTATTTTGAGAATCAATCAGTAGATGGACTTTTTAATACCTGAAAATGAGACTATTCTAATATTCAAGTGTGGCCCCAAATGCCCCAGTATATGCTTGAGATCTCCTTACTGGGGGAGGAAAGAAACCTGGCAGAGCCGGCATGATGGGCAGGGGATGGGAGAAAATTGAGCTGTATCCAGTCTAGGTACTGATCCAGCCCATAGGTTCACTTCATAAAAGCCTCCCAAGTGCATGAGATATTTTCAGAGGAACCACTGGCTTTCCTTCCCTTGCTCCTTCACCCCCTACAGCTAGGATCTTTCTAGAATTCATATCCTATGTGTTTTTTTTCTCTTAACTTCTGGTTAAAGAAGCATCCCTCGCCCTCCTCTGCTTGGTTTCACATTTTTCACTTTAGGGTTATTAGCAAGGAGAGAGAATACTTTTTCCATAAATTGCTGGCAAGAGCTGCTAACTCCCTCTAGGTGACTTTGTCGGGCCTTTAGGGTGAGGGACTCTGAAGGGAATAAACACTACAATTAGAAAAATTATTTCTTGCAGTAAGATATCCTCTACTATTGCTTATAATAGCATATAACTTTATGCGGTACAAGGCCCAAACAAGAGGAATTCATCTGCAATTATTTATACTCGCTAGGGAAAGGATTTTTTTGTTTATTGTTTTATTCACGATTAACCTGGACTGTAATGATAAGGTTATAATGATAACAACATGACAAATGAAAATGTTTGAGGTGTAAATTTCAGGCAAGATGCTAATGCTAGAATATGAAAGTTTCAGAGGCAGGGAGCTCTGTGTGTGTGTGTGTGTGTATGTTTCTTGGGGGAAAGGGGAGGAAGAAGGGGATAAGATTACCCTGAATACGTGACTATGGATGGGGCAGGAGTGACCCAGGTGCTTCTCTTCTGTCTTCCAAAGGCTGCTTTGCATTCAAGGTCAGGAGGGCTTAGGGCTCCCACAAGCCTCTCCTTCCTTCAATCCCTCACACAGAATGAGAATTAATCATTACCAGAGCTACAATGATCTTCCCTGCTTGTGAAAATCCACATGTAATTGTTTCAGAGAGGCCGTATTTCTCTCTCAGAAGTTCCAGAAAATTCTAGCTTCTCCAGGGCTGACCTTGAGTCATCAAAACCCCTGTTCCCACATTCTCGACTCTGGAACAGTGTTTGGTTCCATGACTTATGACTTTCCCAAGGTTTCTGGGCCTGGTCCAGCAAACAGAAAATGTATGCCCTCCACTTGAGGGAGCAAATTCTTTTGAACATCTTCAGTCATGGCAAATCTTCAAATCTTAATCCTTTGCATTTGACTGTGGTTTTCATAAATGGTTAAAAGTACCTCACAGCTAACATTGGCGAATGAGGTTGATAAAACTGTATTAAACTCTTTTTGGTCAAATGTAGGCATAAAGAGATAATATTCTCCTAAGATATAAACTCTAGCTCTGGAAGCAATTCTGAAAGGAAAATGCACCAGATATTTTGAATGATGTCAGCATCATGGGAATGAGTATAGGGTGAGTCTCCCAGGGAAACTATTTTAAGCCCAGACCCACATATATATCAAGTATAATAATAGGCACTGTCTCTTCACATTTTTCTCAAAGGTTAATTAAATTAAAGCCTCCAGCTTTGAGGTATATATTATTATGCCCATTTCACAGATGAAGAACCCTAGATTTGATTCCAGAGCCATATATGACACATTACATAACTTTGTACCAATCAAACAAAAGACAAGTCATTTTCAAACAAACGTCTCTCATTTTATTCTAGAATTTGAAGATACCAATTCATTATCATGGGGATTTTTTTTTCACTTTTGAATGAATTTCATCACAGTTTGAAAAGACCCTCTCCCTGCCCTTTTTTCCTTTTCTTGTATTTTGAACTGTAGGGAGGCAGGGTGGGAGTGGGAGGAAAGGCCACTGGAATGAGGATCAAGCAGCCTGGGTTCCAGCCTCCAGCTCCATCGTCAGACTTCTCTGGGGCTTGGTTTCCTTGTCTGTATAACAAGGAGGTCAGATAGAACATCTCTAAGACGTGCAGCTCTCTCTTCTTTACAAATCATTAGCATAAAGCCCAGATTTCCAATTCCAGCTTTTGGTCCAAGGTCCTCCCCATTGCCTCCAGCCACGATTTAAGCTCCTAGAAGAGCTCGCTGTCATCCAGGACTAAGTACGCAATGCTTCGTAAATCAAATTCAACTTTCAACTGCACTGCAAACAGAAAGTTGTACACAGTTGAAATGTTGGCGAATGGGACTTAATGAGCTCCATGTGCCTGACCTCTGGGAACAAATTATTTGGGGAACTGTAGCTGGAACTGGAAGAGTCTAAGGGCATCAGCATCTGGTACGAGTTACTCAGAGTGAAGGGAATCGACCACATTTTTGTATGATTGCCAAATTTGGGAAGGTAGAAATACTGTGTAATCTGTGTGCTCACCTGCTGAGATCACGCTGACAGGTTTCCAAACTTGTCCTCACTTCTCAGGACTTCCTTCCTGCAGCTCTCCCGGGCTTCTTGTGCCCCTGAGACCCTGGGGGTTTAGGTCTGCCCAGGCTCTCTTGTTGGATAGGTCAGTGACTTTGACTGACCACTTGTACTTGTTTTGGTCGACTCTGCAACTCCTAAAGGGGCTTGCCTAAAGCCCAGGTCTGACAGGGTCATTTCTCTCCCTTATTCAAAAAATTCAGGACTCATAGCTTAATGCACGCACTGCATGCTCTCGAATTGGGCCTGCACCTACTTTTTGAGATTCCTGGGTCCTTATTCCCCATCCTTGGCCTCCTGTGCTCTAGCCACATTCCAATCTCATCTCCCTGAGCCTTTCCACCTGCTTTCTCCTCTGCAGCATCCCTCCCACCCCGTCTCCACCTGGAAAGCTCCTGATCTATGCAGTTTGAACAACACATGCCCTGGGATGTCTCTGCTCACTCGTTGCCTCCCCATTTGTGATTAATCTTTGTCGTTTCTGTGTTCCCCTGACCCTTAGATGCAGTTGGGGCGAGAAAGGAGGGGCGTATAATTGCCCCCCATACATTGGAGAGCTCTTCATGAGTGAAAATATATCTGATTAGTCCCTTTATTTTCCAGAGTAGAGTATAATCGGCTCTCAGTAAGTTTATTGAGCAAACGAATGAAAGAATGAACAGTAAGTCCTCGGAAACTAAGCGGAGTCTCAGTCTTTTGAAGCTTCTCCACCATATTTCTCTTGACTATCTTGTTTATGATATATTAGGCTTTCATGCCATACTAACATCCTTTTTGAAGGCTACTGTTCCAGGATAGGAAAACAACTAATGCTCCTCTGACCTTGGGAAGTTTCTATGGAACAGCAAGGAACAGAAAGGAACAATACCAGTAGACACGCTTGTCTGAACAGAATGCCATTGCTCCCGGAGCTCGTGAAGCATGTGGATGGACACTGGTCTTAGAGATGTGCTTTGAATGCAGTCATTTCCTGTGGACAGTCTTGCAAACCAATGGGTGTCCCAAATTAGAAACTGGCCAGGCAGTCATTTAGGTCTTCCTTTATAAAATAGGATTTAATTCTGATTTTTTTGTTCTTACCTTTGTTTCAATTTATCTCCTAAATCCCAACACACCCAAACCGTGAATCAGCACCTATCTTCTTAACATCAGATTCTGAAGATAAAGAATATTCATATTTTGGAGATACTTAACATTGGTCATCTGAAATTAAAATTCAGAAGAATTGATAGTAGTATTTTAATAGGATGTGGTAGCTTTTGAATACTTTTTTTATATGATCCTTGCAACAGTCTTGTGAAATGGACCAGGCAAAAGTGAAAATGCGTGTTTTATAGATGCGGAAGCTGAAGCTCAGAGAGCGTGAGTGACTTGTCCAAAGTCACACAGCTGGGAGATTGCCGCGCTAATAACTGAACCCGCTATGATTATGGGGTAATACTACCTCTCGTTACAAGGATTTATAAATGAGAAGGCACACACACTGCAGCACAGTATTTTTGGCGACCTTTGTAAGTCTTTAACCTTCCAAGGCAAACGATCCATGTTGGGTAACTGGTTACTCAAGCAACTTCTCTGAGGCATTTTCATGGTCTAATGAGAGAAGCATCTATGAGAGAAAATGTGGTTGAGAAAGGAAAATAATGAACATTGACCATTCGTTTGGTTAAAGGTTTGACACAATGTAATTGAAATTACCTGGAGGGAAAAACAGATTGTGAGAGTGTGAGTTTTTGTTTTGTATTGTTTTGTTTTTTAAACTAGGAGTATCCCCTTTCTCCATTCTCAGAGAGGTTTAGACAACACTAAAGACGATCGGGATTCCATTTATTTGACTAACTCTTAAGGAAAAGGTGAGGGTGGTAAAGGTGTTAAGCACTCAGTTAAAAACAACGGACAATTTAAAATTCAGTAAATCGGGTGTTCCCTGTTTAGCCTGCACTTGTTAGAATAATGGAATTTGAGGGTTTAAAACATAGCTTGTTTCGAAATGATGCATGAGTTCCCAAAAACCTTGTTTAACATATTGCTGGAATAGTGCATATGAGATGGTTAAAAATGGAAGTAGAAAAAAAATCCCCAACACCCTTGGAGGAATTTGCAATTCATAAAGTTACTGCCAATTTTGCATTATAGTTGCCATGGTAACCATGCTAGGCTTCTGCTCAAATGTTTCTCAGAAGGGGAAGGAATAGTATATAATAAGCTCTTCAATTGTAATTTTTTTTATTGTAGTTGAATTAGTGTGTAATTCTTATGTGAGTATTTTAGTAATCCATGAACATGCACTCTAGTTACGGTTCTGATTTCCTATCTCCGTATGTTTAAGCAATGTATGAAAAGTTGCTGGCTACTAGCAACACTTGGTAATTTATTATTAAAATATTAACAAAAAACATTATCCACGGTAATTAATTATAAAAGTGAAAACAAGAAAGAATTTCAAATCCGACTACAGTAAATTTCCCAGACCAGAGCATCAGCTTTGCTTGTTGATTCCATGTGCTCTCAGCCACACTCTTAGGCTACATTCACAAGTCAGCCGGTGCCTCCTCTACCCTTTTCCTCAGAGGAGTCCTACATAGTGAATAAATGAGGACCAAGTAGACCAAAATAATACTTTCATTTGGCCATTTGGATAGCGAGCTTTTTTTAAATGGTAGTTGACGTTTTTGTGTGTGTGCTTTGTTCAGCTTCCGTGGAGCCTGTCTGACAGCTGAGGCGGAGCAGTGCATGTCTGGACATGGAGCTGAGGTCGTTTAGGGTTTGATTTCACATGGGTTAGTTTCGCATGGAGAAGAACTATGGGCTTTGGAGTCAAACACACCTGGATTGCACTCCAGCTCTGCATTTTACTAGCTGAGGCCTTAGGCAAGTCACTTAACATCTGGAACCTCAGTTTCTTCATTTGTATGAATGGGATGATCATGCCTTTTAGAGTGTTTGGAAGAATTGGAGATAATCGGACGTGATACAGTTTGCACAGTGCATTAGCTGCCTTTTGCTGTTGTGACAAACTACCACAAACTTAGTGGCTTAAACCAACATATATTTATTATCTTATAGTGGTGGAGTTTGTGACAGAAGTCCAAACTAGGTCTTACTAGGATAAAATTAATGTGTCAGCAGGGCTGCCTTCCTTTCTGGGGTCTGTAGAGGAGAATCTGGGGATTTGGGGTTGTTTTTTGGTTTTGCTTTCTTCAGCTTCTAGAGGCTGCCTGCATTCCTTGGCTTCTGGCCTCTTCCTCCATCTTCAAAGCCAGCAATGGCTGGGTGATGCTGCCACTTTTCTACCCGCTTCTTCTGCCTCGGGATCTTTGTGATTGCATTGTGCCCACTCAGATCATCTAGGATAATATCCCTATTTTAACATCAGTTGATTAGCAACCTGAATTCCTTCTACAACTTTCATTTTCCCTTGCTGTGTAACATAACATATTTATGATTTCTGAGGATTAGGACATTTTTGGAGGCGGGGTTGGGGATCATTATCCTGCTCACCATACACAATAAGCACAAATAAATGCTAACTCTATAATTTTCTATCACTACTATTTGTAGTATTAGTAATAGTAGTACTTACCCCATCTAAAAGAGGGCTCAAACAGGAGTTGAGGGAACTGAGAGAGCTATCCAAATCCAGAGCTGCCTGAATCAAATGTTGGGTTGCCTGGAGTTCTTTGTTGCCTCTCTGTTTTCCGACAATCACACTCTAAGGGATTTGGGTGGGTCCTAATAGTTGGAACCCATATCCCGAGAGCCACCACTGGGACTGCGTTTCATTTCCCAAGTGTCTTGCTTTTAAGTGTTTTTAACTATGAGAAGCTTTATTTCATTAGCATGATTTTAAAAAACTGTCTTCTCAAAATGCACTAATTCCTAAAGCCCAAGAGTTCCTTCTCAGGAGGAAAGGCTTCAAGGATCCAGATGAATGTGCCCAGAGATGACAATGGGAGTTCTTGGTAGCGGTCTTCCTGAAGATGGTATCTCCACACTATAAAGTAATGCAAGTGCCCAGTAGCCCTATAAGAAAACAAGGAGGTGAGGGGCTTGTCTGCCCTCTGTCTCCACTGCAAACAGAATAAAAGAGAATAATCTTATGCATAGGGTGTTGATCAGTAAGAAGGAAAGCATTCTGACCAATGTTCTGCCCCGGAACACTGTGACCAAGGAGATGGTGCAGATACATCTGGAGGTCTCATCTGCTTGGGATGGGTTAGGTGTGGCTCTGAGTAATGGCAGGCAGATGGCTGAGTGTCCACCCAATTCCTTTCTTCCTTTATGAGTCAGTGAGTTTCCTCTCTGTCTCTGTCTCTGTCTCTCTCTGTTTCCTAGATGGGGCTTGCATTCTTGCTCCCATAGTTTTCTCCAGAGCAATGAAGCGACTTGAAAACGTCTGTTTTCACTGTCTAAAACTGATTTATCCCCCATAAACCAGAGGTGCTCTGGCTTCGTATTGTAGTTTGGAAAAGCAATTTCTTAATGTCACCAGCACTCTTTCTAATTATTCTATAAGGAAAGCCTTATTTCAACTTCTTTCCTTTCACATCTATATGTGTTCATTCTTATTGCTTTTTTCCCCACCCCCTCACTCTTTTTTGGTCTCTGTTCTTATAATTTGGACTGACTTCTACAACTGTCATTTTTCTGGACTGCTTACTTCTTCCTCCTTTGATTTAATCAATATATTTTCTCAAAATAATTTAATGGCAATCCTTTTATGAGTAAACAACCACTCCTCCAGGTTAATTTTTTTCCAATTTGATTTGCATAAGGAGGAAGTGCTTGAATTCTGCATAAGGCATGTAGCAAAGGGCAATCAATGTGATCTAAAAAACCTGGGTGGTTGTCTCTTTTCTCAAGAAATCTACTCATGAGTAAAATAAAAGAACTGTTCTTATTTACATTTTCCCACAATTTTCTTCCTTAGTTCCTCTGCATTTCTGTGCTGCTGATTCCTACTGTTGGTGGTGGGGAGGGGAGGGTGGAAAGAAGAAATTTATGATGTTGTTGATTTACATTTTAGCCAAGTTGACCCTCTTTGGAAATACAAACTATCCATCCTATTGCACAATAGGAGATAAGTGTTGTTGGTTTACTGGTAACAAGATAAACAAGAAAGGGGAAGGATATTCCAACTGTAAAGTTGTCCTCTCTTCTCCTTGAGAGCAGGGACAGAACCTTGGTCTCTTCAATGTGCATATTCAATAAGCAGTGGCAGTTCAATAAATACACTGATATTTAAATATATAAAAATAATATTTTAGTTTCTATCCAAAGGAGTCATTCCATGGACTTTGCTTTCAAAAGCCTCTATTCCCTCCTCCTTTTCCAGCCATTTGGGCAATTTGCTTTTTTCCATTCTTCTTGAAATACAGCTAGAATTTACTCAAGTTCTACTTTCTAGTCTTATTACATTTGAGCATCTTCACTCTTCCAGTTTCCGAACTTAAGGTGTCAGAGACTAGAGGAATGGACTTGTGTCCGTAATCATTATGGTTGAACGTGTAGGACAGTGAGGATATTAGCGTGAAATTGCTGCCTCTGGTGTCAGACTAACCTACCTTCTAGTCTTAGCTCCGCCATTTGTTAGCGATGTGGGCAAGTTTCTTAACAGGGTGACCATAACAATCACCCAAACCAGGGCACTTTTTTTTTTTTTTTTTTTTTTTTTTTTGCGGTAGCGGGCCTCTCACTGTTGTGGCCTCTCCCGTTGCGGAGCACAGGCTCCAGATGCGCAGGCTCAGCGGCCATGGCTCACGGGCCCAGCCGCTCCGCGGCATGTGGGATCCTCCCGGACTGGGGCACGAACCCGTGTCCCCTGCATTGGCAGGCGGACTCTCAACCACTGCGCCACCAGGGAAGCCCCAAACCAGGGCACTTTTAAGAGTGAAGGAGAGTGTCATCAATAATTATGCCAGGACAACAAGTGTAAATCAAGACAGTCTTGGCCAAACCTGGATGCATAGTCATCCTATTGGTAGCAGTTTAAGTTCTTTCCTCTGTAAAATATGTAGGAAAAATATAAGAATTTGAAAAATACCCATCTTGTAGGATGTTGTAAGGATTCAATGAGACAATGAATGAAGAGTGCTTACACAGAACCTGGAACATACTAAAAGTCAATAAATGTTAGTTATTGAACTAACTGTACGTATACAAATGTTCATGTTCCTCAGGCAATCTGGAAAGTTAAATACTATCAATGATTAATATTTATCACTTGTTTACCATATGGAACTCACTAAAAGATCTTGGGTTTATTTCTTGGAACAAGGATGCTCTTTTCCTCTTTCCTTTAAGTACAATATAGAAGTCTCAGCATCCTAACCCCTTGACTTGGGTGAATTAATTTTTTATTAAATCCATTTCACTAAAATGCTACTTACTGTTCTTGGATTAGATAAAAGGGATATATAGAGGAAGGTATAGCAGTTATGAGTTGCAGTTCGGAATTTTCTACTGCAGTATAATCACCAATGGACAATTTTCTCCTCCATTAAAGGTTCCTGAGTAGAGATCTGCCTAGAAACTCCAGAAAATTTTGCATGGCCTTGTCAGTAGTTAGCTATGGTTCAGGAGTCTTGCAATAAAAGAGTTTATATTTAAGATCAAAGCTACTTCTCTGATGCTGTAGCTTTGTTTAGCAAGAAAATAAGCATTGATGATATTAGAATGTTTTTAATACAACTGTGATAAAAACTCAGCATAGTTGTATGGAAAGATTTGTGATAACTAAGGAAGGGTAGATGCCTTGGAAAGTACTTCTTGTTCATCAGGGAAAGATTCTGAGAACCCTTCCCCAGAGTTGCTTGATGGACCCAATAAGTGTGTCCTTGTTTCTATTTTTGTAAGATATTATATTGGATCTTGTAGAAATCTCTGGACAAATGTTTTCTTGCTGGCATCATCAAGTTAATAGTTGAATTATTGATGACTAGTCTCTGTTAAGAGCTCCATAAACTAGCTTCATTAATTCATCCATTGATCTGGGCATCTGTTCAACAAATATTTATTGAACCTACTATTATGTGCTAGGGTCAAAAGATTTAAGCAAGCAATATTCAGTCTTTACTTTTATGGTAGATTTGCAAAACTGGACCCAAGTCTCCACCCTTCCTTCTTAGCTACATAACTTTATAGTTCCTTTTCACATTGACTCTGATCCCAGCCATGAAATTTGCTTTGGCCAATGAGTTGTTAGTAAGCATAACATAAGCAAGGACTGGAAAGTACTTGTGCAATCAGGCTTGTCCTCATTCTTACCCTCTTCATCACTGTAATAATGTCTGTGCTAGCCTGTTAGAGACACTTGAGGCAGAGATGACTTAGCCCAGTCATTCCAGCCAGGAACATACTATACTGGCTGAAAGCAAGCTGACCCCCATACAACAGTACATCTCCCCATATCTGTGAGATTGTCCAGCTGACACCAGAAGAGCCACCCAGCCAAGATTAGCAGAGCTGCCAAATCAACCGTCTCAGAAACACGAGTAAGAATCGCTTATTGTTGTAGCCATTGAAGTGTGGTGGTTGTTTGTTAGTCAGCATTACTTTGGAAAAGCGAATGACATGGCTTCACAGACTTTTGTCCTCATATCTTTTCTCCTTGACAACCACACTTCCATTTTCCCTAAGACACATTGCATATCTGCCCGCTTGATGTTCTCACACATTCTACAATAATTTCTTTGCAAGAATGCAATAGCTGTTTTGAGGTATTTGCTTCTGGTGGGTTCATGCTTCTGAAAGACTTGGATTGAAACTGCAAAGATCTTATGAATGTCTGTAAAACAGAGGAGGAGATTCAGTCACTTATTTGTCATTTATCAGATGTTTGGGTGCTGGCTTTATATCAGACATGATGATGTCTTGCTCTAATGGAAGACACTCTAGATACTAAAATACTATTAGATTATTCATTCATTCAATAAACACATGTTGAATACCCAGTATAGACAAAAGAGTAGGCCAGATGGTGGGAGGTTATAAAAAAGCAAGTTCTTAAAGGGTTTATAATCTAGAGCAGGACACCAGTACACACAATGAATATAAATCAGAAGGAATTAAGGGCTCAAACTGAAGTTCAAAGTATAATTTAAGTGAAGAACAAGGAATAATTAATCCTCATTAGGAAAATCATGGAGTGCCTTAAGGATACCATGGAATTTGAGCTGGACTTTGAAAACCTCTGATTTATATATACCCAATAAAAATACTTCTGTAAAATAAAGAATATTGAGATGTGACAGAGAACTTAGATCACTGACTGAAAGATTTGGGAAAGAAAGCTGAGGGACGCTACAGAAGACGACAACCTAGAAAAAATTAGAGTCTAGAGGCCTGAGTACTCTCCTGGGCAGTTCAATTCATTGGTTTTTGCGTGTCATGTTTAAACTGATACGATTTGAATATTTAATACATTTCAGTTATTCATACATGAATACACTTCAGTCTTAATGTAGCAAACAACATGGTGGAAATTCTATCCTTGGAGTGACAGAATCATTAGTCAAAGTGAAGGCGGGGCAGGGGGAGTTTGTGGAAAGGTTGCATCAGACCAACCTGGGTTCAAATGCTGGTGCTGTAGCCAGCAATGTAACTCTGCACAAGTCACTTATCTTCTCTCTATCTCAGTGTTCTCATCTACAAAGTGGGAATAATAATTCTGCTTCATAATGTAAGGAGCAAAGAAGGTAATACATTCGTCATTGTGGATAATATAGGAGTGAATAAGTGAGATCTCTGGGGGAGGGTATCCCTCCCTATACACAAGAGATGTGTTCCTGAAAGATTGTACATGATTCAAAACTTTTTAGACCTCCCTCATATTTGAAGTCTGCTGTTTTAAAAGTCCCTGCTGTGGCTCTTTTTGCTAAACAATTGTTTCTTAGATTACATGAAATTTGAATGTATAAAACAGGATAATTATTTTCTTCAGGAATGGATTCCAAAACTAGGCTGAATGTGGAATAAACTGCTAGTTGCCTACCCACTGTTCACATTTTCCTTCTTTCTTAATAAGATGCTATCTGAGACGTAAGTGTGCTACACTGAGAGACGTCATTTCATAATACTTCTTGCATACAGGGGTGGCCAATGTGATATAAGCTGAAGGCAATAGGTAAGGCATCAGGAAGAGTCCGTCTTTACCCTTCACTTTTCCCTTTTTCTTGTTTGGGATGAAGGTTGGGTGTCTAGAGACCCGGAGACATTTTGTGGCTTTGAGAATGGAAGTCATTATGCTAAAGATAATGGAGCAACCAGAAGTAGGAGCTGCAGTGCCGGATGACTTTGTGGCACCGCTGCAATCCGCCCTGCATTGATTGTCCAGCTTTAGGCTTTCCTCTCTGTGAGAGCACAGTAACCTCCTATTTTGTTTAAGCCTCTGTTTTTTCTGTTCTCTGATATGAGCAGTTGTTTATTGTAGATTCTAACTGAGACACCTAGTAATATTGGTAATGTTGTCAAGTTCAAAGGGCTGAGGGTGGTGGTGTCAGAATCAGAAGTGAGTAATAATCGTACCTGAGCACCTCCCCACACCCCCGCCCCACAAGCTAATCATCTGTGCAAGATCTTACAAGACTAACCAGTTGATGCTGACAGTGCTATTGCTTGTCAGTAAAACTCGACACACATTCACTTAGATGCTGGGGAAGCATATAGGAAGGGTACCTAGTCTAGTCTTAAAGGACCAGGAATGTCTTCATTAGGAAGATGATGTGGGTGCTGAAAATGCAAGGAAAGCAGCAGTTAAGTACTGAGGTTGAGGTGGAAGGGAGGGGGGAGAGGAAAAAGGAACAGTGTTTGCAAGGGCACAGAAGCAGAAGGGAACTTGGTCTATTTGAGGGAACTGCAAGTAGTTAGTATATAAATGAAACGTGTCAGAGGTAAGGGGCAGGGAGTGGAGGGAGGTAGCAGATGAGGCAGGAAACTAGGCAGGGGAGCAGATCAGGTGGACATTTAAAACCACATTTAGGCATTTTGCTCTATCCTAAATGGAATGAGCTTCCATTTTTGAAAGACCATTGTGACACAAAGGAGGGGGGAGGATGGGGCAGGTATGAGTCAGTTGTTTCAGTGAACCAGGTACAAGATGATAGTTACACTAAGGGGTGGTATTAGAAATACAGAGAGTAGACAGATTCAGAAATCACATGGGTTAGAACCTAGAGGACATGATGAATGATTGGCTTAGTGCCAAGGAAGACGCCCAGGTTTCTGGTTCGGGATCTGTGTTAGTGCAGATTTGAAACTCTCATGGATGGCATATTTGCTGCTTCTTGTAAGAATCCTAAATGTCTGCTTCCTATTTAAAAATGAGCTTGGTTGCAATTGGCTTAGTGAAAAGTAAATTTTCTTGATAAGAAGGGTAAGCCATCTGGCTGTTCTCAGACTGGTTGATATCTCTATCCCTGGGTGTAATAAAGATGTAACCTCTTGCCACAGGAAGCTATTACCTGATATTATTTATTTCCTGATAAAAGGAGCAAATCATGCCTGGACATCTGTGGAAAATGGGTTTCTAATAAAGCTAAGGTCGTTAATGTCTAAATGGGAGTTTCTCCTGTGATGATAAATGTCTACTCGGTTGAAATAGTTTCCATAAAACTCAGTAGGTAGAAAGGTAGAGATATGTGTAATTGTCAATGAGGCAATAAAAGGATCCTTGTTTATGGGGTTTATAACCAATGATGAACCCTAATTCTTATGAAAATGAAAATGTTTTGGTGTACCAATTCAGCAATGGAAGCTTCTGTTTCAGAAAAAATATATATTTTAATATGTATTTAGTATGACATTCAACGGATAATAGAAAAAAAAATGTGGAGGACACCACTGGCAAAAATTGCAAACTGTGACCATGTGTGAGAATGCAGTGCTAAGAGCTCTCAGAACAAATAATAGCATATTGCTGACCATTCAGTGTACACATAGGGCTGTTTTTTTTTCTAATTGTTCTGTGAAATTTTTGGTTGTAAAATCCTTCATTGCAAGACTGCTTTCTGGGCTTCCCTGGTGGCGCAGTGGGTGGGAGTCCGTCTGCCGATGCAGGAGACGCGGGTTCGTGCCCCCGTCCGCGAGGATCCCACATGCCGCGGAGCGGTTGGGCCCGTGAGCCATGGCCGCTGGGCCTGCGCGTCCAGAGCCTGTGCTCCGCAACGGGAGATGCCACAGTAGTGGGAGGCCCGCGTACCGCAAAAAAAAAAAAAAAAAAAAAGATTGCTTTCTGTATTGGCAGGCTGCTGGAATGTGGCAGCAATGGGTGAAGTACACTTTTACCTTGTCTACCTGGTTCTTTTTTTGCCTTAAACACCTCGATGAAAAATAATTAACTGATTCTCTGGTATTGGATATAACAGAAACTTACAAGACCAGTATGCTATAGATGGGTATGTCACACTCAGTGGTTGTCCTTGTCTCAGGTGCTTTCTCTAGACTCAGGTTAGGTCTTGGTGATCCTCTAGAGGTCTTGGTGGTCCCTGGGCTCCAATGGAATATGTGGTTCTCTTCCACTGGCTGTGAGTATGCACTATCAGGTGTTCCTCTTTTTAGAGACAGTTATCTAGAACCAGGCTGTATTAGTCAGTGTCAGAATAAGCTGCTGTAACAATATACAATGACTCATGTAAGCTAGAAGTTTACTTCTCTTTCACATAACAGTCCGGAGGCAAGGATGAGAAGTCTGGGGTAGGTAGATGATTCTGCTCCACCAGCTATGTAGGGTCTAATTTTTCTTCTAACTTGTTGCTTTGCCTTCCCTTGGACTAATGTCTTCAGCTGCAGGGTCAAAGCCAGGCTGTAAGCATCACATCCTCTTTCCAGCCCAAGGGAAGAGGGAAAAAGGGAATTGAGGGCAACCAGCTTCCTTTTAAAAGATATAACCCAGAAGTTGCTCATCCCATTGGTCAGAATATCATCACGTGACCACACCTACCTTCAAGGGAATCTGGAAAATAAAGTCTCTAGTTGTGTGGCCAAGTGCTCAGCTAAAACTCAGATTTTTCTAGTACTAAAAGGAAGATGGGGCAAATAGTGATGTTGGAGAGGGCATATGGTAGTCTCGGCCACACAGTCTTTTGGATCTGCTTCAGTGACTGCTCTCTTTCTCTGGAATCAGTTTCATTTTATGGGGTGTTTGGGCAGGGACCCTTGTATCTTACTGATGATGCCCAGATGGTGACTGTTCATTGCTGAGAGAGAAGCCACTGGAAACTACATATTTCAAATGTCATGTTCAAGCTGATACAATTTGAATATTTCATACATTTCAGTTATTCGCACCTGAATACACTTCATTCTTAATGTAGCAAAGCTCAACATGGTGGTAATTACATTGCCTATCATATTTACCATGCTCTCTCAAACTAAATCCAAGGGAAGCCTGAATATATGTTGAGGATTTCCCTGTATCGTTCCACAAACCTGTCACTGGAACATGGCACTTAAGAGTCGCTACCCAGAAATAAATGGCAACATTTGAAATTGAATGGGGTACTTTGTTTACTTACGATCTAAAGAAAATATACTAGGAGTATATTTGTATTTCAAAATAGGAAGGTTTGTTTCTATTTTGTGAAATACACCTGAGAGAATTCGGGTTTTTGTTTTCTTCTGCAATGTTAAAATGGCATTTTTCTGTTGGGCTAGCATGATGATCCTTGATGAGTTGGGGATGATGAATTGAGAGGGCCTAGTCTTGGGAAGTTTAGGAGGATTTCTTATCTGAGAGTCCAAAAAGAACCATGTGGAGTTATTCAAACTTTTACCACAGCACTGATAATATTATCCACTTTATGGTATTGTTACCTAGCTTTCTCTCCAGTAGACTCTGAACTCCTTGGGGGAAGAACTTTATCTTCTCCAGCTTTGTGTGTCCTGAGCCTAGTGCATACTTGGCCCAAAGTAGGGGCTGTTTGAAAGGTAGAGTGAAGATGAGGGAGAAGGCAAGTGGGGCAGCAGCCCTAAACAGGAGTTGGAAAACCTCTCTCAGCACATCCGGGTGAAGGGAGCAGAAGATGGGCCTGGAAACAAAAAGTCCAGGGAGCTCCTGTCTGAAGGCTCTGTCTTCTCTATGAATTCTGAGAAGCTATCTATCTTCAGTTGATAATGGCTGGGGGCAGGGAGGTCAAGCATTTTGGGAGAGTAGGAAACTGTGAAATGGTTACTTGGAAAACATGAGAGATGGTTTACGGGGAAGTAGAGGGGGTTGCCTGTAAGCATTTAGAACCTCTTTCACTTTCAGTCTTATCTTCTGTTTATTACCCTCTTTCCCCTATTGTCTCCTCCCCTTCACTGTTTAGAGATGCCCACATGCCTGCATCTTAAACATACAGAACCCTCCCACAACCCCAAATCCCTCTCCAACAATTGCCTTCCTTCCACTCCCTTCCAGGACAAACTCCTAGGTGAGGTGCTGCCCTCACTTCTCTACTCTACCCCCAGCCCGCCACCTCCCTTTTACCCACTCCTACTGACTCCTTTCCATTTCTTTCATTGGAGTCATTCTCAAGTAGTCCTAGAGATACCCTTGTTGCTAAATGCAATGCAGACTTGAGGTCCTTGTCTCACTTGATTTCAGAGCAGCTTTTAACCGCTCCTTCCTCTTGAAATATTCCCCTTTCTTGGTTTTTAAAACGTTTCGGTGTCTCCTATTTTTCTAGCCACTCCTTTCCAATATTCTTTGCAGCCACTCCTTTCCAGTATCCTCTTCTTCTACCTGTTAATAAGTGTTGGTGTTCCTCTCCCCAGGGTTCTGTCCTGGGCCTTCTATTCTTTACCTTACCTTGCTGCTTAATCTTACTCACTCCCATGTCTTCATTACATCTTTATGCTGATGACTACCTAACCCACATCTTCAACTCACATATATCCCCTTAGCTCCAGACCCATATATCCCCAGATACTTCCTGGACTCTACATTTGCTTGTCCTGTAGAAACCTAAACTCATCATGAAACCACAACTCAACTCATCGCCATTCCCTTGATACCTGCTCCTTCCCCCACGTTCCCTAGTTTAGTCAATGGCATCTGTACACATTTGGCAGACAAGTCAGATATCAGGACATCATCCCTACCTGCTAGCTCTCCATCACCGTCGTTTTACCTCTTAAAAGTCTCTCAAATACCGCTATACACTACTACTACCCTAGGCTAGCCACCAAGACCTCTTGCCTAGATTACTTCAGCATACTCTAAACTGGTCTCTTTATTTGCCGTCCATCGCCTCTCCAACCCAAACCTCCAAATTGCAACCAGAGTGTCCTTTCTGAATGCAATTTTTTATCGTTTTCTCCCCTGCCTAAAATTTTAAAAAGGTGTACCCTTTTCCTTCTCTATGAAGTTCACACTTTTACCAGGCTTATAATTGTGCATGACTACTGACTGGTATTCGCTCCCACTTTGTTTTTAACCATCCCCCTCTGGCTCTCTAGGCCACATCCAGGCTGACCTCTTTTTAGTTTCTTTAATATTTGATGTTGTCTTTCATCTCAATGTGATGCTTTTTCTGTCTGGAACTCTCTGCTCTCCTTCTTTGCCTGGATAACATTCATTCAATCATTCATTTAACATGCACTTTGTTAATATGGTATAGTATTGGTGAGGTACTGTACTAGGCACTAATGGTATGGCAGTGAATAAAATACAGAAGCCCCTGTTCACTGACAACAGGACTTGTGCTGTTCTCATCAGGTTTTTTTTTTTTTTTTTTTGTCATCTCTCATGGCAGGCATCCAACTAGAGCTCATTTGTGGAATCTTCAGGGACCCCCAAGGAAAACTTTCCACTGCGTTTTTCCCTAGGGAAGGATACTGGGTGGCTCACCAAACCAAAAGAAAAGCTAAATGATGAGGCTTCAGAGGAACAATACCAAGAGAGTTCTAGAATCTCAGCTTCAGGAACCCTTGTGGTGGCTCCTGATGGTGCTAGTATTGTTGTGACTCATTTCCAACTAGCTTCCTAAAATAGGAATATGACAGAGGGTGACTTCTAAGTATCCTCCTGATTAAGATTCAAATTCCTGGGGGAGGAATCTGATTGACCTAGCTATGGCCAAGTATCTACACCTACAGACTAGATACGTGTCTGGCAACCAGAGGTACTATAACCACTGTTAAGGTATTCTAGACAGGAGATGATGGTAATTTGGATTATGATAGCAGTGAAAATGGAGAAAAATGGATAGATTCAGCATATGTTGATAGGCAGAGACTGATGTTTTGTGAACTGGTTGTCAAGGTGGAGGGAAAAAGAATCATAGATGATGCATAGATTTTTAGGTTTAAACATCTAATGGAAGGTGGTGCTGAGACTGGAAGACAGGGGGAGGGAGGAGATTTGGGTTGGTAGGGTCTGGAGTTAGAGAGGAGATCATGAGTCTATTTTGGTCATGATAAGTTTGAGATGCTTAATCAGCCATTGGATATGAAACCGAAGCTTGGTGGAGCAGTCAGATCTACAGATAAAAATACGGGAGTCTTCATCATGTAGATGCTATTGAAAGTCGTGAGTCTAGATGTGATAACTTATGGATAGATGGCAGGTAGAGATGAGTGAAAGCCCCAGGACTGAGCCCTGTGGCACAGCTGTGCCTAGAGTTTGTAATAGAGGAGGAAAAGCCAGCAAAGGAGGCTGAGAAGGGAGGCCAGCAAGGTAAATGGAAAAATGGAATTTTCCGCCATTCTCACAGAAGCCAGATCTTATGGTCAGTAATAGGTCTTCTCCTGTATGGATGTCTGTTCAATCTTGAAATGCATAATCTGCTTTAGTCACCCCCCAGTTGGATTCACTCATGCTTTTCCTACATATCCTAATATACCCAATTTAACCCATCACTATTACACATTTTATGGACAGATCACCCAGACCAGATGGTCTGTGTGGCATCACTAATAGCCTCGACCACATGCTGTCTCTCTGCTTCAAGGCCCTTATTTCTTATTTTCTTTTACAGGCTATAACCTGTCCAGTTAATACAGCTCTTCTGTGTTTATGGGAGAACTTCCTACATCTTATTCCCGTTGTGGGCACGTGCTTTCCACTGTTGACTGCTCACGTCTATACTCTGGTTAGGACTTTTTATAGGTCAATAGAGTATTAGAGCTAGATGGATGCTAAGCAATCCTACAATACCAGCCCTTTTTTTAAAACATAATATCACAAGTTATTTATCAATTACCCTGTTAGTGAACATTTGTGTTGTTCTGACTTTTCCACTACTACTGGCAATGCTTTCATAGGCATCTTTGTTCATATTCCTTTGTGCACATGTCTGAGAGTTTCCCAAGGGTATATACTTTATTTTTTTTTTATTTATTAAAAAATTAGAGACTGATCCCAAACTCCCAATCCATCCCTCTCCCACCGCCCCCCACTCCTTGGCAACCACAGGTCTGTTCTCTATGTCTGCGAGTCTGTTTCGTAAATAAGTTCATTTGTGTCATATTTTAGATTCCACCTAAAAGTGATATCATATGCTAACCCCTTATTTTATTTATTTATTTATTTATTTTGCGGTATGCGGGCCTCTCACTGTTGTGGCCTCTCCCGCTGCGGAGCACAGGCTCCAGACGCGCAGGCTCAGCAGCCATGGCTCACGGGCCCAGCCGCTCTGCGGCATGTGGGATCTTCCTGGACTGGGGCACGAACCCGTGTCCCCTGTATCGGCAGGCGGACTCTCAACCACTGCACCACCAGGGAAGCCCTAACCCCTTATTTTTAAGATGAGAAAGCTGAGGCCTTGAAGTGGTCATCCTATCCAGAAGGATGTGAAGACGATATTTTAGCAACCCTACTAGGCTGATCAAGAAAACTAGTTAATTATTTTGTGTATCTTAAATATAAATCCATAAATATCAGAGCCCAAGAGGCACTAGTGTCCAGGGGTTGAGGCAAGGAAGGTGGGCGTGTAAAGAGAATGACAGCACCAGTTCCTCCTCCTTCACAGTTTTATCATTAGACCCCCTGAATGATATTGTGAAAGTTTGTTATGAACAATAACATGCCACGTGAAGGTGGGGCTATATTTTTTTCTCCAGATTAACCAGGTAAATATTGGCCAATATTCTCAAAAATTGCTTGTGCTTAAGGAAGGAGTTTATCCTGTGCCCTAATACTCCTCTGGGTTCCGATTTCTCAGCTCTTGCAAGCTGACTAGGGTAGCACTAACATACAGCCAAGCCCTTTTGTGGGCTTAAGCAAGAAGCCTTGAGGTATGGACCACAGGGCCCACGCTTGCTTCCCTGTCATAGGCAGATGTCTCTAAAGGACCAGAGGGCACCTGAGGGTGAGAAGCCAGGTTGAATGATAAGCTTAGTCCAGAGAAAGTTCTAAAATGCAGCTGGGCCATTGCAAATCTTCTAGGAGGCACAAGAATATTAGGTAAGCCCAGCCAAAGACCGATAGAACATACCATTAAATAAATAGAGGCGAATAACACATACTCTTGAAATGAAGATAAATGCATTTTAGCTTGATTTTATTTTCTCATTTTTCCTTAGTGGGTCTAGTGGCCCAGGAGTCCCCCAGTGGAATTGCTATTAATCATGATCATTTACCTTCCAGAGAGGAAAAAATAAAGTTCAACCTGTGCAAGCTGTATTTCTAAAATTCTGATACATTTGGAAACCATAGCTTTATTCTTCCAAGTAATTACTAACTACAGAAGAAGAGAAAAAACTTATAATTAGGGATGTAATGTCAGACTTTGGCACTTTCATTAAGGACATTTATTCAGCCTTAAAAAAAAAAATTAGGTTTCCATTCCAGATTTGTTCCAGAGAAAGCTTTTCACTTTCCCTCCCGTGACACGGAATCTTAATATAACACACAGGGGCTACTGGGTAGAAAAAGAACAGAATCAGATGGGAATTTAGGGATCTACAATTACAATAAATATCACTCTGTGGACAAGGCAAGGATGACTTCTAAACATATCCCTCAGCCCTGCCCTTGCCACCGTCTCCACCCGACTGGCTGCCTGTGTACAGATGTTGTGACGTCCTGGGTCTGAAGGACCGATGCCAGGCAGGGGGACCTGGTCATGCCTGAGGACAAACAGTGAAACTCAAACCTTCAGTTAGGGCAACAAGTACACACCAGCCAAGGTCCTCCTCACGCTTTCACCTTGGTATACATACTGCAAATGTAACTGTCCAATGTTAAGAAAAAAGCTCAGTGGTAAATTCTCATTTTAAAATAACAGTCTGGGGCTTCCCTGGTGGCGCAGTGGTTGAGAATCTGCCTGCTAATGCAGGGGATACGGGTTCGTGCCCCGGTCCAGGAAGATCCCACATGCCGCGGAGCAACTGGGCCCGTGAGCCACGACTGCTGAGCCTGCGCGTCTGGAGCCTGTGCCTCGCAACAAGAGAGGCCGCGATAGTGAGAGGCCCGCGCACCGCGATGAAGAGTGGCCCCCGCTTGCCACAACTAGAGAAAGCCCTCGCACAGAAACGAAGACCCAACACAGCAAAAATAAATAAATTAATTACTAAACTCCTACCCCCAACATCTAAATAAAATAAAATAAAGTAACAGTCTGATAAAAGCAGCTCGTGATAGTCTATAATAATTCAAGTCCTGTACATCCACGAGTGCCTCTGCTCGTAGCATGAACTTGATCCTTTTTCTCTTTCTCCCCCATTTAATCGATTCTCCACTTGTTCCTCACAAGAGCCAAAAATGGGTTTTAGGTTGCCAACAGTAATTTGTGAAATGTAAACTATGACAAGAAATAGAGGAGGAAATCGGGGTGAAAGGGGAATTGGATTGCAAAAATGAGAGACAGCCAGAGATGAAGTTAACATTTGGAAACACAAATGAGAAGGTTCTCTTAAAAGCCAGAGGTTGGCTACAAACCCGGCTTTGGCTTCCTGAGTAAAGGAGGAAATGTGAGGAGTTGCAATAGTCACAGTGTCCAATAGTCAAAAGCATACTAGCTGCTCCTGAGAACTGACATTAGCTCCCCATGTTTTTTTGGGTTTTTTTTTTTTGCAGTATGTGGGCCTCTCACTGTTGTGGCCTCTCCCGCTGCGGAGCACAGGCTCCAGACGCGCAGGCTCAGCGGCCATGGCTCACGGGCCCAGCCGCTCTGCGGCATGTGGGATCTTCCCGGACCGGGGCACGAACCCGTGTCCCTTGCATCGGCAGGCAGACTCTCAACCACTGCGCCACCAGGGAAGCCCCAGCTCCCCATGTTTTATTTAGCTGGTACCCAACTTTTGACCATTGTTGCTTCTCCATTCTGTAGTACGCTGGAACAGGGAGATGAGGTAAGATATACATCACAG